>NC_092419.1:73312586-73631603 GCF_040894005.1 Engystomops pustulosus
CTCTGTTGCTGAATGAGCTAGGGGGCTAATTCAACTCCGATCTAAAAGAGACACAATAACTTAATGTAGAAACACCGTTATTTTGTCTCCTAACTCATTTTCCCAACAAGACAACCTCAATGATAAGACGCACACCTCAATGATGCATTTCTTGCTAAAAGAGCTAAGATAGTGATTATCTTTATTGCTGAATGAGCTAGGGGGCTATTCAACTCCGATCTAAAAGAGACACACTAGCTTAATGTAGAAACACCGTTATTGTGTCTCCTAACTCATTTTCCTAACAAGACAACCTCAATGATAAGACGAACACTGTTTTCCATGCATTTCTTGCTAAAAGAGCTAAGATCGTGATTATCTCTGTTGCTGAATGAGCTAGGGGGCTATTCAACTCCGATCTAAAAGAGACACACTAACTTAATGTAGAAACACCGTTATTTTGTCTCCTAACTCATTTTCCTAACAAGACAACCTCAATGATAAGACGAACACTGTTTTCCATGCATTTCTTGCTGAAAGAGCTAAGATCGTGATTATCTCTGTTGCTGAATGAGCTAGGGGGCTAATTCAACTCCGATCTAAAAGAGACACACTAACTTAATGTAGAAACACCGTTATTTTGTCTCCTAACTCATTTTCCTAACAAGACAACCTCAATGATAAGACGAACACTGTTTTCCATGCATTTCTTGCTAAAAGAGCTAAGATCGTGATTATCTCTGTTGCTGAATGAGCTAGGGGGCTAATTCAACTCCGATCTAAAAGAGACACACTAACTTAATGTAGAAACACCGTTATTTTGTCTCCTAACTCATTTTCCTAACAAGACAACCTCAATGATAAGATGCACACTGTTTTCCATGCATTTCTTGCTAAAAGAGCTAAGATCGTGATTATCTTTATTGCTGAATGAGCTAGGTGGCTATTCAACTCCGATCTAAAAGAAACACACTAATTTTATGTAGAAACACCGTTATTTTGTCTCCTAACTCATTTTCCCAACAAGACAACCTCAATGATAAGACGCACACTGTTTTCCATGCATTTCTTGCTAAAAGAGCTAAGATAGTGATTATCTTTATTGCTGAATGAGCTAGGGGGCTATTCAACTCCGATCTAAAAGAGACACACTAGCTTAATGTAGAAACACCGTTATTGTGTCTCCTAACTCATTTTCCTAACAAGACAACCTCAATGATAAGACGAACACTGTTTTCCATGCATTTCTTGCTAAAAGAGCTAAGATCGTGATTATCTCTGTTGCTGAATGAGCTAGGGGGCTATTCAACTCCGATCTAAAAGAGACACACTAACTTAATGTAGAAACACCGTTATTTTGTCTCCTAACTCATTTTCCTAACAAGACAACCTCAATGATAAGACGAACACTGTTTTCCATGCATTTCTTGCTGAAAGAGCTAAGATCGTGATTATCTCTGTTGCTGAATGAGCTAGGGGGCTAATTCAACTCCGATCTAAAAGAGACACACTAACTTAATGTAGAAACACCGTTATTTTGTCTCCTTACTCATTTTCCTAACAAGACAACCTCAATGATAAGACGCACACTGTTTTCCATGCATTTCTTTTAAAAGAGCTAAGATCGTGATTATCTCTGTTGCTGAATGAGCTAGGGGGCTATTCAACTCCGATCTAAAAGAGACACACTAACTTAATGTAGAAACACCGTTATTTTGTCTCCTAACTCATTTTCCTAACAAGACAACCTCAATGATAAGACGTACACTGTTTTCCATGCATTTCTTGCTAAAAGAGCTAAGATCGTGATTATCTCTGTTGCTGATTGAGCTAGGGGGCTAATTTAACTCCGATCTAAAAGAGACACACTAACTTATTGTAGAAACACCGTTATTTTTTCTCCTAACTCATTTTCCTAACAAGACAACCTCAATGATAAGACGCACACTGTTTTCCATGCATTTCTTGCTAAAAGAGCTAAGATCGTGATTATCTCTGTTGCTGAATGAGCTAGGGGGCTAATTCAAATCCGATCTAAAAGAGACACACTAACTTAATGTAGAAACACCGTTATTTTGTCTCCTAACTCATTTTCCTAACAAGACAACCTCAATGATAAGACGCACACTGTTTTCCATGAATTTCTTGCTAAAAGAGCTAAGATCGTGATTATCTCTGTTGCTGAATCAGCTAGGGGGCTATTCAACTCTGATCTAAAAGAGACACACTAACTTAATGTAGAAACACCGTTATTTTGTCTCCTAACTCATTTTCCTTACAAGACAACCTCAATGATAAGACGCACACTGTTTTCCATGCATTTCTTGCTAAAAGAGCTAAGATCGTGATTATCTCTGTTTCTGAATTAGCTAGGGGGCTAATTCAACTCCGATCTAAAAGAGACACACTAACTTAATGTAGAAACACCGTTATTTTGTCTCCTAACTCATTTTCCTAACAAGACAACCTCAATGATAAGACGCACACTGTTTTCCATGAATTTCTTGCTAAAAGAGCTAAGATCGTGATTATCTCTGTTGCTGAATCAGCTAGGGGGCTATTCAACTCTGATCTAAAAGAGACACACTAACTTAATGTAGAAACACCGTTATTTTGTCTCCTAACTCATTTTCCTAACAAGACAACCTCAATGATAAGACGCACACTGTTTTCCATGCATTCTTGCTAAAAGAGCTAAGATCGTGATTATCTCTGTTGCTGAATGAGCTAGGGGGCTAATTCAACTCCGATCTAAAAGAGACACACTAACTTAATGTAGAAACACCGTTATTTTGTCTCCTAACTCATTTTCCTAACAAGACAACCTCAATGATAAGACGCACACTGTTTTCCATGCATTTCTTGCTAAAAGAGCTAAGATCGTGATTATCTCTGTTTCTGAATTAGCTAGGGGGCTTATTCAACTCTGATCTAAAAGAGACACACTAACTTAATGTAGAAACACCGTTATTTTGTCTCCTAACTCATTTTCCTAACAAGACAACCTCAATGATAAGACTCACACTGTTTTCCATGCATTCTTGCTAAAAGAGCTAAGATCGTGATTATCTCTGTTGCTGAATGAGCTAGGGGGCTAATTCAACTCCGATCTAAAAGAGACACACTAACTTAATGTAGAAACACCGTTATTTTGTCTCCTAACTCATTTTCCTAACAAGACAACCTCAATGATAAGACGAACACTGTTTTCCATGCATTTCTTGCTGAAAGAGCTAAGATCGTGATTATCTCTGTTGCTGAATGAGCTAGGGGGCTAATTCAACTCCGATCTAAAAGAGACACACTAACTTAATGTAGAAACACCGTTATTTTGTCTCCTAACTCATTTTCCTAACAAGACAACCTCAATGATAAGACGCACACTGTTTTCCATGCATTTCTTGCTAAAAGAGCTAAGATCGTGATTATCTCTGTTGCTGAATGAGCTAGGGGGCTAATTCAACTCCGATCTAAAAGAGACACACTAACTTAATGTAGAAACACCGTTATTTTGTCTCCTAACTCATTTTCCTAACAAGACAACCTCAATGATAAGACGAACACTGTTTTCCATGCATTTCTTGCTAAAAGAGCTAAGATCGTGATTATCTCTGTTGTTGAATGAGCTAGGGGGCTATTCAACTCTGATCTAAAAGAGACACACTAACTTAATGTAGAAACACCGTTATTGTGTCTCCTAACTCATTTTCCTAACAAGACAACCTCAATGATAAGACGCACACTGTTTTCCATGCATTTCTTGCTAAAAGAGCTAAGATTGTGATTATCTCTGTTGCTGAATGAGCTAGGGGGCTAATTCAACTCCGATCTAAAAGAGACACAATAACTTAATGTAGAAACACCGTTATTTTGTCTCCTAACTCATTTTCCCAACAAGACAACCTCAATGATAAGACGCACACTGTTTTCCATGCATTTCTTGCTAAAAGAGCTAAGATAGTGATTATCTTTATTGCTGAATGAGCTAGGGGGCTATTCAACTCCGATCTAAAAGAGACACACTAGCTTAATGTAGAAACACCGTTATTGTGTCTCCTAACTCATTTTCCTAACAAGACAACCTCAATGATAAGACGAACACTGTTTTCCATGCATTTCTTGCTAAAAGAGCTAAGATCGTGATTATCTCTGTTGCTGAATGAGCTAGGGGGCTATTCAACTCCGATCTAAAAGAGACACACTAACTTAATGTAGAAACACCGTTATTTTGTCTCCTAACTCATTTTCCTAACAAGACAACCTCAATGATAAGACGAACACTGTTTTCCATGCATTTCTTGCTGAAAGAGCTAAGATCGTGATTATCTCTGTTGCTGAATGAGCTAGGGGGCTAATTCAACTCCGATCTAAAAGAGACACACTAACTTAATGTAGAAACACCGTTATTTTGTCTCCTTACTCATTTTCCTAACAAGACAACCTCAATGATAAGACGCACACTGTTTTCCATGCATTTCTTTTAAAAGAGCTAAGATCGTGATTATCTCTGTTGCTGAATGAGCTAGGGGGCTATTCAACTCCGATCTAAAAGAGACACACTAACTTAATGTAGAAACACCGTTATTTTGTCTCCTAACTCATTTTCCTAACAAGACAACCTCAATGATAAGACGTACACTGTTTTCCATGCATTTCTTGCTAAAAGAGCTAAGATCGTGATTATCTCTGTTGCTGATTGAGCTAGGGGGCTAATTTAACTCCGATCTAAAAGAGACACACTAACTTATTGTAGAAACACCGTTATTTTTTCTCCTAACTCATTTTCCTAACAAGACAACCTCAATGATAAGACGCACACTGTTTTCCATGCATTTCTTGCTAAAAGAGCTAAGATCGTGATTATCTCTGTTGCTGAATGAGCTAGGGGGCTAATTCAAATCCGATCTAAAAGAGACACACTAACTTAATGTAGAAACACCGTTATTTTGTCTCCTAACTCATTTTCCTAACAAGACAACCTCAATGATAAGACGCACACTGTTTTCCATGAATTTCTTGCTAAAAGAGCTAAGATCGTGATTATCTCTGTTGCTGAATCAGCTAGGGGGCTATTCAACTCTGATCTAAAAGAGACACACTAACTTAATGTAGAAACACCGTTATTTTGTCTCCTAACTCATTTTCCTTACAAGACAACCTCAATGATAAGACGCACACTGTTTTCCATGCATTTCTTGCTAAAAGAGCTAAGATCGTGATTATCTCTGTTTCTGAATTAGCTAGGGGGCTAATTCAACTCCGATCTAAAAGAGACACACTAACTTAATGTAGAAACACCGTTATTTTGTCTCCTAACTCATTTTCCTAACAAGACAACCTCAATGATAAGACGCACACTGTTTTCCATGAATTTCTTGCTAAAAGAGCTAAGATCGTGATTATCTCTGTTGCTGAATCAGCTAGGGGGCTATTCAACTCTGATCTAAAAGAGACACACTAACTTAATGTAGAAACACCGTTATTTTGTCTCCTAACTCATTTTCCTAACAAGACAACCTCAATGATAAGACGCACACTGTTTTCCATGCATTCTTGCTAAAAGAGCTAAGATCGTGATTATCTCTGTTGCTGAATGAGCTAGGGGGCTAATTCAACTCCGATCTAAAAGAGACACACTAACTTAATGTAGAAACACCGTTATTTTGTCTCCTAACTCATTTTCCTAACAAGACAACCTCAATGATAAGACGCACACTGTTTTCCATGCATTTCTTGCTAAAAGAGCTAAGATCGTGATTATCTCTGTTTCTGAATTAGCTAGGGGGCTTATTCAACTCTGATCTAAAAGAGACACACTAACTTAATGTAGAAACACCGTTATTTTGTCTCCTAACTCATTTTCCTAACAAGACAACCTCAATGATAAGACTCACACTGTTTTCCATGCATTCTTGCTAAAAGAGCTAAGATCGTGATTATCTCTGTTGCTGAATGAGCTAGGGGGCTAATTCAACTCCGATCTAAAAGAGACACACTAACTTAATGTAGAAACACCGTTATTTTGTCTCCTAACTCATTTTCCTAACAAGACAACCTCAATGATAAGACGCACACTGTTTTCCATGCATTTCTTGCTGAAAGAGCTAAGATCGTGATTATCTCTGTTGCTGAATGAGCTAGGGGGCTAATTCAACTCCGATCTAAAAGAGACACACTAACTTAATGTAGAAACACCGTTATTTTGTCTCCTAACTCATTTTCCTAACAAGACAACCTCAATGATAAGACGAACACTGTTTTCCATGCATTTCTTGCTAAAAGAGCTAAGATCGTGATTATCTCTGTTGCTGAATGAGCTAGGGGGCTATTCAACTCTGATCTAAAAGAGACACACTAACTTAATGTAGAAACACCGTTATTGTGTCTCCTAACTCATTTTCCTAACAAGACAACCTCAATGATAAGACGCACACTGTTTTCCATGCATTTCTTGCTAAAAGAGCTAAGATTGTGATTATCTCTGTTGCTGAATGAGCTAGGGGGCTAATTCAACTCCGATCTAAAAGAGACACAATAACTTAATGTAGAAACACCGTTATTTTGTCTCCTAACTCATTTTCCCAACAAGACAACCTCAATGATAAGACGCACACCTCAATGATGCATTTCTTGCTAAAAGAGCTAAGATAGTGATTATCTTTATTGCTGAATGAGCTAGGGGGCTATTCAACTCCGATCTAAAAGAGACACACTAGCTTAATGTAGAAACACCGTTATTGTGTCTCCTAACTCATTTTCCTAACAAGACAACCTCAATGATAAGACGAACACTGTTTTCCATGCATTTCTTGCTAAAAGAGCTAAGATCGTGATTATCTCTGTTGCTGAATGAGCTAGGGGGCTATTCAACTCCGATCTAAAAGAGACACACTAACTTAATGTAGAAACACCGTTATTTTGTCTCCTAACTCATTTTCCTAACAAGACAACCTCAATGATAAGACGAACACTGTTTTTTTTATGCATTTCTTGCTATCTCTGTTGCTGAATCAGCTAGGGGGCTATTCAACTCTGATCTAAAAGAGACACACTAACTTAATGTAGAAACACCGTTATTTTGTCTCCTAACTCATTTTCCTAACAAGACAACCTCAATGATAAGACGCACACTGTTTTCCATGCATTTCTTGCTAAAAGAGCTAAGATCGTGATTATCTCTGTTGCTGAATGAGCTAGGGGGCTAATTCAACTCCGATCTAAAAGAGACACACTAACTTAATGTAGAAACACCGTTATTTTGTCTCCTAACTCATTTTCCTAACAAGACAACCTCAATGATAAGACGAACACTGTTTTCCATGCATTTCTTGCTAAAAGAGCTAAGATCGTGATTATCTCTGTTGTTGAATGAGCTAGGGGGCTATTCAACTCTGATCTAAAAGAGACACACTAACTTAATGTAGAAACACCGTTATTGTGTCTCCTAACTCATTTTCCTAACAAGACAACCTCAATGATAAGACGCACACTGTTTTCCATGCATTTCTTGCTAAAAGAGCTAAGATTGTGATTATCTCTGTTGCTGAATGAGCTAGGGGGCTAATTCAACTCCGATCTAAAAGAGACACAATAACTTAATGTAGAAACACCGTTATTTTGTCTCCTAACTCATTTTCCCAACAAGACAACCTCAATGATAAGACGCACACTGTTTTCCATGCATTTCTTGCTAAAAGAGCTAAGATAGTGATTATCTTTATTGCTGAATGAGCTAGGGGGCTATTCAACTCCGATCTAAAAGAGACACACTAGCTTAATGTAGAAACACCGTTATTGTGTCTCCTAACTCATTTTCCTAACAAGACAACCTCAATGATAAGACGAACACTGTTTTCCATGCATTTCTTGCTAAAAGAGCTAAGATCGTGATTATCTCTGTTGCTGAATGAGCTAGGGGGCTATTCAACTCCGATCTAAAAGAGACACACTAACTTAATGTAGAAACACCGTTATTTTGTCTCCTAACTCATTTTCCTAACAAGACAACCTCAATGATAAGACGAACACTGTTTTCCATGCATTTCTTGCTGAAAGAGCTAAGATCGTGATTATCTCTGTTGCTGAATGAGCTAGGGGGCTAATTCAACTCCGATCTAAAAGAGACACACTAACTTAATGTAGAAACACCGTTATTTTGTCTCCTTACTCATTTTCCTAACAAGACAACCTCAATGATAAGACGCACACTGTTTTCCATGCATTTCTTTTAAAAGAGCTAAGATCGTGATTATCTCTGTTGCTGAATGAGCTAGGGGGCTATTCAACTCCGATCTAAAAGAGACACACTAACTTAATGTAGAAACACCGTTATTTTGTCTCCTAACTCATTTTCCTAACAAGACAACCTCAATGATAAGACGTACACTGTTTTCCATGCATTTCTTGCTAAAAGAGCTAAGATCGTGATTATCTCTGTTGCTGATTGAGCTAGGGGGCTAATTTAACTCCGATCTAAAAGAGACACACTAACTTATTGTAGAAACACCGTTATTTTTTCTCCTAACTCATTTTCCTAACAAGACAACCTCAATGATAAGACGCACACTGTTTTCCATGCATTTCTTGCTAAAAGAGCTAAGATCGTGATTATCTCTGTTGCTGAATGAGCTAGGGGGCTAATTCAAATCCGATCTAAAAGAGACACACTAACTTAATGTAGAAACACCGTTATTTTGTCTCCTAACTCATTTTCCTAACAAGACAACCTCAATGATAAGACGCACACTGTTTTCCATGAATTTCTTGCTAAAAGAGCTAAGATCGTGATTATCTCTGTTGCTGAATCAGCTAGGGGGCTATTCAACTCTGATCTAAAAGAGACACACTAACTTAATGTAGAAACACCGTTATTTTGTCTCCTAACTCATTTTCCTTACAAGACAACCTCAATGATAAGACGCACACTGTTTTCCATGCATTTCTTGCTAAAAGAGCTAAGATCGTGATTATCTCTGTTTCTGAATTAGCTAGGGGGCTAATTCAACTCCGATCTAAAAGAGACACACTAACTTAATGTAGAAACACCGTTATTTTGTCTCCTAACTCATTTTCCTAACAAGACAACCTCAATGATAAGACGCACACTGTTTTCCATGAATTTCTTGCTAAAAGAGCTAAGATCGTGATTATCTCTGTTGCTGAATCACCTAGGGGGCTATTCAACTCTGATCTAAAAGAGACACACTAACTTAATGTAGAAACACCGTTATTTTGTCTCCTAACTCATTTTCCTAACAAGACAACCTCAATGATAAGACGCACACTGTTTTCCATGCATTTCTTGCTAAAAGAGCTAAGATCGTGATTATCTCTGTTTCTGAATTAGCTAGGGGGCTTATTCAACTCTGATCTAAAAGAGACACACTAACTTAATGTAGAAACACCGTTATTTTGTCTCCTAACTCATTTTCCTAACAAGACAACCTCAATGATAAGACTCACACTGTTTTCCATGCATTCTTGCTAAAAGAGCTAAGATCGTGATTATCTCTGTTGCTGAATGAGCTAGGGGGCTAATTCAACTCCGATCTAAAAGAGACACACTAACTTAATGTAGAAACACCGTTATTGTGTCTCCTAACTCATTTTCCTAACAAGACAACCTCAATGATAAGACGCACACTGTTTTCCATGCATTTCTTGCTAAAAGAGCTAAGATTGTGATTATCTCTGTTGCTGAATGAGCTAGGGGGCTAATTCAACTCCGATCTAAAAGAGACACAATAACTTAATGTAGAAACACCGTTATTTTGTCTCCTAACTCATTTTCCCAACAAGACAACCTCAATGATAAGACGCACACTGTTTTCCATGCATTTCTTGCTAAAAGAGCTAAGATAGTGATTATCTTTATTGCTGAATGAGCTAGGGGGCTATTCAACTCCGATCTAAAAGAGACACACTAGCTTAATGTAGAAACACCGTTATTGTGTCTCCTAACTCATTTTCCTAACAAGACAACCTCAATGATAAGACGAACACTGTTTTCCATGCATTTCTTGCTAAAAGAGCTAAGATCGTGATTATCTCTGTTGCTGAATGAGCTAGGGGGCTATTCAACTCCGATCTAAAAGAGACACACTAACTTAATGTAGAAACACCGTTATTTTGTCTCCTAACTCATTTTCCTAACAAGACAACCTCAATGATAAGACGAACACTGTTTTCCATGCATTTCTTGCTGAAAGAGCTAAGATCGTGATTATCTCTGTTGCTGAATGAGCTAGGGGGCTAATTCAACTCCGATCTAAAAGAGACACACTAACTTAATGTAGAAACACCGTTATTTTGTCTCCTTACTCATTTTCCTAACAAGACAACCTCAATGATAAGACGCACACTGTTTTCCATGCATTTCTTTTAAAAGAGCTAAGATCGTGATTATCTCTGTTGCTGAATGAGCTAGGGGGCTATTCAACTCCGATCTAAAAGAGACACACTAACTTAATGTAGAAACACCGTTATTTTGTCTCCTAACTCATTTTCCTAACAAGACAACCTCAATGATAAGACGTACACTGTTTTCCATGCATTTCTTGCTAAAAGAGCTAAGATCGTGATTATCTCTGTTGCTGATTGAGCTAGGGGGCTAATTTAACTCCGATCTAAAAGAGACACACTAACTTATTGTAGAAACACCGTTATTTTTTCTCCTAACTCATTTTCCTAACAAGACAACCTCAATGATAAGACGCACACTGTTTTCCATGCATTTCTTGCTAAAAGAGCTAAGATCGTGATTATCTCTGTTGCTGAATGAGCTAGGGGGCTAATTCAAATCCGATCTAAAAGAGACACACTAACTTAATGTAGAAACACCGTTATTTTGTCTCCTAACTCATTTTCCTAACAAGACAACCTCAATGATAAGACGCACACTGTTTTCCATGAATTTCTTGCTAAAAGAGCTAAGATCGTGATTATCTCTGTTGCTGAATCAGCTAGGGGGCTATTCAACTCTGATCTAAAAGAGACACACTAACTTAATGTAGAAACACCGTTATTTTGTCTCCTAACTCATTTTCCTTACAAGACAACCTCAATGATAAGACGCACACTGTTTTCCATGCATTTCTTGCTAAAAGAGCTAAGATCGTGATTATCTCTGTTTCTGAATTAGCTAGGGGGCTAATTCAACTCCGATCTAAAAGAGACACACTAACTTAATGTAGAAACACCGTTATTTTGTCTCCTAACTCATTTTCCTAACAAGACAACCTCAATGATAAGACGGACACTGTTTTCCATGAATTTCTTGCTAAAAGAGCTAAGATCGTGATTATCTCTGTTGCTGAATCACCTAGGGGGCTATTCAACTCTGATCTAAAAGAGACACACTAACTTAATGTAGAAACACCGTTATTTTGTCTCCTAACTCATTTTCCTAACAAGACAACCTCAATGATAAGACGCACACTGTTTTCCATGCATTTCTTGCTAAAAGAGCTAAGATCGTGATTATCTCTGTTTCTGAATTAGCTAGGGGGCTTATTCAACTCTGATCTAAAAGAGACACACTAACTTAATGTAGAAACACCGTTATTTTGTCTCCTAACTCATTTTCCTAACAAGACAACCTCAATGATAAGACTCACACTGTTTTCCATGCATTCTTGCTAAAAGAGCTAAGATCGTGATTATCTCTGTTGCTGAATGAGCTAGGGGGCTAATTCAACTCCGATCTAAAAGAGACACACTAACTTAATGTAGAAACACCGTTATTTTGTCTCCTAACTCATTTTCCTAACAAGACAACCTCAATGATAAGACGCACACTGTTTTCCATGCATTTCTTGCTGAAAGAGCTAAGATCGTGATTATCTCTGTTGCTGAATGAGCTAGGGGGCTAATTCAACTCCGATCTAAAAGAGACACACTAACTTAATGTAGAAACACCGTTATTTTGTCTCCTAACTCATTTTCCTAACAAGACAACCTCAATGATAAGACGAACACTGTTTTCCATGCATTTCTTGCTAAAAGAGCTAAGATAGTGATTATCTCTGTTGCTGAATGAGCTAGGGGGCTAATTCAACTCCGATCTAAAAGAGACACACTAACTTAAAGTAGAAACACGTTATTTTGTCTCCTAACTCCTTTTCCTAACAAGACAACCTCAATGATAAGACGCACACTGTTTTCCATGCATTTCTTGCTAAAAGAGCTAAGATCGTGATTATCTCTGTTGCTGAATGAGCTAGGGGGCTATTCAACTCCGATCTAAAAGAGACACACTAACTGAATGAAGAAACACCGTTATTTTGTCTCCTAACTCATTTTCCTAACAAGACAACCTCAATGATAAGACGCACACTGTTTTCCATGAATTTCTTGCTAAAAGAGCTAAGATCGTGATTATCTCTGTTGCTGAATGATCTTGGGGGCTAATTCAACTCCGATCTAAAAGAGACACACTAACTTAATGTAGAAACACCGTTATTTTTTCTCCTAACTCATTTTCCTAACAAGACAACCTCAATGATAAGACAAACACTGTTTTCCATGCATTTCTTGCTAAAAGAGCTAAGATCGTGATTATCTCTGTTGCTGAATGAGCTAGGGGGCTATTCAACTCCGATCTAAAAGAGACACACTAACTTAATGTAGAAACACCGTTATTTTGTCTCCTAACTCATTTTCCTAACAAGACAACCTCAATGATAAGACGCACACTGTTTTCCATGCATTTCTTGCTAAAAGAGCTAAGATCGTGATTATCTCTGTTGCTGATGAGCTAGGGGGCTAATTCAACTCCGATCTAAAAGAGACACACTAACTTAATGTAGAAACACCGTTATTTTGTATCCTAACTCATTTTCCTAACAAGACAACCTCAATGATAAGACGAACACTGTTTTTTTTATGCATTTCTTGCTATCTCTGTTGCTGAATCAGCTAGGGGGCTATTCAACTCTGATCTAAAAGAGACACACTAACTTAATGTAGAAACACCGTTATTTTGTCTCCTAACTCATTTTCCTAACAAGACAACCTCAATGATAAGACGCACACTGTTTTCCATGCATTTCTTGCTAAAAGAGCTAAGATCGTGATTATCTCTGTTGCTGAATGAGCTAGGGGGCTAATTCAACTCCGATCTAAAAGAGACACACTAACTTAATGTAGAAACACCGTTATTTTGTCTCCTAACTCATTTTCCTAACAAGACAACCTCAATGATAAGACGAACACTGTTTTCCATGCATTTCTTGCTAAAAGAGCTAAGATCGTGATTATCTCTGTTGCTGAATGAGCTAGGGGGCTATTCAACTCTGATCTAAAAGAGACACACTAACTTAATGTAGAAACACCGTTATTGTGTCTCCTAACTCATTTTCCTAACAAGACAACCTCAATGATAAGACGCACACTGTTTTCCATGCATTTCTTGCTAAAAGAGCTAAGATTGTGATTATCTCTGTTGCTGAATGAGCTAGGGGGCTAATTCAACTCCGATCTAAAAGAGACACAATAACTTAATGTAGAAACACCGTTATTTTGTCTCCTAACTCATTTTCCCAACAAGACAACCTCAATGATAAGACGCACACTGTTTTCCATGCATTTCTTGCTAAAAGAGCTAAGATAGTGATTATCTTTATTGCTGAATGAGCTAGGGGGCTATTCAACTCCGATCTAAAAGAGACACACTAGCTTAATGTAGAAACACCGTTATTGTGTCTCCTAACTCATTTTCCTAACAAGACAACCTCAATGATAAGACGAACACTGTTTTCCATGCATTTCTTGCTAAAAGAGCTAAGATCGTGATTATCTCTGTTGCTGAATGAGCTAGGGGGCTATTCAACTCCGATCTAAAAGAGACACACTAACTTAATGTAGAAACACCGTTATTTTGTCTCCTAACTCATTTTCCTAACAAGACAACCTCAATGATAAGACGAACACTGTTTTCCATGCATTTCTTGCTGAAAGAGCTAAGATCGTGATTATCTCTGTTGCTGAATGAGCTAGGGGGCTAATTCAACTCCGATCTAAAAGAGACACACTAACTTAATGTAGAAACACCGTTATTTTGTCTCCTAACTCATTTTCCTAACAAGACAACCTCAATGATAAGACGAACACTGTTTTCCATGCATTTCTTGCTAAAAGAGCTAAGATAGTGATTATCTCTGTTGCTGAATGAGCTAGGGGGCTAATTCAACTCCGATCTAAAAGAGACACACTAACTTAATGTAGAAACACCGTTATTTTGTCTCCTTACTCATTTTCCTAACAAGACAACCTCAATGATAAGACGCACACTGTTTTCCATGCATTTCTTGCTAAAAGAGCTAAGATCGTGATTATCTCTGTTGCTGAATGAGCTAGGGGGCTATTCAACTCCGATCTAAAAGAGACACACTAACTTAATGTAGAAACACCGTTATTTTGTCTCCTAACTCATTTTCCTAACAAGACAACCTCAATGATAAGACGCACACTGTTTTCCATGCATTTCTTGCTAAAAGAGCTAAGATCGTGATTATCTCTGTTGCTGAATGAGCTAGGGGGCTATTCAACTCCGATCTAAAAGAGACACACTAACTTAATGTAGAAACACCGTTATTTTGTCTCCTAACTCATTTTCCTAACAAGACAACCTCAATGATAAGACGCACACTGTTTTCCATGCATTTCTTGCTAAAAGAGCTAAGATCGTGATTATTTCTGTTGCTGATTGAGCTAGGGGGCTAATTTAACTCCGATCTAAAAGAGACACACTAACTTATTGTAGAAACACCGTTATTTTTTCTCCTAACTCATTTTCCTAACAAGACAACCTCAATGATAAGACGCACACTGTTTTCCATGCATTTCTTGCTAAAAGAGCTAAGATCGTGATTATCTCTGTTGCTGAATGAGCTAGGGGGCTAATTCAAATCCGATCTAAAAGAGACACACTAACTTAATGTAGAAACACCGTTATTTTGTCTCCTAACTCATTTTCCTAACAAGACAACCTCAATGATAAGACGCACACTGTTTTCCATGAATTTCTTGCTAAAAGAGCTAAGATCGTGATTATCTCTGTTGCTGAATCAGCTAGGGGGCTATTCAACTCTGATCTAAAAGAGACACACTAACTTAATGTAGAAACACCGTTATTGTGTCTCCTAACTCATTTTCCTAACAAGACAACCTCAATGATAAGACGCACACTGTTTTCCATGCATTTCTTGCTAAAAGAGCTAAGATTGTGATTATCTCTGTTGCTGAATGAGCTAGGGGGCTAATTCAACTCCGATCTAAAAGAGACACAATAACTTAATGTAGAAACACCGTTATTTTGTCTCCTAACTCATTTTCCCAACAAGACAACCTCAATGATAAGACGCACACTGTTTTCCATGCATTTCTTGCTAAAAGAGCTAAGATAGTGATTATCTTTATTGCTGAATGAGCTAGGGGGCTTTTCAACTCCGATCTAAAAGAGACACACTAGCTTAATGTAGAAACACCGTTATTGTGTCTCCTAACTCATTTTCCTAACAAGACAACCTCAATGATAAGACGAACACTGTTTTCCATGCATTTCTTGCTAAAAGAGCTAAGATCGTGATTATCTCTGTTGCTGAATGAGCTAGGGGGCTATTCAACTCCGATCTAAAAGAGACACACTAACTTAATGTAGAAACACCGTTATTTTGTCTCCTAACTCATTTTCCTAACAAGACAACCTCAATGATAAGACGAACACTGTTTTCCATGCATTTCTTGCTGAAAGAGCTAAGATCGTGATTATCTCTGTTGCTGAATGAGCTAGGGGGCTAATTCAACTCCGATCTAAAAGAGACACACTAACTTAATGTAGAAACACCGTTATTTTGTCTCCTAACTCATTTTCCTAACAAGACAACCTCAATGATAAGACGAACACTGTTTTCCATGCATTTCTTGCTAAAAGAGCTAAGATAGTGATTATCTCTGTTGCTGATTGAGCTAGGGGGCTAATTCAACTCCGATCTAAAAGAGACACACTAACTTAATGTAGAAACACCGTTATTTTGTCTCCTTACTCATTTTCCTAACAAGACAACCTCAATGATAAGACGCACACTGTTTTCCATGCATTTCTTGCTAAAAGAGCTAAGATCGTGATTATCTCTGTTGCTGAATGAGCTAGGGGGCTATTCAACTCCGATCTAAAAGAGACACACTAACTTAATGTAGAAACACCGTTATTTTGTCTCCTAACTCATTTTCCTAACAAGACAACCTCAATGATAAGACGCACACTGTTTTCCATGCATTTCTTGCTAAAAGAGCTAAGATCGTGATTATCTCTGTTGCTGAATGAGCTAGGGGGCTATTCAACTCCGATCTAAAAGAGACACACTAACTTAATGTAGAAACACCGTTATTTTGTCTCCTAACTCATTTTCCTAACAAGACAACCTCAATGATAAGACGCACACTGTTTTCCATGCATTTCTTGCTAAAAGAGCTAAGATCGTGATTATTTCTGTTGCTGATTGAGCTAGGGGGCTAATTTAACTCCGATCTAAAAGAGACACACTAACTTATTGTAGAAACACCGTTATTTTTTCTCCTAACTCATTTTCCTAACAAGACAACCTCAATGATAAGACGCACACTGTTTTCCATGCATTTCTTGCTAAAAGAGCTAAGATCGTGATTATCTCTGTTGCTGAATGAGCTAGGGGGCTAATTCAAATCCGATCTAAAAGAGACACACTAACTTAATGTAGAAACACCGTTATTTTGTCTCCTAACTCATTTTCCTAACAAGACAACCTCAATGATAAGACGCACACTGTTTTCCATGAATTTCTTGCTAAAAGAGCTAAGATCGTGATTATCTCTGTTGCTGAATCAGCTAGGGGGCTATTCAACTCTGATCTAAAAGAGACACACTAACTTAATGTAGAAACACCGTTATTTTGTCTCCTAACTCATTTTCCTAACAAGACAACCTCAATGATAAGACGCACACTGTTTTCCATGCATTTCTTGCTAAAAGAGCTAAGATAGTGATTATCTTTATTGCTGAATGAGCTAGAAGGCTATTCAACTCCGATCTAAAAGAGACACACTAGCTTAATGTAGAAACACCGTTATTGTGTCTCCTAACTCATTTTCCTAACAAGACAACCTCAATGATAAGACGAACGCTGTTTTTTTTATGCATTTCTTGCTATCTCTGTTGCTGAATCAGCTAGGGGGCTATTCAACTCTGATCTAAAAGAGACACACTAACTTAATGTAGAAACACCGTTATTTTGTCTCCTAACTCATTTTCCTAACAAGACAACCTCAATGATAAGACGCACACTGTTTTCCATGCATTTCTTGCTAAAAGAGCTAAGATCGTGATTATCTCTGTTGCTGAATGAGCTAGGGGGCTAATTCAACTCCGATCTAAAAGAGACACACTAACTTAATGTAGAAACACCGTTATTTTGTCTCCTAACTCATTTTCCTAACAAGACAACCTCAATGATAAGACGAACACTGTTTTCCATGCATTTCTTGCTAAAAGAGCTAAGATCGTGATTATCTCTGTTCCTGAATGAGCTAGGGGGCTATTCAACTCTGATCTAAAAGAGACACACTAACTTAATGTAGAAACACCGTTATTGTGTCTCCTAACTCATTTTCCTAACAAGACAACCTCAATGATAAGACGCACACTGTTTTCCATGCATTTCTTGCTAAAAGAGCTAAGATCGTGATTATCTCTGTTGCTGAATGAGCTAGGGGTCTAATTCAACTCCGATCTAAAAGAGACACAATAACTTAATGTAGAAACACCGTTATTTTGTCTCCTAACTCATTTTCCCAACAAGACAACCTCAATGATAAGACGCACACTGTTTTCCATGCATTTCTTGCTAAAAGAGCTAAGATAGTGATTATCTTTATTGCTGAATGAGCTAGGGGGCTATTCAACTCCGATCTAAAAGAGACACACTAGCTTAATGTAGAAACACCGTTATTGTGTCTCCTAACTCATTTTCCTAACAAGACAACCTCAATGATAAGACGAACACTGTTTTCCATGCATTTCTTGCTAAAAGAGCTAAGATCGTGATTATCTCTGTTGCTGAATGAGCTAGGGGGCTATTCAACTCCGATCTAAAAGAGACACACTAACTTAATGTAGAAACACCGTTATTTTGTCTCCTAACTCATTTTCCTAACAAGACAACCTCAATGATAAGACGAACACTGTTTTCCATGCATTTCTTGCTGAAAGAGCTAAGATCGTGATTATCTCTGTCGCTGAATGAGCTAGGGGGCTAATTCAACTCCGATCTAAAAGAGACACACTAACTTAATGTAGAAACACCGTTATTTTGTCTCCTAACTCATTTTCCTAACAAGACAACCTCAATGATAAGACGAACACTGTTTTCCATGAATTTCTTGCTAAAAGAGCTAAGATCGTGATTATCTCTGTTGCTGAATGAGCTAGGGGGCTAATTCAACTCCGATCTAAAAGAGACACACTAACTTAATGTAGAAACACCGTTATTTTGTCTCCTTACTCATTTTCCTAACAAGACAACCTCAATGATAAGACGAACACTGTTTTCCATGCATTTCTTTTAAAAGAGCTAAGATCGTGATTATCTCTGTTGCTGAATGAGCTAGGGGGCTATTCAACTCCGATCTAAAAGAGACACACTAACTTAATGTAGAAACACCGTTATTTTGTCTCCTAACTCATTTTCCTAACAAGACAACCTCAATGATAAGACGTACACTGTTTTCCATGCATTTCTTGATAAAAGAGCTAAGATCGTGATTATCTCTGTTGCTGAATGAGCTAGGGGGCTATTCAACTCCGATCTAAAAGAGACACACTAACTTAATGTAGAAACACCGTTATTTTGTCTCCTAACTCATTTTCCTAACAAGACAACCTCAATGATAAGACGCACACTGTTTTCCATGCATTTCTTGCTAAAAGAGCTAAGATCGTGATTATTTCTGTTGCTGATTGAGCTAGGGGGCTAATTTAACTCCGATCTAAAAGAGACACACTAACTTATTGTAGAAACACCGTTATTTTTTCTCCTAACTCATTTTCCTAACAAGACAACCTCAATGATAAGACGCACACTGTTTTCCATGCATTTCTTGCTAAAAGAGCTAAGATCGTCATTATCTCTGTTGCTGAATGAGCTAGGGGGCTAATTCAAATCCGATCTAAAAGAGACACACTAACTTAATGTAGAAACACCGTTATTTTGTCTCCTAACTCATTTTCCTAACAAGACAACCTCAATGATAAGACGCACACTGTTTTCCATGCATTTCTTGCTAAAAGAGCTAAGATAGTGATTATCTTTATTGCTGAATGAGCTAGGGGGCTATTCAACTCCGATCTAAAAGAGACACACTAGCTTAATGTAGAAACACCGTTATTGTGTCTCCTAACTCATTTTCCTAACAAGACAACCTCAATGATAAGACGAACACTGTTTTCCATGCATTTCTTGCTAAAAGAGCTAAGATCGTGATTATCTCTGTTGCTGAATGAGCTAGGGGGCTATTCAACTCCGATCTAAAAGAGACACACTAACTTAATGTAGAAACACCGTTATTTTGTCTCCTAACTCATTTTCCTAACAAGACAACCTCAATGATAAGACGCACACTGTTTTCCATGCATTTCTTGCTAAAAGAGCTAAGATCGTGATTATCTCTGTTTCTGAATTAGCTAGGGGGCTAATTCAACTCTGATCTAAAAGAGACATACTAACTTAATGTAGAAACACCGTTATTTTGTCTCCTAACTCATTTTCCTAACAAGACAACCTCAATGATAAGACTCACTCTGTTTTCCATGCATTTCTTGCTATCTCTGTTGCTGAATCAGCTAGGGGGTTATTCAACTCTGATCTAAAAGAGATACACTAACTTAATGTAGAAACACCGTTATTTTGTCTCCTAACTCATTTTCCTAACAAGACAACCTCAATGATAAGACTCACACTGTTTTCCATGCATTCTTGCTAAAAAAGCTAAGATCGTGATTATCTCTGTTGCTGAATGAGCTAGGGGGCTAATTCAACTCCGATCTAAAAGAGACACACTAACTTAATGTAGAAACACCGTTATTTTGTCTCCTAACTCATTTTCCTAACAAGACAACCTCAATGATAAGACGCACACTGTTTTCCATGCATTTCTTGCTGAAAGAGCTAAGATCGTGATTATCTCTGTTGCTGAATGAGCTAGGGGGCTAATTCAACTCCGATCTAAAAGAGACACACTAACTTAATGTAGAAACACCGTTATTTTGTCTCCTAACTCATTTTCCTAACAAGACAACCTCAATGATAAGACGCACACTGTTTTCCATGCATTTCTTTTAAAAGAGCTAAGATCGTGATTATCTCTGTTGCTGAATGAGCTAGGGGGCTATTCAACTCCGATCTAAAAGAGACACACTAACTTAATGTAGAAACACCGTTATTTTGTCTCCTAACTCATTTTCCTAACAAGACAACCTCAATGATAAGACGTACACTGTTTTCCATGCATTTCTTGATAAAAGAGCTAAGATCGTGATTATCTCTGTTGCTGAATGAGCTAGGGGGCTATTCAACTCCGATCTAAAAGAGACACACTAACTTAATGTAGAAACACCGTTATTTTGTCTCCTAACTCATTTTCCTAACAAGACAACCTCAATGATAAGACGCACACTGTTTTCCATGCATTTCTTGCTAAAAGAGCTAAGATCGTGATTATTTCTGTTGCTGATTGAGCTAGGGGGCTAATTTAACTCCGATCTAAAAGAGACACACTAACTTATTGTAGAAACACCGTTATTTTTTCTCCTAACTCATTTTCCTAACAAGACAACCTCAATGATAAGACGCACACTGTTTTCCATGCATTTCTTGCTAAAAGAGCTAAGATCGTCATTATCTCTGTTGCTGAATGAGCTAGGGGGCTAATTCAAATCCGATCTAAAAGAGACACACTAACTTAATGTAGAAACACCGTTATTTTGTCTCCTAACTCATTTTCCTAACAAGACAACCTCAATGATAAGACGCACACTGTTTTCCATGCATTTCTTGCTAAAAGAGCTAAGATAGTGATTATCTTTATTGCTGAATGAGCTAGGGGGCTATTCAACTCCGATCTAAAAGAGACACACTAGCTTAATGTAGAAACACCGTTATTGTGTCTCCTAACTCATTTTCCTAACAAGACAACCTCAATGATAAGACGAACACTGTTTTCCATGCATTTCTTGCTAAAAGAGCTAAGATCGTGATTATCTCTGTTTCTGAATTAGCTAGGGGGCTAATTCAACTCCGATCTAAAAGAGACATACTAACTTAATGTAGAAACACCGTTATTTTGTCTCCTAACTCATTTTCCTAACAAGACAACCTCAATGATAAGACTCACACTGTTTTCCATGCATTTCTTGCTATCTCTGTTGCTGAATCAGCTAGGGGGTTATTCAACTCTGATCTAAAAGAGACACACTAACTTAATGTAGAAACACCGTTATTTTGTCTCCTAACTCATTTTCCTAACAAGACAACCTCAATGATAAGACTCACACTGTTTTCCATGCATTCTTGCTAAAAGAGCTAAGATCGTGATTATCTCTGTTGCTGAATGAGCTAGGGGGCTAATTCAACTCCGATCTAAAAGAGACACACTAACTTAATGTAGAAACACCGTTATTTTGTCTCCTAACTCATTTTCCTAACAAGACAACCTCAATGATAAGACGCACACTGTTTTCCATGCATTTCTTGCTGAAAGAGCTAAGATCGTGATTATCTCTGTTGCTGAATGAGCTAGGGGGCTAATTCAACTCCGATCTAAAAGAGACACACTAACTTAATGTAGAAACACCGTTATTTTGTCTCCTAACTCATTTTCCTAACAAGACAACCTCAATGATAAGACGAACACTGTTTTCCATGCATTTCTTGCTAAAAGAGCTAAGATAGTGATTATCTCTGTTGCTGAATGAGCTAGGGGGCTAATTCAACTCCGATCTAAAAGAGACACACTAACTTAATGTAGAAACACCGTTATTTTGTCTCCTAACTCATTTTCCTAACAAGACAACCTCAATGATAAGACGCACACTGTTTTCCATGCATTTCTTGCTAAAAGAGCTAAGATCGTGATTATCTCTGTTGCTGAATGAGCTAGGGGGCTATTCAACTCCGATCTAAAAGAGACACACTAACTGAATGAAGAAACACCGTTTTTTTGTCTCCTAACTCATTTTCCTAACAAGACAACCTCAATGATAAGACGCACACTGTTTTCCATGAATTTCTTGCTAAAAGAGCTAAGATCGTGATTATCTCTGTTGCTGAATGATCTTGGGGGCTAATTCAACTCCGATCTAAAAGAGACACACTAACTTAATGTAGAAACACCGTTATTTTTTCTCCTAACTCATTTTCCTAACAAGACAACCTCAATGATAAGACAAACACTGTTTTCCATGCATTTCTTGCTAAAAGAGCTAAGATCGTGATTATCTCTGTTGCTGAATGAGCTAGGGGGCTATTCAACTCCGATCTAAAAGAGACACACTAACTTAATGTAGAAACACCGTTATTTTGTCTCCTAACTCATTTTCCTAACAAGACAACCTCAATGATAAGACGCACACTGTTTTCCATGCATTTCTTGCTAAAAGAGCTAAGATAGTGATTATCTTTATTGCTGAATGAGCTAGGGGGCTATTCAACTCCGATCTAAAAGAGACACACTAGCTTAATGTAGAAACACCGTTATTGTGTCTCCTAACTCATTTTCCTAACAAGACAACCTCAATGATAAGACGAACACTGTTTTCCATGCATTTCTTGCTAAAAGAGCTAAGATCGTGATTATCTCTGTTGCTGAATGAGCTAGGGGGCTATTCAACTCCGATCTAAAAGAGACACACTAACTTAATGTAGAAACACCGTTATTTTGTCTCCTAACTCATTTTCCTAACAAGACAACCTCAATGATAAGACGCACACTGTTTTCCATGCATTTCTTGCTAAAAGAGCTAAGATCGTGATTATCTCTGTTTCTGAATTAGCTAGGGGGCTAATTCAACTCTGATCTAAAAGAGACATACTAACTTAATGTAGAAACACCGTTATTTTGTCTCCTAACTCATTTTCCTAACAAGACAACCTCAATGATAAGACTCACTCTGTTTTCCATGCATTTCTTGCTATCTCTGTTGCTGAATCAGCTAGGGGGTTATTCAACTCTGATCTAAAAGAGACACACTAACTTAATGTAGAAACACCGTTATTTTGTCTCCTAACTCATTTTCCTAACAAGACAACCTCAATGATAAGACTCACACTGTTTTCCATGCATTCTTGCTAAAAAAGCTAAGATCGTGATTATCTCTGTTGCTGAATGAGCTAGGGGGCTAATTCAACTCCGATCTAAAAGAGACACACTAACTTAATGTAGAAACACCGTTATTTTGTCTCCTAACTCATTTTCCTAACAAGACAACCTCAATGATAAGACGCACACTGTTTTCCATGCATTTCTTGCTGAAAGAGCTAAGATCGTGATTATCTCTGTTGCTGAATGAGCTAGGGGGCTAATTCAACTCCGATCTAAAAGAGACACACTAACTTAATGTAGAAACACCGTTATTTTGTCTCCTAACTCATTTTCCTAACAAGACAACCTCAATGATAAGACGCACACTGTTTTCCATGCATTTCTTTTAAAAGAGCTAAGATCGTGATTATCTCTGTTGCTGAATGAGCTAGGGGGCTATTCAACTCCGATCTAAAAGAGACACACTAACTTAATGTAGAAACACCGTTATTTTGTCTCCTAACTCATTTTCCTAACAAGACAACCTCAATGATAAGACGTACACTGTTTTCCATGCATTTCTTGATAAAAGAGCTAAGATCGTGATTATCTCTGTTGCTGAATGAGCTAGGGGGCTATTCAACTCCGATCTAAAAGAGACACACTAACTTAATGTAGAAACACCGTTATTTTGTCTCCTAACTCATTTTCCTAACAAGACAACCTCAATGATAAGACGCACACTGTTTTCCATGCATTTCTTGCTAAAAGAGCTAAGATCGTGATTATTTCTGTTGCTGATTGAGCTAGGGGGCTAATTTAACTCCGATCTAAAAGAGACACACTAACTTATTGTAGAAACACCGTTATTTTTTCTCCTAACTCATTTTCCTAACAAGACAACCTCAATGATAAGACGCACACTGTTTTCCATGCATTTCTTGCTAAAAGAGCTAAGATCGTCATTATCTCTGTTGCTGAATGAGCTAGGGGGCTAATTCAAATCCGATCTAAAAGAGACACACTAACTTAATGTAGAAACACCGTTATTTTGTCTCCTAACTCATTTTCCTAACAAGACAACCTCAATGATAAGACGCACACTGTTTTCCATGCATTTCTTGCTAAAAGAGCTAAGATAGTGATTATCTTTATTGCTGAATGAGCTAGGGGGCTATTCAACTCCGATCTAAAAGAGACACACTAGCTTAATGTAGAAACACCGTTATTGTGTCTCCTAACTCATTTTCCTAACAAGACAACCTCAATGATAAGACGAACACTGTTTTCCATGCATTTCTTGCTAAAAGAGCTAAGATCGTGATTATCTCTGTTTCTGAATTAGCTAGGGGGCTAATTCAACTCCGATCTAAAAGAGACATACTAACTTAATGTAGAAACACCGTTATTTTGTCTCCTAACTCATTTTCCTAACAAGACAACCTCAATGATAAGACTCACACTGTTTTCCATGCATTTCTTGCTATCTCTGTTGCTGAATCAGCTAGGGGGTTATTCAACTCTGATCTAAAAGAGACACACTAACTTAATGTAGAAACACCGTTATTTTGTCTCCTAACTCATTTTCCTAACAAGACAACCTCAATGATAAGACGAACACTGTTTTCCATGCATTTCTTGCTAAAAGAGCTAAGATCGTGATTATCTCTGTTGCTGAATGAGCTAGGGGGCTATTCAACTCTGATCTAAAAGAGACACACTAACTTAATGTAGAAACACCGTTATTGTGTCTCCTAACTCATTTTCCTAACAAGACAACCTCAATGATAAGACGCACACTGTTTTCCATGCATTTCTTGCTAAAAGAGCTAAGATTGTGATTATCTCTGTTGCTGAATGAGCTAGGGGGCTAATTCAACTCCGATCTAAAAGAGACACAATAACTTAATGTAGAAACACCGTTATTTTGTCTCCTAACTCATTTTCCCAACAAGACAACCTCAATGATAAGACGCACACTGTTTTCCATGCATTTCTTGCTAAAAGAGCTAAGATAGTGATTATCTTTATTGCTGAATGAGCTAGGGGGCTATTCAACTCCGATCTAAAAGAGACACACTAGCTTAATGTAGAAACACCGTTATTGTGTCTCCTAACTCATTTTCCTAACAAGACAACCTCAATGATAAGACGAACACTGTTTTCCATGCATTTCTTGCTAAAAGAGCTAAGATCGTGATTATCTCTGTTGCTGAATGAGCTAGGGGGCTATTCAACTCCGATCTAAAAGAGACACACTAACTTAATGTAGAAACACCGTTATTTTGTCTCCTAACTCATTTTCCTAACAAGACAACCTCAATGATAAGACGAACACTGTTTTCCATGCATTTCTTGCTGAAAGAGCTAAGATCGTGATTATCTCTGTTGCTGAATGAGCTAGGGGGCTAATTCAACTCCGATCTAAAAGAGACACACTAACTTAATGTAGAAACACCGTTATTTTGTCTCCTAACTCATTTTCCTAACAAGACAACCTCAATGATAAGACGCACACTGTTTTCCATGAATTTCTTGCTAAAAGAGCTAAGATCGTGATTATCTCTGTTGCTGAATCAGCTAGGGGGCTATTCAACTCTGATCTAAAAGAGACACACTAACTTAATGTAGAAACACCGTTATTTTGTCTCCTAACTCATTTTCCTAACAAGACAACCTCAATGATAAGACGCACACTGTTTTCCATGCATTTCTTGCTAAAAGAGCTAAGATAGTGATTATCTTTATTGCTGAATGAGCTAGGGGGCTATTCAACTCCGATCTAAAAGAGACACACTAGCTTAATGTAGAAACACCGTTATTGTGTCTCCTAACTCATTTTCCTAACAAGACAACCTCAATGATAAGACGAACACTGTTTTCCATGCATTTCTTGCTAAAAGAGCTAAGATCGTGATTATCTCTGTTGCTGAATGAGCTAGGGGGCTATTCAACTCCGATCTAAAAGAGACACACTAACTTAATGTAGAAACACCGTTATTTTGTCTCCTAACTCATTTTCCTAACAAGACAACCTCAATGATAAGACGCACACTGTTTTCCATGCATTTCTTGCTAAAAGAGCTAAGATCGTGATTATCTCTGTTTCTGAATTAGCTAGGGGGCTAATTCAACTCCGATCTAAAAGAGACATACTAACTTAATGTAGAAACACCGTTATTTTGTCTCCTAACTCATTTTCCTAACAAGACAACCTCAATGATAAGACTCACACTGTTTTCCATGCATTTCTTGCTATCTCTGTTGCTGAATCAGCTAGGGGGTTATTCAACTCTGATCTAAAAGAGACACACTAACTTAATGTAGAAACACCGTTATTTTGTCTCCTAACTCATTTTCCTAACAAGACAACCTCAATGATAAGACTCACACTGTTTTCCATGCATTCTTGCTAAAAGAGCTAAGATCGTGATTATCTCTGTTGCTGAATGAGCTAGGGGGCTAATTCAACTCCGATCTAAAAGAGACACACTAACTTAGTGTAGAAACACCGTTATTTTGTCTCCTAACTCATTTTCCTAACAAGACAACCTCAATGATAAGACGCACACTGTTTTCCATGCATTTCTTGCTGAAAGAGCTAAGATCGTGATTATCTCTGTTGCTGAATGAGCTAGGGGGCTAATTCAACTCCGATCTAAAAGAGACACACTAACTTAATGTAGAAACACCGTTATTTTGTCTCCTAACTCATTTTCCTAACAAGACAACCTCAATGATAAGACGAACACTGTTTTCCATGCATTTCTTGCTAAAAGAGCTAAGATAGTGATTATCTCTGTTGCTGAATGAGCTAGGGGGCTAATTCAACTCCGATCTAAAAGAGACACACTAACTTAATGTAGAAACACCGTTATTTTGTCTCCTAACTCATTTTCCTAACAAGACAACCTCAATGATAAGACGCACACTGTTTTCCATGCATTTCTTGCTAAAAGAGCTAAGATCGTGATTATCTCTGTTGCTGAATGAGCTAGGGGGCTATTCAACTCCGATCTAAAAGAGACACACTAACTGAATGAAGAAACACCGTTATTTTGTCTCCTAACTCATTTTCCTAACAAGACAACCTCAATGATAAGACGCACACTGTTTTCCATGAATTTCTTGCTAAAAGAGCTAAGATCGTGATTATCTCTGTTGCTGAATGATCTTGGGGGCTAATTCAACTCCTATCTAAAAGAGACACACTAACTTAATGTAGAAACACCGTTATTTTTTCTCCTAACTCATTTTCCTAACAAGACAACCTCAATGATAAGACAAACACTGTTTTCCATGCATTTCTTGCTAAAAGAGCTAAGATCGTGATTATCTCTGTTGCTGAATGAGCTAGGGGGCTATTCAACTCCGATCTAAAAGAGACACACTAACTTACTGTAGAAACACCGTTATTTTGTCTCCTAACTCATTTTCCTAACAAGACAACCTCAATGATAAGACGCACACTGTTTTCCATGCATTTCTTGCTAAAAGAGCTAAGATCGTGATTATCTCTGTTGCTGATGAGCTAGGGGGCTAATTCAACTCCGATCTAAAAGAGACACACTAACTTAATGTAGAAACACCGTTATTTTGTATCCTAACTCATTTTCCTAACAAGACAACCTCAATGATAAGACGAACACTGTTTTTTTTATGCATTTCTTGCTATCTCTGTTGCTGAATCAGCTAGGGGGCTATTCAACTCTGATCTAAAAGAGACACACTAACTTAATGTAGAAACACCGTTATTTTGTCTCCTAACTCATTTTCCTAACAAGACAACCTCAATGATAAGACGCACACTGTTTTCCATGCATTTCTTGCTAAAAGAGCTAAGATCGTGATTATCTCTGTTGCTGAATGAGCTAGGGGGCTAATTCAACTCCGATCTAAAAGAGACACACTAACTTAATGTAGAAACACCGTTATTTTGTCTCCTAACTCATTTTCCTAACAAGACAACCTCAATGATAAGACGAACACTGTTTTCCATGCATTTCTTGCTAAAAGAGCTAAGATCGTGATTATCTCTGTTGCTGAATGAGCTAGGGGGCTATTCAACTCTGATCTAAAAGAGACACACTAACTTAATGTAGAAACACCGTTATTGTGTCTCCTAACTCATTTTCCTAACAAGACAACCTCAATGATAAGACGCACACTGTTTTCCATGCATTTCTTGCTAAAAGAGCTAAGATTGTGATTATCTCTGTTGCTGAATGAGCTAGGGGGCTAATTCAACTCCGATCTAAAAGAGACACACTAACTTAATGTAGAAACACCGTTATTTTGTCTCCTAACTCATTTTCCTAACAAGACAACCTCAATGATAAGACGAACACTGTTTTCCATGCATTTCTTGCTGAAAGAGCTAAGATCGTGATTATCTCTGTTGCTGAATGAGCTAGGGGGCTAATTCAACTCCGATCTAAAAGAGACACACTAACTTAATGTAGAAACACCGTTATTTTGTCTCCTAACTCATTTTCCTAACAAGACAACCTCAATGATAAGACGTACACTGTTTTCCATGCATTTCTTGCTAAAAGAGCTAAGATCGTGATTATCTCTGTTGCTGATTGAGCTAGGGGGCTAATTTAACTCCGATCTAAAAGAGACACACTAACTTATTGTAGAAACACCGTTATTTTTTCTCCTAACTCATTTTCCTAACAAGACAACCTCAATGATAAGACGCACACTGTTTTCCATGCATTTCTTGCTAAAAGAGCTAAGATCGTGATTATCTCTGTTGCTGAATGAGCTAGGGGGCTAATTCAAATCCGATCTAAAAGAGACACACTAACTTAATGTAGAAACACCGTTATTTTGTCTCCTAACTCATTTTCCTAACAAGACAACCTCAATGATAAGACGCACACTGTTTTCCATGCATTTCTTGCTAAAAGAGCTAAGATCGTGATTATCTCTGTTGCTGAATGAGCTAGGGGGCTATTCAACTCTGATCTAAAAGAGACACACTAACTTAATGTAGAAACACCGTTATTTTGTCTCCTAACTCATTTTCCTAACAAGACAACCTCAATGATAAGACGCACACTGTTTTCCATGCATTTCTTGCTAAAAGAGCTAAGATAGTGATTATCTTTATTGCTGAATGAGCTAGGGGGCTATTCAACTCCGATCTAAAAGAGACACACTAGCTTAATGTAGAAACACCGTTATTGTGTCTCCTAACTCATTTTCCTAACAAGACAACCTCAATGATAAGACGCACACTGTTTTCCATGCATTTCTTGCTAAAAGAGCTAAGATCGTGATTATCTCTGTTGCTGAATGAGCTAGGGGGCTATTCAACTCCGATCTAAAAGAGACACACTAACTTAATGTAGAAACACCGTTATTTTGTCTCCTAACTCATTTTCCTAACAAGACAACCTCAATGATAAGACGCACACTGTTTTCCATGCATTTCTTGCTAAAAGAGCTAAGATCGTGATTATCTCTGTTTCTGAATTAGCTAGGGGGCTAATTCAACTCTGATCTAAAAGAGACATACTAACTTAATGTAGAAACACCGTTATTTTGTCTCCTAACTCATTTTCCTAACAAGACAACCTCAATGATAAGACTCACACTGTTTTCCATGCATTTCTTGCTATCTCTGTTGCTGAATCAGCTAGGGGGTTATTCAACTCTGATCTAAAAGAGACACACTAACTTAATGTAGAAACACCGTTATTTTGTCTCCTAACTCATTTTCCTAGCAAGACAACCTCAATGATAAGACTCACACTGTTTTCCATGCATTCTTGCTAAAAGAGCTAAGATCGTGATTATCTCTGTTGCTGAATGAGCTAGGGGGCTAATTCAACTCCGATCTAAAAGAGACACACTAACTTAATGTAGAAACACCGTTATTTTGTCTCCTAACTCATTTTCCTAACAAGACAACCTCAATGATAAGACGCACACTGTTTTCCATGCATTTCTTGCTGAAAGAGCTAAGATCGTGATTATCTCTGTTGCTGAATGAGCTAGGGGGCTAATTCAACTCCGATCTAAAAGAGACACACTAACTTAATGTAGAAACACCGTTATTTTGTCTCCTAACTCATTTTCCTAACAAGACAACCTCAATGATAAGACGAACACTGTTTTCCATGCATTTCTTGCTAAAAGAGCTAAGATCGTGATTATCTCTGTTGCTGAATGAGCTAGGGGGCTAATTCAACTCCGATCTAAAAGAGACACACTAACTTAATGTAGAAACACCGTTATTTTGTCTCCTAACTCATTTTCCTAACAAGACAACCTCAATGATAAGACGCACACTGTTTTCCATGCATTTCTTGCTAAAAGAGCTAAGATCGTGATTATCTCTGTTGCTGAATGAGCTAGGGGGCTATTCAACTCCGATCTAAAAGAGACACACTAACTGAATGAAGAAACACCGTTATTTTGTCTCCTAACTCATTTTCCTAACAAGACAACCTCAATGATAAGACGCACACTGTTTTCCATGAATTTCTTGCTAAAAGAGCTAAGATCGTGATTATCTCTGTTGCTGAATGATCTTGGGGGCTAATTCAACTCCGATCTAAAAGAGACACACTAACTTAATGTAGAAACACCGTTATTTTGTCTCCTAACTCATTTTCCTAACAAGACAACCTCAATGATAAGACGTACACTGTTTTCCATGCATTTCTTGCTAAAAGAGCTAAGATCGTGATTATCTCTGTTGCTGATTGAGCTAGGGGGCTAATTTAACTCCGATCTAAAAGAGACACACTAACTTATTGTAGAAACACCGTTATTTTTTCTCCTAACTCATTTTCCTAACAAGACAACCTCAATGATAAGACGCACACTGTTTTCCATGCATTTCTTGCTAAAAGAGCTAAGATCGTGATTATCTCTGTTGCTGAATGAGCTAGGGGGCTAATTCAAATCCGATCTAAAAGAGACACACTAACTTAATGTAGAAACACCGTTATTTTGTCTCCTAACTCATTTTCCTAACAAGACAACCTCAATGATAAGACGCACACTGTTTTCCATGCATTTCTTGCTAAAAGAGCTAAGATCGTGATTATCTCTGTTGCTGAATGAGCTAGGGGGCTATTCAACTCTGATCTAAAAGAGACACACTAACTTAATGTAGAAACACCGTTATTTTGTCTCCTAACTCATTTTCCTAACAAGACAACCTCAATGATAAGACGCACACTGTTTTCCATGCATTTCTTGCTAAAAGAGCTAAGATAGTGATTATCTTTATTGCTGAATGAGCTAGGGGGCTATTCAACTCCGATCTAAAAGAGACACACTAGCTTAATGTAGAAACACCGTTATTGTGTCTCCTAACTCATTTTCCTAACAAGACAACCTCAATGATAAGACGAACACTGTTTTCCATGCATTTCTTGCTAAAAGAGCTAAGATCGTGATTATCTCTGTTGCTGAATGAGCTAGGGGGCTATTCAACTCCGATCTAAAAGAGACACACTAACTTAATGTAGAAACACCGTTATTTTGTCTCCTAACTCATTTTCCTAACAAGACAACCTCAATGATAAGACGCACACTGTTTTCCATGCATTTCTTGCTAAAAGAGCTAAGATCGTGATTATCTCTGTTTCTGAATTAGCTAGGGGGCTAATTCAACTCCGATCTAAAAGAGACATACTAACTTAATGTAGAAACACCGTTATTTTGTCTCCTAACTCATTTTCCTAACAAGACAACCTCAATGATAAGACTCACACTGTTTTCCATGCATTTCTTGCTATCTCTGTTGCTGAATCAGCTAGGGGGTTATTCAACTCTGATCTAAAAGAGACACACTAACTTAATGTAGAAACACCGTTATTTTGTCTCCTAACTCATTTTCCTAGCAAGACAACCTCAATGATAAGACTCACACTGTTTTCCATGCATTCTTGCTAAAAGAGCTAAGATCGTGATTATCTCTGTTGCTGAATGAGCTAGGGGGCTAATTCAACTCCGATCTAAAAGAGACACACTAACTTAATGTAGAAACACCGTTATTTTGTCTCCTAACTCATTTTCCTAACAAGACAACCTCAATGATAAGACGCACACTGTTTTCCATGCATTTCTTGCTGAAAGAGCTAAGATCGTGATTATCTCTGTTGCTGAATGAGCTAGGGGGCTAATTCAACTCCGATCTAAAAGAGACACACTAACTTAATGTAGAAACACCGTTATTTTGTCTCCTAACTCATTTTCCTAACAAGACAACCTCAATGATAAGACGAACACTGTTTTCCATGCATTTCTTGCTAAAAGAGCTAAGATAGTGATTATCTCTGTTGCTGAATGAGCTAGGGGGCTAATTCAACTCCGATCTAAAAGAGACACACTAACTTAATGTAGAAACACCGTTATTTTGTCTCCTAACTCATTTTCCTAACAAGACAACCTCAATGATAAGACGCACACTGTTTTCCATGCATTTCTTGCTAAAAGAGCTAAGATCGTGATTATCTCTGTTGCTGAATGAGCTAGGGGGCTATTCAACTCCGATCTAAAAGAGACACACTAACTGAATGAAGAAACACCGTTATTTTGTCTCCTAACTCATTTTCCTAACAAGACAACCTCAATGATAAGACGCACACTGTTTTCCATGAATTTCTTGCTAAAAGAGCTAAGATCGTGATTATCTCTGTTGCTGAATGATCTTGGGGGCTAATTCAACTCCGATCTAAAAGAGACACACTAACTTAATGTAGAAACACCGTTATTTTTTCTCCTAACTCATTTTCCTAACAAGACAACCTCAATGATAAGACAAACACTGTTTTCCATGCATTTCTTGCTAAAAGAGCTAAGATCGTGATTATCTCTGTTGCTGAATGAGCTAGGGGGCTATTCAACTCCGATCTAAAAGAGACACACTAACTTAATGTAGAAACACCGTTATTTTGTCTCCTAACTCATTTTCCTAACAAGACAACCTCAATGATAAGACGCACACTGTTTTCCATGCATTTCTTGCTAAAAGAGCTAAGATCGTGATTATCTCTGTTGCTGATGAGCTATGGGGCTAATTCAACTCCGATCTAAAAGAGACACACTAACTTAATGTAGAAACACCGTTATTTTGTATCCTAACTCATTTTCCTAACAAGACAACCTCAATGATAAGACGAACACTGTTTTTTTTATGCATTTCTTGCTATCTCTGTTGCTGAATCAGCTAGGGGGCTATTCAACTCTGATCTAAAAGAGACACACTAACTTAATGTAGAAACACCGTTATTTTGTCTCCTAACTCATTTTCCTAACAAGACAACCTCAATGATAAGACGCACACTGTTTTCCATGCATTTCTTGCTAAAAGAGCTAAGATTGTGATTATCTCTGTTGCTGAATGAGCTAGGGGGCTAATTCAACTCCGATCTAAAAGAGACACACTAACTTAATGTAGAAACACCGTTATTTTGTCTCCTAACTCATTTTCCTAACAAGACAACCTCAATGATAAGACGAACACTGTTTTCCATGCATTTCTTGCTAAAAGAGCTAAGATCGTGATTATCTCTGTTGCTGAATGAGCTAGGGGGCTATTCAACTCTGATCTAAAAGAGACACACTAACTTAATGTAGAAACACCGTTATTGTGTCTCCTAACTCATTTTCCTAACAAGACAACCTCAATGATAAGACGCACACTGTTTTCCATGCATTTCTTGCTAAAAGAGCTAAGATTGTGATTATCTCTGTTGCTGAATGAGCTAGGGGGATAATTCAACTCCGATCTAAAAGAGACACAATAACTTAATGTAGAAACACCGTTATTTTGTCTCCTAACTCATTTTCCCAACAAGACAACCTCAATGATAAGACGCACACTGTTTTCCATGCATTTCTTGCTAAAAGAGCTAAGATAGTGATTATCTTTATTGCTGAATGAGCTAGGGGGCTATTCAACTCCGATCTAAAAGAGACACACTAGCTTAATGTAGAAACACCGTTATTGTGTCTCCTAACTCATTTTCCTAACAAGACAACCTCAATGATAAGACGAACACTGTTTTCCATGCATTTCTTGCTAAAAGAGCTAAGATCGTGATTATCTCTGTTGCTGAATGAGCTAGGGGGCTATTCAACTCCGATCTAAAAGAGACACACTAACTTAATGTAGAAACACCGTTATTTTGTCTCCTAACTCATTTTCCTAACAAGACAACCTCAATGATAAGACGAACACTGTTTTCCATGCATTTCTTGCTGAAAGAGCTAAGATCGTGATTATCTCTGTTGCTGAATGAGCTAGGGGGCTAATTCAACTCCGATCTAAAAGAGACACACTAACTTAATGTAGAAACACCGTTATTTTGTCTCCTAACTCATTTTCCTAACAAGACAACCTCAATGATAAGACGCACACTGTTTTCCATGAATTTCTTGCTAAAAGAGCTAAGATCGTGATTATCTCTGTTGCTGAATCAGCTAGGGGGCTATTCAACTCTGATCTAAAAGAGACACACTAACTTAATGTAGAAACACCGTTATTTTGTCTCCTAACTCATTTTCCTAACAAGACAACCTCAATGATAAGACGCACACTGTTTTCCATGCATTTCTTGCTAAAAGAGCTAAGATAGTGATTATCTTTATTGCTGAATGAGCTAGGGGGCTATTCAACTCCGATCTAAAAGAGACACACTAGCTTAATGTAGAAACACCGTTATTGTGTCTCCTAACTCATTTTCCTAACAAGACAACCTCAATGATAAGACGAACACTGTTTTCCATGCATTTCTTGCTAAAAGAGCTAAGATCGTGATTATCTCTGTTGCTGAATGAGCTAGGGGGCTATTCAACTCCGATCTAAAAGAGACACACTAACTTAATGTAGAAACACCGTTATTTTGTCTCCTAACTCATTTTCCTAACAAGACAACCTCAATGATAAGACGCACACTGTTTTCCATGCATTTCTTGCTAAAAGAGCTAAGATCGTGATTATCTCTGTTTCTGAATTAGCTAGGGGGCTAATTCAACTCCGATCTAAAAGAGACATACTAACTTAATGTAGAAACACCGTTATTTTGTCTCCTAACTCATTTTCCTAACAAGACAACCTCAATGATAAGACTCACACTGTTTTCCATGCATTTCTTGCTATCTCTGTTGCTGAATCAGCTAGGGGGTTATTCAACTCTGATCTAAAAGAGACACACTAACTTAATGTAGAAACACCGTTATTTTGTCTCCTAACTCATTTTCCTAACAAGACAACCTCAATGATAAGACTCACACTGTTTTCCATGCATTCTTGCTAAAAGAGCTAAGATCGTGATTATCTCTGTTGCTGAATGAGCTAGGGGGCTAATTCAACTCCGATCTAAAAGAGACACACTAACTTAATGTAGAAACACCGTTATTTTGTCTCCTTACTCATTTTCCTAACAAGACAACCTCAATGATAAGACGCACACTGTTTTCCATGCATTTCTTGCTGAAAGAGCTAAGATCGTGATTATCTCTGTTGCTGAATGAGCTAGGGGGCTAATTCAACTCCGATCTAAAAGAGACACACTAACTTAATGTAGAAACACCGTTATTTTGTCTCCTAACTCATTTTCCTAACAAGACAACCTCAATGATAAGACGAACACTGTTTTCCATGCATTTCTTGCTAAAAGAGCTAAGATAGTGATTATCTCTGTTGCTGAATGAGCTAGGGGGCTAATTCAACTCCGATCTAAAAGAGACACACTAACTTAATGTAGAAACACCGTTATTTTGTCTCCTAACTCATTTTCCTAACAAGACAACCTCAATGATAAGACGCACACTGTTTTCCATGAATTTCTTGCTAAAAGAGCTAAGATCGTGATTATCTCTGTTGCTGAATGATCTTGGGGGCTAATTCAACTCCGATCTAAAAGAGACACACTAACTTAATGTAGAAACACCGTTATTTTTTCTCCTAACTCATTTTCCTAACAAGACAACCTCAATGATAAGACAAACACTGTTTTCCATGCATTTCTTGCTAAAAGAGCTAAGATCGTGATTATCTCTGTTGCTGAATGAGCTAGGGGGCTATTCAACTCCGATCTAAAAGAGACACACTAACTTAATGTAGAAACACCGTTATTTTGTCTCCTAACTCATTTTCCTAACAAGACAACCTCAATGATAAGACGCACACTGTTTTCCATGCATTTCTTGCTAAAAGAGCTAAGATCGTGATTATCTCTGTTGCTGAATGAGCTAGGGGGCTAATTCAACTCCGATCTAAAAGAGACACACTAACTTAATGTAGAAACACCGTTATTTTGTATCCTAACTCATTTTCCTAACAAGACAACCTCAATGATAAGACGAACACTGTTTTTTTTATGCATTTCTTGCTATCTCTGTTGCTGAATCAGCTAGGGGGCTATTCAACTCTGATCTAAAAGAGACACACTAACTTAATGTTTAAACACCGTTATTTTGTCTCCTAACTCATTTTCCTAACAAGACAACCTCAATGATAAGACGCACACTGTTTTCCATGCATTTCTTGCTAAAAGAGCTAAGATCGTGATTATCTCTGTTGCTGAATGAGCTAGGGGGCTAATTCAACTCCGATCTAAAAGAGACACACTAACTTAATGTAGAAACACCGTTATTTTGTCTCCTAACTCATTTTCCTAACAAGACAACCTCAATGATAAGACGAACACTGTTTTCCATGCATTTCTTGCTAAAAGAGCTAAGATCGTGATTATCTCTGTTGCTGAATGAGCTAGGGGGCTATTCAACTCTGATCTAAAAGAGACACACTAACTTAATGTAGAAACACCGTTATTGTGTCTCCTAACTCATTTTCCTAACAAGACAACCTCAATGATAAGACGCACACTGTTTTCCATGCATTTCTTGCTAAAAGAGCTAAGATTGTGATTATCTCTGTTGCTGAATGAGCTAGGGGGCTAATTCAACTCCGATCTAAAAGAGACACAATAACTTAATGTAGAAACACCGTTATTTTGTCTCCTAACTCATTTTCCCAACAAGACAACCTCAATGATAAGACGCACACTGTTTTCCATGCATTTCTTGCTAAAAGAGCTAAGATAGTGATTATCTTTATTGCTGAATGAGCTAGGGGGCTATTCAACTCCGATCTAAAAGAGACACACTAGCTTAATGTAGAAACACCGTTATTGTGTCTCCTAACTCATTTTCCTAACAAGACAACCTCAATGATAAGACGAACACTGTTTTCCATGCATTTCTTGCTAAAAGAGCTAAGATCGTGATTATCTCTGTTGCTGAATGAGCTAGGGGGCTATTCAACTCCGATCTAAAAGAGACACACTAACTTAATGTAGAAACACCGTTATTTTGTCTCCTAACTCATTTTCCTAACAAGACAACCTCAATGATAAGACGCACACTGTTTTCCATGCATTTCTTGCTAAAAGAGCTAAGATCGTGATTATCTCTGTTTCTGAATTAGCTAGGGGGCTAATTCAACTCCGATCTAAAAGAGACATACTAACTTAATGTAGAAACACCGTTATTTTGTCTCCTAACTCATTTTCCTAACAAGACAACCTCAATGATAAGACTCACACTGTTTTCCATGCATTTCTTGCTATCTCTGTTGCTGAATCAGCTAGGGGGTTACTCAACTCTGATCTAAAAGAGACACACTAGCTTAATGTAGAAACACCGTTATTGTGTCTCCTAACTCATTTTCCTAACAAGACAACCTCAATGATAAGACGCACACTGTTTTCCATGCATTTCTTGCTAAAAGAGCTAAGATTGTGATTATCTCTGTTGCTGAATGAGCTAGGGGGCTAATTCAACTCCGATCTAAAAGAGACACAATAACTTAATGTAGAAACACCGTTATTTTGTCTCCTAACTCATTTTCCCAACAAGACAACCTCAATGATAAGACGCACACTGTTTTCCATGCATTTCTTGCTAAAAGAGCTAAGATCGTGATTATCTTTATTGCTGAATGAGCTAGGGGGCTATTCAACTCCGATCTAAAAGAGACACACTAGCTTAATGTAGAAACACCGTTATTGTGTCTCCTAACTCATTTTCCTAACAAGACAACCTCAATGATAAGACGAACACTGTTTTCCATGCATTTCTTGCTAAAAGAGCTAAGATCGTGATTATCTCTGTTGCTGAATGAGCTAGGGGGCTATTCAACTCCGATCTAAAAGAGACACACTAACTTAATGTAGAAACACCGTTATTTTGTCTCCTAACTCATTTTCCTAACAAGACAACCTCAATGATAAGACGCACACTGTTTTCCATGCATTTCTTGCTAAAAGAGCTAAGATCGTGATTATCTCTGTTTCTGAATTAGCTAGGGGGCTAATTCAACTCCGATCTAAAAGAGACATACTAACTTAATGTAGAAACACCGTTATTTTGTCTCCTAACTCATTTTCCTAACAAGACAACCTCAATGATAAGACTCACACTGTTTTCCATGCATTTCTTGCTATCTCTGTTGCTGAATCAGCTAGGGGGTTATTCAACTGTGATCTAAAAGAGACACACTAGCTTAATGTAGAAACACCGTTATTGTGTCTCCTAACTCATTTTCCTAACAAGACAACCTCAATGATAAGACGAACACTGTTTTCCATGAATTTCTTGCTAAAAGAGCTAAGATCGTGATTATCTCTGTTGCTGAATGAGCTAGGGGGCTATTCAATTCCGATCTAAAAGAGACACACTAACTTAATGTAGAAACACCGTTATTTTGTCTCCTAACTCATTTTCCTAACAAGACAACCTCAATGATAAGACGAACACTGTTTTCCATGCATTTCTTGCTAAAAGAGCTAAGATCGTGATTATCTCTTTTTCTGAATTAGCTAGGGGGCTAATTCAACTCCGATCTAAAAGAGACATACTAACTTAATGTAGAAACACCGTTATTTTGTCTCCTATCTCATTTTCCTAACAAGACAACCTCAATGATAAGACTCACACTGTTTTCCATGCATTTCTTGCTATCTCTGTTGCTGAATCAGCTAGGGGGTTATTCAACTCTGATCTAAAAGAGACACACTAACTTAATGTAGAAACACCGTTATTTTGTCTCCTAACTCATTTTCCTAACAAGACAACCTCAATGATAAGACTCACACTGTTTTCCATGCATTTCTTGCTAAAAGAGCTAAGATCGTGATTATCTCTGTTGCTGAATGAGCTAGGGGGCTAATTCAACTCCGATCTAAAAGAGACACACTAACTTAATGTAGAAACACCGTTATTTTGTCTCCTAACTCATTTTCCTAACAAGACAACCTCAATGATAAGACGAACACTGTTTTCCATGCATTTCTTGCTAAAAGAGCTAAGATCGTGATTATCTCTGTTGCTGAATGAGCTAGGGGGCTATTCAACTCTGATCTAAAAGAGACACACTAACTTAATGTAGAAACACCGTTATTGTGTCTCCTAACTCATTTTCCTAACAAGACAACCTCAATGATAAGACGCACACTGTTTTCCATGCATTTCTTGCTAAAAGAGCTAAGATTGTGATTATCTCTGTTGCTGAATGAGCTAGGGGGCTAATTCAACTCCGATCTAAAAGAGACACAATAACTTAATGTAGAAACACCGTTATTTTGTCTCCTAACTCATTTTCCCAACAAGACAACCTCAATGATAAGACGCACACTGTTTTCCATGCATTTCTTGCTAAAAGAGCTAAGATAGTGATTATCTTTATTGCTGAATGAGCTAGGGGGCTATTCAACTCCGATCTAAAAGAGACACACTAGCTTAATGTAGAAACACCGTTATTGTGTCTCCTAACTCATTTTCCTAACAAGACAACCTCAATGATAAGACGAACACTGTTTTCCATGCATTTCTTGCTAAAAGAGCTAAGATCGTGATTATCTCTGTTGCTGAATGAGCTAGGGGGCTATTCAACTCCGATCTAAAAGAGACACACTAACTTAATGTAGAAACACCGTTATTTTGTCTCCTAACTCATTTTCCTAACAAGACAACCTCAATGATAAGACGCACACTGTTTTCCATGCATTTCTTGCTAAAAGAGCTAAGATCGTGATTATCTCTGTTTCTGAATTAGCTAGGGGGCTAATTCAACTCCGATCTAAAAGAGACATACTAACTTAATGTAGAAACACCGTTATTTTGTCTCCTAACTCATTTTCCTAACAAGACAACCTCAATGATAAGACTCACACTGTTTTCCATGCATTTCTTGCTATCTCTGTTGCTGAATCAGCTAGGGGGTTACTCAACTCTGATCTAAAAGAGACACACTAGCTTAATGTAGAAACACCGTTATTGTGTCTCCTAACTCATTTTCCTAACAAGACAACCTCAATGATAAGACGCACACTGTTTTCCATGCATTTCTTGCTAAAAGAGCTAAGATTGTGATTATCTCTGTTGCTGAATGAGCTAGGGGGCTAATTCAACTCCGATCTAAAAGAGACACAATAACTTAATGTAGAAACACCGTTATTTTGTCTCCTAACTCATTTTCCCAACAAGACAACCTCAATGATAAGACGCACACTGTTTTCCATGCATTTCTTGCTAAAAGAGCTAAGATCGTGATTATCTTTATTGCTGAATGAGCTAGGGGGCTATTCAACTCCGATCTAAAAGAGACACACTAGCTTAATGTAGAAACACCGTTATTGTGTCTCCTAACTCATTTTCCTAACAAGACAACCTCAATGATAAGACGAACACTGTTTTCCATGCATTTCTTGCTAAAAGAGCTAAGATCGTGATTATCTCTGTTGCTGAATGAGCTAGGGGGCTATTCAACTCCGATCTAAAAGAGACACACTAACTTAATGTAGAAACACCGTTATTTTGTCTCCTAACTCATTTTCCTAACAAGACAACCTCAATGATAAGACGCACACTGTTTTCCATGCATTTCTTGCTAAAAGAGCTAAGATCGTGATTATCTCTGTTTCTGAATTAGCTAGGGGGCTAATTCAACTCCGATCTAAAAGAGACATACTAACTTAATGTAGAAACACCGTTATTTTGTCTCCTAACTCATTTTCCTAACAAGACAACCTCAATGATAAGACTCACACTGTTTTCCATGCATTTCTTGCTATCTCTGTTGCTGAATCAGCTAGGGGGTTATTCAACTGTGATCTAAAAGAGACACACTAGCTTAATGTAGAAACACCGTTATTGTGTCTCCTAACTCATTTTCCTAACAAGACAACCTCAATGATAAGACGAACACTGTTTTCCATGAATTTCTTGCTAAAAGAGCTAAGATCGTGATTATCTCTGTTGCTGAATGAGCTAGGGGGCTATTCAATTCCGATCTAAAAGAGACACACTAACTTAATGTAGAAACACCGTTATTTTGTCTCCTAACTCATTTTCCTAACAAGACAACCTCAATGATAAGACGAACACTGTTTTCCATGCATTTCTTGCTAAAAGAGCTAAGATCGTGATTATCTCTTTTTCTGAATTAGCTAGGGGGCTAATTCAACTCCGATCTAAAAGAGACATACTAACTTAATGTAGAAACACCGTTATTTTGTCTCCTATCTCATTTTCCTAACAAGACAACCTCAATGATAAGACTCACACTGTTTTCCATGCATTTCTTGCTATCTCTGTTGCTGAATCAGCTAGGGGGTTATTCAACTCTGATCTAAAAGAGACACACTAACTTAATGTAGAAACACCGTTATTTTGTCTCCTAACTCATTTTCCTAACAAGACAACCTCAATGATAAGACTCACACTGTTTTCCATGCATTTCTTGCTAAAAGAGCTAAGATCGTGATTATCTCTGTTGCTGAATGAGCTAGGGGGCTAATTCAACTCCGATCTAAAAGAGACACACTAACTTAATGTAGAAACACCGTTATTTTGTCTCCTAACTCATTTTCCTAACAAGACAACCTCAATGATAAGACGAACACTGTTTTCCATGCATTTCTTGCTAAAAGAGCTAAGATAGTGATTATCTCTGTTGCTGAATGAGCTAGGGGGCTAATTCAACTCCGATCTAAAAGAGACACACTAACTTAATGTAGAAACACCGTTATTTTGTCTCCTAACTCATTTTCCTAACAAGACAACCTCAATGATAAGACGCACACTGTTTTCCATGCATTTCTTGCTAAAAGAGCTAAGATCGTGATTATCTCTGTTGCTGAATGAGCTAGGGGGCTATTCAACTCCGATCTAAAAGAGACACACTAACTGAATGAAGAAACACCGTTATTTTGTCTCCTAACTCATTTTCCTAACAAGACAACCTCAATGATAAGACGCACACTGTTTTCCATGAATTTCTTGCTAAAAGAGCTAAGATCGTGATTATCTCTGTTGCTGAATGATCTTGGGGGCTAATTCAACTCCGATCTAAAAGAGACACACTAACTTAATGTAGAAACACCGTTATTTTTTCTCCTAACTCATTTTCCTAACAAGACAACCTCAATGATAAGACAAACACTGTTTTCCATGCATTTCTTGCTAAAAGAGCTAAGATCGTGATTATCTCTGTTGCTGAATGAGCTAGGGGGCTATTCAACTCCGATCTAAAAGAGACACACTAACTTAATGTAGAAACACCGTTATTTTGTCTCCTAACTCATTTTCCTAACAAGACAACCTCAATGATAAGACGCACACTGTTTTCCATGCATTTCTTGCTGAAAGAGCTAAGATCGTGATTATCTCTGTTGCTGAATGAGCTAGGGGGCTAATTCAACTCCGATCTAAAAGAGACACACTAACTTAATGTAGAAACACCGTTATTTTGTCTCCTAACTCATTTTCCTAACAAGACAACCTCAATGATAAGATGCACACTGTTTTCCATGCATTTCTTGCTAAAAGAGCTAAGATCGTGATTATCTTTATTGCTGAATGAGCTAGGTGGCTATTCAACTCCGATCTAAAAGAAACACACTAATTTTATGTAGAAACACCGTTATTTTGTCTCCTAACTCATTTTCCTAACAAGACAACCTCAATGATAAGACGAACACTGTTTTCCATGCATTTCTTGCTATCTCTGTTGCTGAATCAGCTAGGGGGTTATTCAACTCTGATCTAAAAGAGACACACTAACTTAATGTAGAAACACCGTTATTTTGTCTCCTAACTCATTTTCCTAACAAGACAACCTCAATGATAAGACTCACACTGTTTTCCATGCATTTCTTGCTAAAAGAGCTAAGATCGTGATTATCTCTGTTGCTGAATGAGCTAGGGGGCTAATTCAACTCCGATCTAAAAGAGACACACTAACTTAATGTAGAAACACCGTTATTTTGTCTCCTAACTCATTTTCCTAACAAGACAACCTCAATGATAAGACGAACACTGTTTTCCATGCATTTCTTGCTGAAAGAGCTAAGATCGTGATTATCTCTGTTGCTGAATGAGCTAGGGGGCTAATTCAACTCCGATCTAAAAGAGACACACTAACTTAATGTAGAAACACCGTTATTTTGTCTCCTAACTCATTTTCCTAACAAGACAACCTCAATGATAAGACGAACACTGTTTTCCATGCATTTCTTGCTGAAAGAGCTAAGATCGTGATTATCTCTGTTGCTGAATGAGCTAGGGGGCTAATTCAACTCCGATCTAAAAGAGACACACTAACTTAATGTAGAAACACCGTTATTTTGTCTCCTAACTCATTTTCCTAACAAGACAACCTCAATGATAAGACGAACACTGTTTTCCATGCATTTCTTGCTGAAAGTGCTAAGATCGTGATTATCTCTGTTGCTGAATGAGCTAGGGGGCTAATTCAACTCCGATCTAAAAGAGACACACTAACTTAATGTAGAAAAACCGTTATTTTGTCTCCTAACTCATTTTCCTAACAAGACAACCTCAATGATAAGACGAACACTGTTTTCCATGCATTTCTTGCTAAAAGAGCTAAGATAGTGATTATCTCTGTTGCTGAATGAGCTAGGGGGCTAATTCAACTCCGATCTAAAAGAGACACACTAACTTAATGTAGAAACACCGTTATTTTGTCTCCTAACTCATTTTCCTAACAAGACAACCTCAATGATAAGACGAACACTGTTTTCCATGCATTTCTTGCTAAAAGAGCTAAGATCGTGATTGTCTCTGTTGCTGAATGAGCTAGGGGGCTATTCAACTCCGATCTAAAAGAGACACACTAACTGAATGAAGAAACACCGTTATTTTGTCTCCTAACTCATTTTCCTAACAAGACAACCTCAATGATAAGACGCACACTGTTTTCCATGAATTTCTTGCTAAAAGAGCTAAGATCGTGATTATCTCTGTTGCTGAATGATCTTGGGGGCTAATTCAACTCCGATCTAAAAGAGACACACTAACTTAATGTAGAAACACCGTTATTTTTTCTCCTAACTCATTTTCCTAACAAGACAACCTCAATGATAAGACAAACACTGTTTTCCATGCATTTCTTGCTAAAAGAGCTAAGATCGTGATTATCTCTGTTGCTGAATGAGCTAGGGGGCTATTCAACTCCGATCTAAAAGAGACACACTAACTTAATGTAGAAACACCGTTATTTTGTCTCCTAACTCATTTTCCTAACAAGACAACCTCAATGATAAGACGCACACTGTTTTCCATGCATTTCTTGCTAAAAGAGCTAAGATCGTGATTATCTCTGTTGCTGAATGAGCTAGGGGGCTAATTCAACTCCGATCTAAAAGAGACACACTAACTTAATGTAGAAACACCGTTATTTTGTATCCTAACTCATTTTCCTAACAAGACAACCTCAATGATAAGACGAACACTGTTTTTTTTATGCATTTCTTGCTATCTCTGTTGCTGAATCAGCTAGGGGGCTATTCAACTCTGATCTAAAAGAGACACACTAACTTAATGTAGAAACACCGTTATTTTGTCTCCTAACTCATTTTCCTAACAAGACAACCTCAATGATAAGACGCACACTGTTTTCCATGCATTTCTTGCTAAAAGAGCTAAGATCGTGATTATCTCTGTTGCTGAATGAGCTAGATGGCTAATTCAACTCCGATCTAAAAGAGACACACTAACTTAATGTAGAAACACCGTTATTTTGTATCCTAACTCATTTTCCTAACAAGACAACCTCAATGATAAGACGAACACTGTTTTTTTTATGCATTTCTTGCTATCTCTGTTGCTGAATCAGCTAGGGGGCTATTCAACTCTGATCTAAAAGAGACACACTAACTTAATGTAGAAACACCGTTATTTTGTCTCCTAACTCATTTTCCTAACAAGACAACCTCAATGATAAGACGCACACTGTTTTCCATGCATTTCTTGCTAAAAGAGCTAAGATCGTGATTATCTCTGTTGCTGAATGAGCTAGGGGGCTAATTCAACTCCGATCTAAAAGAGACACACTAACTTAATGTAGAAACACCGTTATTTTGTCTCCTAACTCATTTTCCTAACAAGACAACCTCAATGATAAGACGAACACTGTTTTCCATGCATTTCTTGCTAAAAGAGCTAAGATCGTGATTATCTCTGTTGCTGAATGAGCTAGGGGGCTATTCAACTCTGATCTAAAAGAGACACACTAACTTAATGTAGAAACACCGTTATTGTGTCTCCTATCTCATTTTCCTAACAAGACAACCTCAATGATAAGACGCACACTGTTTTCCATGCATTTCTTGCTAAAAGAGCTAAGATTGTGATTATCTCTGTTGCTGAATGAGCTAGGGGGCTAATTCAACTCCGATCTAAAAGAGACACAATTACTTAATGTAGAAACACCGTTATTTTGTCTCCTAACTCATTTTCCCAACAAGACAACCTCAATGATAAGACGCACACTGTTTTCCATGCATTTCTTGCTAAAAGAGCTAAGATAGTGATTATCTTTATTGCTGAATGAGCTAGGGGGCTATTCAACTCCGATCTAAAAGAGACACACTAGCTTAATGTAGAAACACCGTTATTGTGTCTCCTAACTCATTTTCCTAACAAGACAACCTCAATGATAAGACGAACACTGTTTTCCATGCATTTCTTGCTAAAAGAGCTAAGATCGTGATTATCTCTGTTGCTGAATGAGCTAGGGGGCTATTCAACTCCGATCTAAAAGAGACACACTAACTTAATGTAGAAACACCGTTATTTTGTCTCCTAACTCATTTTCCTAACAAGACAACCTCAATGATAAGACTCACACTGTTTTCCATGCATTTCTTGCTATCTCTGTTGCTGAATCAGCTAGGGGGTTATTCAACTCTGATCTAAAAGAGACACACTAGCTTAATGTAGAAACACCGTTATTGTGTCTCCTAACTCATTTTCCTAACAAGACAACCTCAATGATAAGACGAACACTGTTTTCCATGAATTTCTTGCTAAAAGAGCTAAGATCGTGATTATCTCTGTTGCTTAATGAGCTAGGGGGCTATTCAACTCCGATCTAAAAGAGACACACTAACTTAATGTAGAAACACCGTTATTTTGTCTCCTAACTCATTTTCCTAACAAGACAACCTCAATGATAAGACGCACACTGTTTTCCATGCATTTCTTGCTGAAAGAGCTAAGATCGTGATTATCTCTGTTGCTGAATGAGCTAGGGGGCTAATTCAACTCCGATCTAAAAGAGACACACTAACTTAATGTAGAAACACCGTTATTTTGTCTCCTAACTCATTTTCCTAACAAGACAACCTCAATGATAAGACGAACACTGTTTTCCATGCATTTCTTGCTAAAAGAGCTAAGATAGTGATTATCTCTGTTGCTGAATGAGCTAGGGGGCTAATTCAACTCCGATCTAAAAGAGACACACTAACTTAATGTAGAAACACCGTTATTTTGTCTCCTAACTCATTTTCCTAACAAGACAACCTCAATGATAAGACGCACACTGTTTTCCATGAATTTCTTGCTAAAAGAGCTAAGATCGTGATTATCTCTGTTGCTGAATGATCTTGGGGGCTAATTCAACTCCGATCTAAAAGAGACACACTAACTTAATGTAGAAACACCGTTATTTTTTCTCCTAACTCATTTTCCTAACAAGACAACCTCAATGATAAGACAAACACTGTTTTCCATGCATTTCTTGCTAAAAGAGCTAAGATCGTGATTATCTCTGTTGCTGAATGAGCTAGGGGGCTATTCAACTCCGATCTAAAAGAGACACACTAACTTAATGTAGAAACACCGTTATTTTGTCTCCTAACTCATTTTCCTAACAAGACAACCTCAATGATAAGACGCACACTGTTTTCCATGCATTTCTTGCTAAAAGAGCTAAGATCGTGATTATCTCTGTTGCTGAATGAGCTAGGGGGCTAATTCAACTCCGATCTAAAAGAGACACACTAACTTAATGTAGAAACACCGTTATTTTGTATCCTAACTCATTTTCCTAACAAGACAACCTCAATGATAAGACGAACACTGTTTTTTTTATGCATTTCTTGTTATCTCTGTTGCTGAATCAGCTAGGGGGCTATTCAACTCTGATCTAAAAGAGACACACTAACTTAATGTTTAAACACCGTTATTTTGTCTCCTAACTCATTTTCCTAACAAGACAACCTCAATGATAAGACGCACACTGTTTTCCATGCATTTCTTGCTAAAAGAGCTAAGATCGTGATTATCTCTGTTGCTGAATGAGCTAGGGGGCTAATTCAACTCCGATCTAAAAGAGACACACTAACTTAATGTAGAAACACCGTTATTTTGTCTCCTAACTCATTTTCCTAACAAGACAACCTCAATGATAAGACGAACACTGTTTTCCATGCATTTCTTGCTAAAAGAGCTAAGATCGTGATTATCTCTGTTGCTGAATGAGCTAGGGGGCTATTCAACTCTGATCTAAAAGAGACACACTAACTTAATGTAGAAACACCGTTATTGTGTCTCCTAACTCATTTTCCTAACAAGACAACCTCAATGATAAGACGCACACTGTTTTCCATGCATTTCTTGCTAAAAGAGCTAAGATTGTGATTATCTCTGTTGCTGAATGAGCTAGGGGGCTAATTCAACTCCGATCTAAAAGAGACACAATAACTTAATGTAGAAACACCGTTATTTTGTCTCCTAACTCATTTTCCCAACAAGACAACCTCAATGATAAGACGCACACTGTTTTCCATGCATTTCTTGCTAAAAGAGCTAAGATAGTGATTATCTTTATTGCTGAATGAGCTAGGGGGCTATTCAACTCCGATCTAAAAGAGACACACTAGCTTAATGTAGAAACACCGTTATTGTGTCTCCTAACTCATTTTCCTAACAAGACAACCTCAATGATAAGACGAACACTGTTTTCCATGCATTTCTTGCTAAAAGAGCTAAGATCGTGATTATCTCTGTTGCTGAATGAGCTAGGGGGCTATTCAACTCCGATCTAAAAGAGACACACTAACTTAATGTAGAAACACCGTTATTTTGTCTCCTAACTCATTTTCCTAACAAGACAACCTCAATGATAAGACGCACACTGTTTTCCATGCATTTCTTGCTAAAAGAGCTAAGATCGTGATTATCTCTGTTTCTGAATTAGCTAGGGGGCTAATTCAACTCCGATCTAAAAGAGACATACTAACTTAATGTAGAAACACCGTTATTTTGTCTCCTAACTCATTTTCCTAACAAGACAACCTCAATGATAAGACTCACACTGTTTTCCATGCATTTCTTGCTATCTCTGTTGCTGAATCAGCTAGGGGGTTATTCAACTCTGATCTAAAAGAGACACACTAGCTTAATGTAGAAACACCGTTATTGTGTCTCCTAACTCATTTTCCTAACAAGACAACCTCAATGATAAGACGCACACTGTTTTCCATGCATTTCTTGCTAAAAGAGCTAAGATTGTGATTATCTCTGTTGCTGAATGAGCTAGGGGGCTAATTCAACTCCGATCTAAAAGAGACACAATAACTTAATGTAGAAACACCGTTATTTTGTCTCCTAACTCATTTTCCCAACAAGACAACCTCAATGATAAGACGCACACTGTTTTCCATGCATTTCTTGCTAAAAGAGCTAAGATCGTGATTATCTTTATTGCTGAATGAGCTAGGGGGCTATTCAACTCCGATCTAAAAGAGACACACTAGCTTAATGTAGAAACACCGTTATTGTGTCTCCTAACTCATTTTCCTAACAAGACAACCTCAATGATAAGACGAACACTGTTTTCCATGCATTTCTTGCTAAAAGAGCTAAGATCGTGATTATCTCTGTTGCTGAATGAGCTAGGGGGCTATTCAACTCCGATCTAAAAGAGACACACTAACTTAATGTAGAAACACCGTTATTTTGTCTCCTAACTCATTTTCCTAACAAGACAACCTCAATGATAAGACGCACACTGTTTTCCATGCATTTCTTGCTAAAAGAGCTAAGATCGTGATTATCTCTGTTTCTGAATTAGCTAGGGGGCTAATTCAACTCCGATCTAAAAGAGACATACTAACTTAATGTAGAAACACCGTTATTTTGTCTCCTAACTCATTTTCCTAACAAGACAACCTCAATGATAAGACTCACACTGTTTTCCATGCATTTCTTGCTATCTCTGTTGCTGAATCAGCTAGGGGGTTATTCAACTCTGATCTAAAAGAGACACACTAGCTTAATGTAGAAACACCGTTATTGTGTCTCCTAACTCATTTTCCTAACAAGACAACCTCAATGATAAGACGAACACTGTTTTCCATGAATTTCTTGCTAAAAGAGCTAAGATCGTGATTATCTCTGTTGCTGAATGAGCTAGGGGGCTATTCAATTCCGATCTAAAAGAGACACACTAACTTAATGTAGAAACACCGTTATTTTGTCTCCTAACTCATTTTCCTAACAAGACAACCTCAATGATAAGACGCACACTGTTTTCCATGCATTTCTTGCTAAAAGAGCTAAGATCGTGATTATCTCTTTTTCTGAATTAGCTAGGGGGCTAATTCAACTCCGATCTAAAAGAGACATACTAACTTAATGTAGAAACACCGTTATTTTGTCTCCTATCTCATTTTCCTAACAAGACAACCTCAATGATAAGACTTACACTGTTTTCCATGCATTTCTTGCTATCTCTGTTGCTGAATCAGCTAGGGGGTTATTCAACTCTGATCTAAAAGAGACACACTAACTTAATGTAGAAACACCGTTATTTTGTCTCCTAACTCATTTTCCTAACAAGACAATCTCAATGATAAGACTCACACTGTTTTCCATGCAATTCTTGCTAAAAGAGCTAAGATCGTGATTATCTCTGTTGCTGAATGAGCTAGGGGGCTAATTCAACTCCGATCTAAAAGAGACACACTAACTTAATGTAGAAACACCGTTATTTTGTCTCCTAACTCATTTTCCTAACAAGACAACCTCAATGATAAGACGAACACTGTTTTCCATGCATTTCTTGCTAAAAGAGCTAAGATAGTGATTATCTCTGTTGCTGAATGAGCTAGGGGGCTAATTCAACTCCGATCTAAAAGAGACACACTAACTTAATGTAGAAACACCGTTATTTTGTCTCCTAACTCATTTTCCTAACAAGACAACCTCAATGATAAGACGCACACTGTTTTCCATGCATTTCTTGCTAAAAGAGCTAAGATCGTGATTATCTCTGTTGCTGAATGAGCTAGGGGGCTATTCAACTCCGATCTAAAAGAGACACACTAACTGAATGAAGAAACACCGTTATTTTGTCTCCTAACTCATTTTCCTAACAAGACAACCTCAATGATAAGACGCACACTGTTTTCCATGAATTTCTTGCTAAAAGAGCTAAGATCGTGATTATCTCTGTTGCTGAATGATCTTGGGGGCTAATTCAACTCCGATCTAAAAGAGACACACTAACTTAATGTAGAAACACCGTTATTTTTTCTCCTAACTCATTTTCCTAACAAGACAACCTCAATGATAAGACAAACACTGTTTTCCATGCATTTCTTGCTAAAAGAGCTAAGATCGTGATTATCTCTGTTGCTGAATGAGCTAGGGGGCTATTCAACTCCGATCTAAAAGAGACACACTAACTTAATGTAGAAACACCGTTATTTTGTCTCCTAACTCATTTTCCTAACAAGACAACCTCAATGATAAGACGCACACTGTTTTCCATGCATTTCTTGCTGAAAGAGCTAAGATCGTGATTATCTCTGTTGCTGAATGAGCTAGGGGGCTAATTCAACTCCGATCTAAAAGAGACACACTAACTTAATGTAGAAACACCGTTATTTTGTCTCCTAACTCATTTTCCTAACAAGACAACCTCAATGATAAGATGCACACTGTTTTCCATGCATTTCTTGCTAAAAGAGCTAAGATCGTGATTATCTTTATTGCTGAATGAGCTAGGTGGCTATTCAACTCCGATCTAAAAGAAACACACTAATTTTATGTAGAAACACCGTTATTTTGTCTCCTAACTCATTTTCCTAACAAGACAACCTCAATGATAAGACGAACACTGTTTTCCATGCATTTCTTGCTATCTCTGTTGCTGAATCAGCTAGGGGGTTATTCAACTCTGATCTAAAAGAGACACACTAACTTAATGTAGAAACACCGTTATTTTGTCTCCTAACTCATTTTCCTAACAAGACAACCTCAATGATAAGACTCACACTGTTTTCCATGCATTTCTTGCTAAAAGAGCTAAGATCGTGATTATCTCTGTTGCTGAATGAGCTAGGGGGCTAATTCAACTCCGATCTAAAAGAGACACACTAACTTAATGTAGAAACACCGTTATTTTGTCTCCTAACTCATTTTCCTAACAAGACAACCTCAATGATAAGACGAACACTGTTTTCCATGCATTTCTTGCTGAAAGAGCTAAGATCGTGATTATCTCTGTTGCTGAATGAGCTAGGGGGCTAATTCAACTCCGATCTAAAAGAGACACACTAACTTAATGTAGAAACACCGTTATTTTGTCTCCTAACTCATTTTCCTAACAAGACAACCTCAATGATAAGACGAACACTGTTTTCCATGCATTTCTTGCTGAAAGAGCTAAGATCGTGATTATCTCTGTTGCTGAATGAGCTAGGGGGCTAATTCAACTCCGATCTAAAAGAGACACACTAACTTAATGTAGAAACACCGTTATTTTGTCTCCTAACTCATTTTCCTAACAAGACAACCTCAATGATAAGACGAACACTGTTTTCCATGCATTTCTTGCTGAAAGTGCTAAGATCGTGATTATCTCTGTTGCTGAATGAGCTAGGGGGCTAATTCAACTCCGATCTAAAAGAGACACACTAACTTAATGTAGAAAAACCGTTATTTTGTCTCCTAACTCATTTTCCTAACAAGACAACCTCAATGATAAGACGAACACTGTTTTCCATGCATTTCTTGCTAAAAGAGCTAAGATAGTGATTATCTCTGTTGCTGAATGAGCTAGGGGGCTAATTCAACTCCGATCTAAAAGAGACACACTAACTTAATGTAGAAACACCGTTATTTTGTCTCCTAACTCATTTTCCTAACAAGACAACCTCAATGATAAGACGAACACTGTTTTCCATGCATTTCTTGCTAAAAGAGCTAAGATCGTGATTGTCTCTGTTGCTGAATGAGCTAGGGGGCTATTCAACTCCGATCTAAAAGAGACACACTAACTGAATGAAGAAACACCGTTATTTTGTCTCCTAACTCATTTTCCTAACAAGACAACCTCAATGATAAGACGCACACTGTTTTCCATGAATTTCTTGCTAAAAGAGCTAAGATCGTGATTATCTCTGTTGCTGAATGATCTTGGGGGCTAATTCAACTCCGATCTAAAAGAGACACACTAACTTAATGTAGAAACACCGTTATTTTTTCTCCTAACTCATTTTCCTAACAAGACAACCTCAATGATAAGACAAACACTGTTTTCCATGCATTTCTTGCTAAAAGAGCTAAGATCGTGATTATCTCTGTTGCTGAATGAGCTAGGGGGCTATTCAACTCCGATCTAAAAGAGACACACTAACTTAATGTAGAAACACCGTTATTTTGTCTCCTAACTCATTTTCCTAACAAGACAACCTCAATGATAAGACGCACACTGTTTTCCATGCATTTCTTGCTAAAAGAGCTAAGATCGTGATTATCTCTGTTGCTGAATGAGCTAGGGGGCTAATTCAACTCCGATCTAAAAGAGACACACTAACTTAATGTAGAAACACCGTTATTTTGTATCCTAACTCATTTTCCTAACAAGACAACCTCAATGATAAGACGAACACTGTTTTTTTTATGCATTTCTTGCTATCTCTGTTGCTGAATCAGCTAGGGGGCTATTCAACTCTGATCTAAAAGAGACACACTAACTTAATGTAGAAACACCGTTATTTTGTCTCCTAACTCATTTTCCTAACAAGACAACCTCAATGATAAGACGCACACTGTTTTCCATGCATTTCTTGCTAAAAGAGCTAAGATCGTGATTATCTCTGTTGCTGAATGAGCTAGGGGGCTAATTCAACTCCGATCTAAAAGAGACACACTAACTTAATGTAGAAACACCGTTATTTTGTATCCTAACTCATTTTCCTAACAAGACAACCTCAATGATAAGACGAACACTGTTTTTTTTATGCATTTCTTGCTATCTCTGTTGCTGAATCAGCTAGGGGGCTATTCAACTCTGATCTAAAAGAGACACACTAGCTTAATGTAGAAACACCGTTATTTTGTCTCCTAACTCATTTTCCTAACAAGACAACCTCAATGATAAGACGCACACTGTTTTCCATGCATTTCTTGCTAAAAGAGCTAAGATCGTGATTATCTCTGTTGCTGAATGAGCTAGGGGGCTAATTCAACTCCGATCTAAAAGAGACACACTAACTTAATGTAGAAACACCGTTATTTTGTCTCCTAACTCATTTTCCTAACAAGACAACCTCAATGATAAGACGAACACTGTTTTCCATGCATTTCTTGCTAAAAGAGCTAAGATCGTGATTATCTCTGTTGCTGAATGAGCTAGGGGGCTATTCAACTCTGATCTAAAAGAGACACACTAACTTAATGTAGAAACACCGTTATTGTGTCTCCTATCTCATTTTCCTAACAAGACAACCTCAATGATAAGACGCACACTGTTTTCCATGCATTTCTTGCTAAAAGAGCTAAGATTGTGATTATCTCTGTTGCTGAATGAGCTAGGGGGCTAATTCAACTCCGATCTAAAAGAGACACAATTACTTAATGTAGAAACACCGTTATTTTGTCTCCTAACTCATTTTCCCAACAAGACAACCTCAATGATAAGACGCACACTGTTTTCCATGCATTTCTTGCTAAAAGAGCTAAGATAGTGATTATCTTTATTGCTGAATGAGCTAGGGGGCTATTCAACTCCGATCTAAAAGAGACACACTAGCTTAATGTAGAAACACCGTTATTGTGTCTCCTAACTCATTTTCCTAACAAGACAACCTCAATGATAAGACGAACACTGTTTTCCATGCATTTCTTGCTAAAAGAGCTAAGATCGTGATTATCTCTGTTGCTGAATGAGCTAGGGGGCTATTCAACTCCGATCTAAAAGAGACACACTAACTTAATGTAGAAACACCGTTATTTTGTCTCCTAACTCATTTTCCTAACAAGACAACCTCAATGATAAGACTCACACTGTTTTCCATGCATTTCTTGCTATCTCTGTTGCTGAATCAGCTAGGGGGTTATTCAACTCTGATCTAAAAGAGACACACTAGCTTAATGTAGAAACACCGTTATTGTGTCTCCTAACTCATTTTCCTAACAAGACAACCTCAATGATAAGACGAACACTGTTTTCCATGAATTTCTTGCTAAAAGAGCTAAGATCGTGATTATCTCTGTTGCTGAATGAGCTAGGGGGCTATTCAACTCCGATCTAAAAGAGACACACTAACTTAATGTAGAAACACCGTTATTTTGTCTCCTAACTCATTTTCCTAACAAGACAACCTCAATGATAAGACGCACACTGTTTTCCATGCATTTCTTGCTAAAAGAGCTAAGATCGTGATTATCTCTTTTTCTGAATTAGCTAGGGGGCTAATTCAACTCCGATCTAAAAGAGACATACTAACTTAATGTAGAAACACCGTTATTTTGTCTCCTATCTCATTTTCCTAACAAGACAACCTCAATGATAAGACTCACACTGTTTTCCATGCATTTCATGCTATCTCTGTTGCTGAATCAGCTAGGGGGTTATTCAACTCTGATCTAAAAGAGACACACTAACTTAATGTAGAAACACCGTTATTTTGTCTCCTAACTCATTTTCCTAACAAGACAACCTCAATGATAAGACGAACACTGTTTTCCATGCATTTCTTGCTAAAAGAGCTAAGATAGTGATTATCTCTGTTGCTGAATGAGCTAGGGGGCTAATTCAACTCCGATCTAAAAGAGACACACTAACTTAATGTAGAAACACCGTTATTTTGTCTCCTAACTCATTTTCCTAACAAGACAACCTCAATGATAAGACGCACACTGTTTTCCATGCATTTCTTGCTAAAAGAGCTAAGATCGTGATTATCTCTGTTGCTGAATGAGCTAGGGGGCTATTCAACTCCGATCTAAAAGAGACACACTAACTGAATGAAGAAACACCGTTATTTTGTCTCCTAACTCATTTTCCTAACAAGACAACCTCAATGATAAGACGCACACTGTTTTCCATGAATTTCTTGCTAAAAGAGCTAAGATCGTGATTATCTCTGTTGCTGAATGATCTTGGGGGCTAATTCAACTCCGATCTAAAAGAGACACACTAACTTAATGTAGAAACACCGTTATTTTTTCTCCTAACTCATTTTCCTAACAAGACAACCTCAATGATAAGACAAACACTGTTTTCCATGCATTTCTTGCTAAAAGAGCTAAGATCGTGATTATCTCTGTTGCTGAATGAGCTAGGGGGCTATTCAACTCCGATCTAAAAGAGACACACTAACTTAATGTAGAAACACCGTTATTTTGTCTCCTAACTCATTTTCCTAACAAGACAACCTCAATGATAAGACGCACACTGTTTTCCATGCATTTCTTGCTGAAAGAGCTAAGATCGTGATTATCTCTGTTGCTGAATGAGCTAGGGGGCTAATTCAACTCCGATCTAAAAGAGACACACTAACTTAATGTAGAAACACCGTTATTTTGTCTCCTAACTCATTTTCCTAACAAGACAACCTCAATGATAAGATGCACACTGTTTTCCATGCATTTCTTGCTAAAAGAGCTAAGATCGTGATTATCTTTATTGCTGAATGAGCTAGGTGGCTATTCAACTCCGATCTAAAAGAAACACACTAATTTTATGTAGAAACACCGTTATTTTGTCTCCTAACTCATTTTCCTAACAAGACAACCTCAATGATAAGACGAACACTGTTTTCCATGCATTTCTTGCTATCTCTGTTGCTGAATCAGCTAGGGGGTTATTCAACTCTGATCTAAAAGAGACACACTAACTTAATGTAGAAACACCGTTATTTTGTCTCCTAACTCATTTTCCTAACAAGACAACCTCAATGATAAGACTCACACTGTTTTCCATGCATTTCTTGCTAAAAGAGCTAAGATCGTGATTATCTCTGTTGCTGAATGAGCTAGGGGGCTAATTCAACTCCGATCTAAAAGAGACACACTAACTTAATGTAGAAACACCGTTATTTTGTCTCCTAACTCATTTTCCTAACAAGACAACCTCAATGATAAGACGAACACTGTTTTCCATGCATTTCTTGCTGAAAGAGCTAAGATCGTGATTATCTCTGTTGCTGAATGAGCTAGGGGGCTAATTCAACTCCGATCTAAAAGAGACACACTAACTTAATGTAGAAACACCGTTATTTTGTCTCCTAACTCATTTTCCTAACAAGACAACCTCAATGATAAGACGAACACTGTTTTCCATGCATTTCTTGCTGAAAGAGCTAAGATCGTGATTATCTCTGTTGCTGAATGAGCTAGGGGGCTAATTCAACTCCGATCTAAAAGAGACACACTAACTTAATGTAGAAACACCGTTATTTTGTCTCCTAACTCATTTTCCTAACAAGACAACCTCAATGATAAGACGAACACTGTTTTCCATGCATTTCTTGCTGAAAGTGCTAAGATCGTGATTATCTCTGTTGCTGAATGAGCTAGGGGGCTAATTCAACTCCGATCTAAAAGAGACACACTAACTTAATGTAGAAAAACCGTTATTTTGTCTCCTAACTCATTTTCCTAACAAGACAACCTCAATGATAAGACGAACACTGTTTTCCATGCATTTCTTGCTAAAAGAGCTAAGATAGTGATTATCTCTGTTGCTGAATGAGCTAGGGGGCTAATTCAACTCCGATCTAAAAGAGACACACTAACTTAATGTAGAAACACCGTTATTTTGTCTCCTAACTCATTTTCCTAACAAGACAACCTCAATGATAAGACTCACACTGTTTTCCATGCATTTCTTGCTAAAAGAGCTAAGATCGTGATTATCTCTGTTGCTGAATGAGCTAGGGGGCTATTCAACTCCGATCTAAAAGAGACACACTAACTGAATGAAGAAACACCGTTATTTTGTCTCCTAACTCATTTTCCTAACAAGACAACCTCAATGATAAGACGAACACTGTTTTCCATGAATTTCTTGCTAAAAGAGCTAAGATCGTGATTATCTCTGTTGCTGAATGATCTTGGGGGCTAATTCAACTCCGATCTAAAAGAGACACACTAACTTAATGTAGAAACACCGTTATTTTTTCTGCTAACTCCTTTTCCTAACAAGACAACCTCAATGATAAGACAAACACTGTTTTCCATGCATTTCTTGCTAAAAGAGATAAGATCGTGATTATCTCTGTTGCTGAATGAGCTAGGGGGCTATTCAACTCCGATCTAAAAGAGACACACTAACTTAATGTAGAAACACCGTTATTTTGTCTCCTAACTCATTTTCCTAACAAGACAACCTCAATGATAAGACGCACACTGTTTTCCATGCATTTCTTGCTAAAAGAGCTAAGATCGTGATTATCTCTGTTGCTGAATGAGCTAGGGGGCAAATTCAACTCCGATCTAAAAGAGACACACTAACTTAATGTAGAAACACCGTTATTTTGTATCCTAACTCATTTTCCTAACAAGACAACCTCAATGATAAGACGAACACTGTTTTTTTTATGCATTTCTTGCTATCTCTGTTGCTGAATCAGCTAGGGGGCTATTCAACTCTGATCTAAAAGAGACACACTAACTTAATGTAGAAACACCGTTATTTTGTCTCCTAACTCATTTTCCTAACAAGACAACCTCAATGATAAGACGCACACTGTTTTCCATGCATTTCTTGCTAAAAGAGCTAAGATCGTGATTATCTCTGTTGCTGAATTAGCTAGGGGGCTAATTCAACTCCGATCTAAAAGAGACATACTAACTTAATGTAGAAACACCGTTATTTTGTCTCCTATCTCATTTTCCTAACAAGACAACCTCAATGATAAGACTCACACTGTTTTCCATGCATTTCATGCTATCTCTGTTGCTGAATCAGCTAGGGGGTTATTCAACTCTGATCTAAAAGAGACACACTAACTTAATGTAGAAACACCGTTATTTTGTCTCCTAACTCATTTTCCTAACAAGACAACCTCAATGATAAGACGAACACTGTTTTCCATGCATTTCTTGCTAAAAGAGCTAAGATAGTGATTATCTCTGTTGCTGAATGAGCTAGGGGGCTAATTCAACTCCGATCTAAAAGAGACACACTAACTTAATGTAGAAACACCGTTATTTTGTCTCCTAACTCATTTTCCTAACAAGACAACCTCAATGATAAGACGCACACTGTTTTCCATGCATTTCTTGCTAAAAGAGCTAAGATCGTGATTATCTCTGTTGCTGAATGAGCTAGGGGGCTATTCAACTCCGATCTAAAAGAGACACACTAACTGAATGAAGAAACACCGTTATTTTGTCTCCTAACTCATTTTCCTAACAAGACAACCTCAATGATAAGACGCACACTGTTTTCCATGAATTTCTTGCTAAAAGAGCTAAGATCGTGATTATCTCTGTTGCTGAATGATCTTGGGGGCTAATTCAACTCCGATCTAAAAGAGACACACTAACTTAATGTAGAAACACCGTTATTTTTTCTCCTAACTCATTTTCCTAACAAGACAACCTCAATGATAAGACAAACACTGTTTTCCATGCATTTCTTGCTAAAAGAGCTAAGATCGTGATTATCTCTGTTGCTGAATGAGCTAGGGGGCTATTCAACTCCGATCTAAAAGAGACACACTAACTTAATGTAGAAACACCGTTATTTTGTCTCCTAACTCATTTTCCTAACAAGACAACCTCAATGATAAGACGCACACTGTTTTCCATGCATTTCTTGCTGAAAGAGCTAAGATCGTGATTATCTCTGTTGCTGAATGAGCTAGGGGGCTAATTCAACTCCGATCTAAAAGAGACACACTAACTTAATGTAGAAACACCGTTATTTTGTCTCCTAACTCATTTTCCTAACAAGACAACCTCAATGATAAGATGCACACTGTTTTCCATGCATTTCTTGCTAAAAGAGCTAAGATCGTGATTATCTTTATTGCTGAATGAGCTAGGTGGCTATTCAACTCCGATCTAAAAGAAACACACTAATTTTATGTAGAAACACCGTTATTTTGTCTCCTAACTCATTTTCCTAACAAGACAACCTCAATGATAAGACGAACACTGTTTTCCATGCATTTCTTGCTATCTCTGTTGCTGAATCAGCTAGGGGGTTATTCAACTCTGATCTAAAAGAGACACACTAACTTAATGTAGAAACACCGTTATTTTGTCTCCTAACTCATTTTCCTAACAAGACAACCTCAATGATAAGACTCACACTGTTTTCCATGCATTTCTTGCTAAAAGAGCTAAGATCGTGATTATCTCTGTTGCTGAATGAGCTAGGGGGCTAATTCAACTCCGATCTAAAAGAGACACACTAACTTAATGTAGAAACACCGTTATTTTGTCTCCTAACTCATTTTCCTAACAAGACAACCTCAATGATAAGACGAACACTGTTTTCCATGCATTTCTTGCTGAAAGAGCTAAGATCGTGATTATCTCTGTTGCTGAATGAGCTAGGGGGCTAATTCAACTCCGATCTAAAAGAGACACACTAACTTAATGTAGAAACACCGTTATTTTGTCTCCTAACTCATTTTCCTAACAAGACAACCTCAATGATAAGACGAACACTGTTTTCCATGCATTTCTTGCTGAAAGAGCTAAGATCGTGATTATCTCTGTTGCTGAATGAGCTAGGGGGCTAATTCAACTCCGATCTAAAAGAGACACACTAACTTAATGTAGAAACACCGTTATTTTGTCTCCTAACTCATTTTCCTAACAAGACAACCTCAATGATAAGACGAACACTGTTTTCCATGCATTTCTTGCTGAAAGTGCTAAGATCGTGATTATCTCTGTTGCTGAATGAGCTAGGGGGCTAATTCAACTCCGATCTAAAAGAGACACACTAACTTAATGTAGAAAAACCGTTATTTTGTCTCCTAACTCATTTTCCTAACAAGACAACCTCAATGATAAGACGAACACTGTTTTCCATGCATTTCTTGCTAAAAGAGCTAAGATAGTGATTATCTCTGTTGCTGAATGAGCTAGGGGGCTAATTCAACTCCGATCTAAAAGAGACACACTAACTTAATGTAGAAACACCGTTATTTTGTCTCCTAACTCATTTTCCTAACAAGACAACCTCAATGATAAGACTCACACTGTTTTCCATGCATTTCTTGCTAAAAGAGCTAAGATCGTGATTATCTCTGTTGCTGAATGAGCTAGGGGGCTATTCAACTCCGATCTAAAAGAGACACACTAACTGAATGAAGAAACACCGTTATTTTGTCTCCTAACTCATTTTCCTAACAAGACAACCTCAATGATAAGACGAACACTGTTTTCCATGAATTTCTTGCTAAAAGAGCTAAGATCGTGATTATCTCTGTTGCTGAATGATCTTGGGGGCTAATTCAACTCCGATCTAAAAGAGACACACTAACTTAATGTAGAAACACCGTTATTTTTTCTGCTAACTCCTTTTCCTAACAAGACAACCTCAATGATAAGACAAACACTGTTTTCCATGCATTTCTTGCTAAAAGAGATAAGATCGTGATTATCTCTGTTGCTGAATGAGCTAGGGGGCTATTCAACTCCGATCTAAAAGAGACACACTAACTTAATGTAGAAACACCGTTATTTTGTCTCCTAACTCATTTTCCTAACAAGACAACCTCAATGATAAGACGCACACTGTTTTCCATGCATTTCTTGCTAAAAGAGCTAAGATCGTGATTATCTCTGTTGCTGAATGAGCTAGGGGGCTAATTCAACTCCGATCTAAAAGAGACACACTAACTTAATGTAGAAACACCGTTATTTTGTATCCTAACTCATTTTCCTAACAAGACAACCTCAATGATAAGACGAACACTGTTTTTTTTATGCATTTCTTGCTATCTCTGTTGCTGAATCAGCTAGGGGGCTATTCAACTCTGATCTAAAAGAGACACACTAACTTAATGTAGAAACACCGTTATTTTGTCTCCTAACTCATTTTCCTAACAAGACAACCTCAATGATAAGACGCACACTGTTTTCCATGCATTTCTTGCTAAAAGAGCTAAGATCGTGATTATCTCTGTTGCTGAATGAGCTAGGGGGCTAATTCAACTCCGATCTAAAAGAGACACACTAACTTAATGTAGAAACACCGTTATTTTGTCTCCTAACTCATTTTCCTAACAAGACAACCTCAATGATAAGACGAACACTGTTTTCCATGCATTTCTTGCTAAAAGAGCTAAGATCGTGATTATCTCTGTTGCTGAATGAGCTAGGGGGCTATTCAACTCTGATCTAAAAGAGACACACTAACTTAATGTAGAAACACCGTTATTGTGTCTCCTAACTCATTTTCCTAACAAGACAACCTCAATGATAAGACGCACACTGTTTTCCATGCATTTCTTGCTAAAAGAGCTAAGATTGTGATTATCTCTGTTGCTGAATGAGCTAGGGGGCTAATTCAACTCCGATCTAAAAGAGACACAATAACTTAATGTAGAAACACCGTTATTTTGTCTCCTAACTCATTTTCCCAACAAGACAACCTCAATGATAAGACGCACACTGTTTTCCATGCATTTCTTGCTAAAAGAGCTAAGATAGTGATTATCTTTATTGCTGAATGAGCTAGGGGGCTATTCAACTCCGATCTAAATGAGACACACTAGCTTAATGTAGAAACACCGTTATTGTGTCTCCTAACTCATTTTCCTAACAAGACAACCTCAATGATAAGACGAACACTGTTTTCCATGCATTTCTTGCTAAAAGAGCTAAGATCGTGATTATCTCTGTTGCTGAATGAGCTAGGGGGCTATTCAACTCCGATCTAAAAGAGATCACACTAACTTAATGTAGAAACACCGTTATTTTGTCTCCTAACTCATTTTCCTAACAAGACAACCTCAATGATAAGACGCACACTGTTTTCCATGCATTTCTTGCTAAAAGAGCTAAGATCGTGATTATCTCTGTTTCTGAATTAGCTAGGGGGCTAATTTAACTCCGATCTAAAAGAGACATACTAACTTAATGTAGAAACCACGTTATTTTGTCTCCTAACTCATTTTCCTAACAAGACAACCTCAATGATAAGACTCACACTGTTTTCCATGCATTTCTTGCTATCTCTGTTGCTGAATCAGCTAGGGGGTTATTCAACTCTGATCTAAAAGAGACACACTAGCTTAATGTAGAAACACCGTTATTGTGTCTCCTAACTCATTTTCCTAACAAGACAACCTCAATGATAAGACGAACACTGTTTTCCATGCATTTCTTGCTAAAAGAGCTAAGATCGTGATTATCTCTGTTGCTGAATGAGCTAGGGGGCTATTCAACTCCGATCTAAAAGAGACACACTAACTTAATGTAGAAACACCGTTATTTTGTCTCCTAACTCATTTTCCTAACAAGACAACCTCAATGATAAGACGCACACTGTTTTCCATGCATTTCTTGCTAAAAGAGCTAAGATCGTGATTATCTCTGTTTCTGAATTAGCTAGGGGGCTAATTCAACTCCGATCTAAAAGAGACATACTAACTTAATGTAGAAACACCGTTATTTTGTCTCCTAACTCATTTTCCTAACAAGACAACCTCAATGATAAGACTCACACTGTTTTCCATGCATTTCTTGCTATCTCTGTTGCTGAATCAGCTAGGGGGTTATTCAACTCTGATCTAAAAGAGACACACTAACTTAATGTAGAAACACCGTTATTTTGTCTCCTAACTCATTTTCCTAACAAGACAACCTCAATGATAAGACTCACACTGTTTTCCATGCATTTCTTGCTAAAAGAGCTAAGATCGTGATTATCTCTGTTGCTGAATGAGCTAGGGGGCTAATTCAACTCCGATCTAAAAGAGACACACTAACTTAATGTAGAAACACCGTTATTTTGTCTCCTAACTCATTTTCCTAACAAGACAACCTCAATGATAAGACGAACACTGTTTTCCATGCATTTCTTGCTAAAAGAGCTAAGATAGTGATTATCTCTGTTGCTGAATGAGCTAGGGGGCTAATTCAACTCCGATCTAAAAGAGACACACTAACTTAATGTAGAAACACCGTTATTTTGTCTCCTAACTCATTTTCCTAACAAGACAACCTCAATGATAAGACGAACACTGTTTTCCATGCATTTCTTGCTAAAAGAGCTAAGATCGTGATTATCTCTGTTGCTGAATGAGCTAGGGGGCTATTCAACTCTGATCTAAAAGAGACACACTAACTTAATGTAGAAACACCGTTATTGTGTCTCCTAACTCATTTTCCTAACAAGACAACCTCAATGATAAGACGAACACTGTTTTCCATGCATTTCCTGCTAAAAGAGCTAAGATCGTGATTATCTCTGTTGCTGAATGAGCTAGGGGGCTATTCAACTCTGATCTAAAAGAGACACACTAACTTAATGTAGAAACACCGTTATTGTGTCTCCTAACTCATTTTCCTAACAAGACAACCTCAATGATAAGACGCACACTGTTTTCCATGCATTTCTTGCTAAAAGAGCTAAGATTGTGATTATCTCTGTTGCTGAATGAGCTAGGGGGCTAATTCAACTCCGATCTAAAAGAGACACAATAACTTAATGTAGAAACACCGTTATTTTGTCTCCTAACTCATTTTCCCAACAAGACAACCTCAATGATAAGACGCACACTGTTTTCCATGCATTTCTTGCTAAAAGAGCTAAGATAGTGATTATCTTTATTGCTGAATGAGCTAGGGGGCTATTCAACTCCGATCTAAAAGAGACACACTAGCTTAATGTAGAAACACCGTTATTGTGTCTCCTAACTCATTTTCCTAACAAGACAACCTCAATGATAAGACGAACACTGTTTTCCATGCATTTCTTGCTAAAAGAGCTAAGATCGTGATTATCTCTGTTGCTGAATGAGCTAGGGGGCTATTCAACTCCGATCTAAAAGAGACACACTAACTTAATGTAGAAACACCGTTATTTTGTCTACTAACTCATTTTCCTAACAAGACAACCTCAATGATAAGACGCACACTGTTTTCCATGCATTTCTTGCTAAAAGAGCTAAGATCGTGATTATCTCTGTTTCTGAATTAGCTAGGGGGCTAATTCAACTCCGATCTAAAAGAGACATACTAACTTAAAGTAGAAACCACGTTATTTTGTCTCCTAACTCATTTTCCTAACAAGACAACCTCAATGATAAGACTCACACTGTTTTCCATGCATTTCTTGCTATCTCTGTTGCTGAATCAGCTAGGGGGTTATTCAACTCTGATCTAAAAGAGACACACTAGCTTAATGTAGAAACACCGTTATTGTGTCTCCTAACTCATTTTCCTAACAAGACAACCTCAATGATAAGACGAACACTGTTTTCCATGCATTTCTTGCTAAAAGAGCTAAGATCGTGATTATCTCTGTTGCTGAATGAGCTAGGGGGCTATTCAACTCTGATCTAAAAGAGACACACTAACTTAATGTAGAAACACCGTTATTGTGTCTCCTAACTCATTTTCCTAACAAGACAACCTCAATGATAAGACGAACACTGTTTTCCATGCATTTCCTGCTAAAAGAGCTAAGATCGTGATTATCTCTGTTGCTGAATGAGCTAGGGGGCTATTCAACTCTGATCTAAAAGAGACACACTAACTTAATGTAGAAACACCGTTATTGTGTCTCCTAACTCATTTTCCTAACAAGACAACCTCAATGATAAGACGCACACTGTTTTCCATGCATTTCTTGCTAAAAGAGCTAAGATTGTGATTATCTCTGTTGCTGAATGAGCTAGGGGGCTAATTCAACTCCGATCTAAAAGAGACACAATAACTTAATGTAGAAACACCGTTATTTTGTCTCCTAACTCATTTTCCCAACAAGACAACCTCAATGATAAGACGCACACTGTTTTCCATGCATTTCTTGCTAAAAGAGCTAAGATAGTGATTATCTTTATTGCTGAATGAGCTAGGGGGCTATTCAACTCCGATCTAAAAGAGACACACTAGCTTAATGTAGAAACACCGTTATTGTGTCTCCTAACTCATTTTCCTAACAAGACAACCTCAATGATAAGACGAACACTGTTTTCCATGCATTTCTTGCTAAAAGAGCTAAGATCGTGATTATCTCTGTTGCTGAATGAGCTAGGGGGCTATTCAACTCCGATCTAAAAGAGACACACTAACTTAATGTAGAAACACCGTTATTTTGTCTACTAACTCATTTTCCTAACAAGACAACCTCAATGATAAGACGCACACTGTTTTCCATGCATTTCTTGCTAAAAGAGCTAAGATCGTGATTATCTCTGTTTCTGAATTAGCTAGGGGGCTAATTCAACTCCGATCTAAAAGAGACATACTAACTTAAAGTAGAAACCACGTTATTTTGTCTCCTAACTCATTTTCCTAACAAGACAACCTCAATGATAAGACTCACACTGTTTTCCATGCATTTCTTGCTATCTCTGTTGCTGAATCAGCTAGGGGGTTATTCAACTCTGATCTAAAAGAGACACACTAGCTTAATGTAGAAACACCGTTATTGTGTCTCCTAACTCATTTTCCTAACAAGACAACCTCAATGATAAGACGAACACTGTTTTCCATGCATTTCTTGCTAAAAGAGCTAAGATCGTGATTATCTCTGTTGCTGAATGAGCTAGGGGGCTATTCAACTCCGATCTAAAAGAGACACACTAACTTAATGTAGAAACACCGTTATTTTGTCTCCTAACTCATTTTCCTAACAAGACAACCTCAATGATAAGACGCACACTGTTTTCCATGCATTTCTTGCTAAAAGAGCTAAGATCGTGATTATCTCTGTTTCTGAATTAGCTAGGGGGCTAATTCAACTCCGATCTAAAAGAGACATACTAACTTAATGTAGAAACACCGTTATTTTGTCTCCTAACTCATTTTCCTAACAAGACAACCTCAATGATAAGACTCACACTGTTTTCCATGCATTTCTTGCTATCTCTGTTGCTGAATCAGCTAGGGGGTTATTCAACTCTGATCTAAAAGAGACACACTTACTTAATGTAGAAACACCGTTATTTTGTCTCCTAACTCATTTTCCTAACAAGACAACCTCAATGATAAGACTCACACTGTTTTCCATGCATTTCTTGCTAAAAGAGCTAAGATCGTGATTATCTCTGTTGCTGAATGAGCTAGGGGGCTAATTCAACTCCGATCTAAAAGAGACACACTAACTTAATGTAGAAACACCGTTATTTTGTCTCCTAACTCATTTTCCTAACAAGACAACCTCAATGATAAGACGAACACTGTTTTCCATGCATTTCTTGCTAAAAGAGCTAAGATAGTGATTATCTCTGTTGCTGAATGAGCTAGGGGGCTAATTCAACTCCGATCTAAAAGAGACACACTAACTTAATGTAGAAACACCGTTATTTTGTCTCCTAACTCATTTTCCTAACAAGACAACCTCAATGATAAGACGCACACTGTTTTCCATGCATTTCTTGCTAAAAGAGCTAAGATCGTGATTATCTCTGTTGCTGAATGAGCTAGGGGGCTATTCAACTCCGATCTAAAAGAGACACACTAACTGAATGAAGAAACACCGTTATTTTGTCTCCTAACTCATTTTCCTAACAAGACAACCTCAATGATAAGACGCACACTGTTTTCCATGAATTTCTTGCTAAAAGAGCTAAGATCGTGATTATCTCTGTTGCTGAATGATCTTGGGGGCTAATTCAACTCCGATCTAAAAGAGACACACTAACTTAATGTAGAAACACCGTTATTTTTTCTCCTAACTCATTTTACTAACAAGACAACCTCAATGATAAGACAAACACTGTTTTCCATGCATATCTTGCTAAAAGAGCTAAGATCGTGATTATCTCTGTTGCTGAATGAGCTAGGGGGCTATTCAACTCCGATCTAAAAGAGACACACTAACTTAATGTAGAAACACCGTTATTTTGTCTCCTAACTCATTTTCCTAACAAGACAACCTCAATGATAAGACGCACACTGTTTTCCATGCATTTCTTGCTAAAAGAGCTAAGATCGTGATTATCTCTGTTGCTGATGAGCTAGGGGGCTAATTCAACTCCGATCTAAAAGAGACACACTAACTTAATGTAGAAACACCGTTATTTTGTATCCTAACTCATTTTCCTAACAAGACAACCTCAATGATAAGACGAACACTGTTTTTTTTATGCATTTCTTGCTATCTCTGTTGCTGAATCAGCTAGGGGGCTATTCAACTCTGATCTAAAAGAGACACACTAACTTAATGTAGAAACACCGTTATTTTGTCTCCTAACTCATTTTCCTAACAAGACAACCTCAATGATAAGACGCACACTGTTTTCCATGCATTTCTTGCTAAAAGAGCTAAGATCGTGATTATCTCTGTTGCTGAATGAGCTAGGGGGCTAATTCAACTCCGATCTAAAAGAGACACACTAACTTAATGTAGAAACACCGTTATTTTGTCTCCTAACTCATTTTCCTAACAAGACAACCTCAATGATAAGACGAACACTGTTTTCCATGCATTTCTTGCTAAAAGAGCTAAGATCGTGATTATCTCTGTTGCTGAATGAGCTAGGGGGCTAATTCAACTCCGATCTAAAAGAGACACACTAACTTAATGTAGAAACACCGTTATTTTGTCTCCTAACTCATTTTCCTAACAAGACAACCTCAATGATAAGACGAACACTGTTTTCCATGCATTTCTTGCTAAAAGAGCTAAGATCGTGATTATCTCTGTTGCTGAATGAGCTAGGGGGCTATTCAACTCTGATCTAAAAGAGACACACTAACTTAATGTAGAAACACCGTTATTGTGTCTCCTAACTCATTTTCCTAACAAGACAACCTCAATGATAAGACGCACACTGTTTTCCATGCATTTCTTGCTAAAAGAGCTAAGATTGTGATTATCTCTGTTGCTGAATGAGCTAGGGGGCTATTCAACTCCGATCTAAAAGAGACACAATAACTTAATGTAGAAACACCGTTATTTTGTCTCCTAACTCATTTTCCCAACAAGACAACCTCAATGATAAGACGCACACTGTTTTCCATGCATTTCTTGCTAAATGAGCTAAGATAGTGATTATCTTTATTGCTGAATGAGCTAGGGGGCTATTCAACTCCGATCTAAAAGAGACACACTAGCTTAATGTAGAAACACCGGTATTGTGTCTCCTAACTCATTTTCCTAACAAGACAACCTCAATGATAAGACGAACACTGTTTTCCATGCATTTCTTGCTAAAAGAGCTAAGATCGTGATTATCTCTGTTGCTGAATGAGCTAGGGGGCTATTCAACTCCGATCTAAAAGAGACACACTAACTTAATGTAGAAACACCGTTATTTTGTCTCCTAACTCATTTTCCTAACAAGACAACCTCAATGATAAGACGAACACTGTTTTCCATGCATTTCTTGCTGAAAGAGCTAAGATCGTGATTATCTCTGTTGCTGAATGAGCTAGGGGGCTAATTCAACTCCGATCTAAAAGAGACACACTAACTTAATGTAGAAACACCGTTATTTTGTCTCCTAACTCATTTTCCTAACAAGACAACCTCAATGATAAGACGAACACTGTTTTCCATGCATTTCTTGCTAAAAGAGCTAAGATAGTGATTATCTCTGTTGCTGAATGAGCTAGGGGGCTAATTCAACTCCGATCTAAAAGAGACACACTAACTTAATGTAGAAACACCGTTATTTTGTCTCCTTACTCATTTTCCTAACAAGACAACCTCAATGATAAGACGCACACTGTTTTCCATGCATTTCTTGCTAAAAGAGCTAAGATCGTGATTATCTCTGTTGCTGAATGAGCTAGGGGGCTATTCAACTCCGATCTAAAAGAGACACACTAACTTAATGTAGAAACACCGTTATTTTGTCTCCTAACTCATTTTCCTAACAAGACAACCTCAATGATAAGACGCACACTGTTTTCCATGCATTTCTTGCTAAAAGAGCTAAGATAGTGATTATCTTTATTGCTGAATGAGCTAGGGGGCTATTCAACTCCGATCTAAAAGAGACACACTAGCTTAATGTAGAAACACCGTTATTGTGTCTCCTAACTCATTTTCCTAACAAGACAACCTCAATGATAAGACGAACACTGTTTTTTTTATGCATTTCTTGCTATCTCTGTTGCTGAATCAGCTAGGGGGCTATTCAACTCTGATCTAAAAGAGACACACTAACTTAATGTAGAAACACCGTTATTTTGTCTCCTAACTCATTTTCCTAACAAGACAACCTCAATGATAAGACGCACACTGTTTTCCATGCATTTCTTGCTAAAAGAGCTAAGATCGTGATTATCTCTGTTGCTGAATGAGCTAGGGGGCTAATTCAACTCCGATCTAAAAGAGACACACTAACTTAATGTAGAAACACCGTTATTTTGTCTCCTAACTCATTTTCCTAACAAGACAACCTCAATGATAAGACGAACACTGTTTTCCATGCATTTCTTGCTAAAAGAGCTAAGATCGTGATTATCTCTGTTCCTGAATGAGCTAGGGGGCTATTCAACTCTGATCTAAAAGAGACACACTAACTTAATGTAGAAACACCGTTATTGTGTCTCCTAACTCATTTTCCTAACAAGACAACCTCAATGATAAGACGCACACTGTTTTCCATGCATTTCTTGCTAAAAGAGCTAAGATTGTGATTATCTCTGTTGCTGAATGAGCTAGGGGGCTAATTCAACTCCGATCTAAAAGAGACACAATAACTTAATGTAGAAACACCGTTATTTTGTCTCCTAACTCATTTTCCCAACAAGACAACCTCAATGATAAGACGCACACTGTTTTCCATGCATTTCTTGCTAAAAGAGCTAAGATAGTGATTATCTTTATTGCTGAATGAGCTAGGGGGCTATTCAACTCCGATCTAAAAGAGACACACTAGCTTAATGTAGAAACACCGTTATTGTGTCTCCTAACTCATTTTCCTAACAAGACAACCTCAATGATAAGACGAACACTGTTTTCCATGCATTTCTTGCTAAAAGAGCTAAGATCGTGATTATCTCTGTTGCTGAATGAGCTAGGGGGCTATTCAACTCCGATCTAAAAGAGACACACTAACTTAATGTAGAAACACCGTTATTTTGTCTCCTAACTCATTTTCCTAACAAGACAACCTCAATGATAAGACGAACACTGTTTTCCATGCATTTCTTGCTGAAAGAGCTAAGATCGTGATTATCTCTGTTGCTGAATGAGCTAGGGGGCTAATTCAACTCCGATCTAAAAGAGACACACTAACTTAATGTAGAAACACCGTTATTTTGTCTCCTAACTCATTTTCCTAACAAGACAACCTCAATGATAAGACGAACACTGTTTTCCATGCATTTCTTGCTAAAAGAGCTAAGATAGTGATTATCTCTGTTGCTGAATGAGCTAGGGGGCTAATTCAACTCCGATCTAAAAGAGACACACTAACTTAATGTAGAAACACCGTTATTTTGTCTCCTTACTCATTTTCCTAACAAGACAACCTCAATGATAAGACGCACACTGTTTTCCATGCATTTCTTTTAAAAGAGCTAAGATCGTGATTATCTCTGTTGCTGAATGAGCTAGGGGGCTATTCAACTCCGATCTAAAAGAGACACACTAACTTAATGTAGAAACACCGTTATTTTGTCTCCTAACTCATTTTCCTAACAAGACAACCTCAATGATAAGACGTACACTGTTTTCCATGCATTTCTTGCTAAAAGAGCTAAGATCGTGATTATCTCTGTTGCTGAATGAGCTAGGGGGCTATTCAACTCCGATCTAAAAGAGACACACTAACTTAATGTAGAAACACCGTTATTTTGTCTCCTAACTCATTTTCCTAACAAGACAACCTCAATGATAAGACGCACACTGTTTTCCATGCATTTCTTGCTAAAAGAGCTAAGATCGTGATTATTTCTGTTGCTGATTGAGCTAGGGGGCTAATTTAACTCCGATCTAAAAGAGACACACTAACTTATTGTAGAAACACCGTTATTTTTTCTCCTAACTCATTTTCCTAACAAGACAACCTCAATGATAAGACGCACACTGTTTTCCATGCATTTCTTGCTAAAAGAGCTAAGATCGTGATTATCTCTGTTGCTGAATGAGCTAGGGGGCTAATTCAAATCCGATCTAAAAGAGACACACTAACTTAATGTAGAAACACCGTTATTTTGTCTCCTAACTCATTTTCCTAACAAGACAACCTCAATGATAAGACGCACACTGTTTTCCATGAATTTCTTGCTAAAAGAGCTAAGATCGTGATTATCTCTGTTGCTGAATCAGCTAGGGGGCTATTCAACTCTGATCTAAAAGAGACACACTAACTTAATGTAGAAACACCGTTATTTTGTCTCCTAACTCATTTTCCTAACAAGACAACCTCAATGATAAGACGCACACTGTTTTCCATGCATTTCTTGCTAAAAGAGCTAAGATAGTGATTATCTTTATTGCTGAATGAGCTAGGGGGCTATTCAACTCCGATCTAAAAGAGACACACTAGCTTAATGTAGAAACACCGTTATTGTGTCTCCTAACTCATTTTCCTAACAAGACAACCTCAATGATAAGACTCACACTGTTTTCCATGCATTTCTTGCTAAAAGAGCTAAGATCGTGATTATCTCTGTTGCTGAATGAGCTAGGGGGCTGTTCAACTCCGATCTAAAAGAGACACACTAACTTAATGTAGAAACACCGTTATTTTGTCTCCTAACTCATTTTCCTAACAAGACAACCTCAATGATAAGACGCATACTGTTTTCCATGATTTTCTTGCTAAAAGAGCTAAGATCGTGATTATCTCTGTTTCTGAATTAGCTAGGGGGCTAATTCAACTCCGATCTAAAAGAGACATACTAACTTAATGTAGAAACACCGTTATTTTGTCTCCTAACTCATTTTCCTAACAAGACAACCTCAATGATAAGACTCACACTGTTTTCCATGCATTTCTTGCTATCTCTGTTGCTGAATCAGCTAGGGGGTTATTCAACTCTGATCTAAAAGAGACACACTAACTTAATGTAGAAACACCGTTATTTTGTCTCCTAACTCATTTTCCTAACAAGACAACCTCAATGATAAGACTCACACTGTTTTCCATGCATTTCTTGCTAAAAGAGCTAAGATCGTGATTATCTCTGTTGCTGAATGAGCTAGGGGGCTAATTCAACTCCGATCTAAAAGAGACACACTAACTTAATGTAGAAACACCGTTATTTTGTCTCCTAACTCATTTTCCTAACAAGACAACCTCAATGATAAGACGCACACTGTTTTCCATGCATTTCTTGCTGAAAGAGCTTAGATCGTGATTATCTCTGTTGCTGAATGAGCTAGGGGGCTAATTCAACTCCGATCTAAAAGAGACACACTAACTTAATGTAGAAACACCGTTATTTTGTCTCCTAACTCATTTTCCGAACAAGACAACCTCAATGATAAGACGAACACTGTTTTCCATGCATTTCTTGCTAAAAGAGCTAAGATAGTGATTATCTCTGTTGCTGAATGAGCTAAGGGGCTAATTCAACTCCGATCTAAAAGAGACACACTAACTTAATGTAGAAACACCGTTATTTTGTCTCCTAACTCATTTTCCTAACAAGACAACCTCAATGATAAGACAAACACTGTTTTCCATGCATTTCTTGCTAAAAGAGCTAAGATCGTGATTATCTCTGTTGCTGAATGAGCTAGGGGGCTAATTCAACTCCGATCTAAAAGAGACACACTAACTTAATGTAGAAACACCGTTATTTTGTCTCCTAACTCATTTTCCTAACAAGACAACCTCAATGATAAGACGAACACTGTTTTCCATGCATTTCTTGCTAAAAGAGCTAAGATCGTGATTATCTCTGTTGCTGAATGAGCTAGGGGGCTATTCAACTCTGATCTAAAAGAGACACACTAACTTAATGTAGAAACACCGTTATTGTGTCTCCTATCTCATTTTCCTAACAAGACAACCTCAATGATAAGACGCACACTGTTTTCCATGCATTTCTTGCTAAAAGAGCTAAGATTGTGATTATCTCTGTTGCTGAATGAGCTAGGGGGCTAATTCAACTCCGATCTAAAAGAGACACAATTACTTAATGTAGAAACACCGTTATTTTGTCTCCTAACTCATTTTCCCAACAAGACAACCTCAATGATAAGACGCACACTGTTTTCCATGCATTTCTTTCTAAAAGAGCTAAGATAGTGATTATCTTTATTGCTGAATGAGCTAGGGGGCTATTCAACTCCGATCTAAAAGAGACACACTAGCTTAATGTAGAAACACCGTTATTGTGTCTCCTAACTCATTTTCCTAACAAGACAACCTCAATGATAAGACGAACACTGTTTTCCATGCATTTCTTGCTAAAAGAGCTAAGATCGTGATTATCTCTGTTGCTGAATGAGCTAGGGGGCTATTCAACTCCGATCTAAAAGAGACACACTAACTTAATGTAGAAACACCGTTATTTTGTCTCCTAACTCATTTTCCTAACAAGACAACCTCAATGATAAGACGCACACTGTTTTCCATGCATTTCTTGCTAAAAGAGCTAAGATCGTGATTATCTCTTTTTCTGAATTAGCTAGGGGGCTAATTCAACTCCGATCTAAAAGAGACATACTAACTTAATGTAGAAACACCGTTATTTTGTCTCCTATCTCATTTTCCTAACAAGACAACCTCAATGATAAGACTCACACTGTTTTCCATGCATTTCATGCTATCTCTGTTGCTGAATCAGCTAGGGGGTTATTCAACTCTGATCTAAAAGAGACACACTAACTTAATGTAGAAACACCGTTATTTTGTCTCCTAACTCATTTTCCTAACAAGACAACCTCAATGATAAGACGAACACTGTTTTCCATGCATTTCTTGCTAAAAGAGCTAAGATAGTGATTATCTCTGTTGCTGAATGAGCTAGGGGGCTAATTCAACTCCGATCTAAAAGAGACACACTAACTTAATGTAGAAACACCGTTATTTTGTCTCCTAACTCATTTTCCTAACAAGACAACCTCAATGATAAGACGCACACTGTTTTCCATGCATTTCTTGCTAAAAGAGCTAAGATCGTGATTATCTCTGTTGCTGAATGAGCTAGGGGGCTATTCAACTCCGATCTAAAAGAGACACACTAACTGAATGAAGAAACACCGTTATTTTGTCTCCTAACTCATTTTCCTAACAAGACAACCTCAATGATAAGACGCACACTGTTTTCCATGCATTTCTTGCTAAAAGAGCTAAGATTGTGATTATCTCTGTTGCTGAATGAGCTAGGGGGCTAATTCAACTCCGATCTAAAAGAGACACAATTACTTAATGTAGAAACACCGTTATTTTGTCTCCTAACTCATTTTCCCAACAAGACAACCTCAATGATAAGACGCACACTGTTTTCCATGCATTTCTTTCTAAAAGAGCTAAGATAGTGATTATCTTTATTGCTGAATGAGCTAGGGGGCTATTCAACTCCGATCTAAAAGAGACACACTAGCTTAATGTAGAAACACCGTTATTGTGTCTCCTAACTCATTTTCCTAACAAGACAACCTCAATGATAAGACGAACACTGTTTTCCATGCATTTCTTGCTAAAAGAGCTAAGATCGTGATTATCTCTGTTGCTGAATAAGCTAGGGGGCTATTCAACTCCGATCTAAAAGAGACACACTAACTTAATGTAGAAACACCGTTATTTTGTCTCCTAACTCATTTTCCTAACAAGACAACCTCAATGATAAGACTCACACTGTTTTCCATGCATTTCTTGCTATCTCTGTTGCTGAATCAGCTAGGGGGTTATTCAACTCTGATCTAAAAGAGACACACTAGCTTAATGTAGAAACACCGTTATTGTGTCTCCTAACTCATTTTCCTAACAAGACAACCTCAATGATAAGACGAACACTGTTTTCCATGAATTTCTTGCTAAAAGAGCTAAGATCGTGATTATCTCTGTTGCTGAATGAGCTAGGGGGCTATTCAACTCCGATCTAAAAGAGACACACTAACTTAATGTAGAAACACCGTTATTTTGTCTCCTAACTCATTTTCCTAACAAGACAACCTCAATGATAAGACGCACACTGTTTTCCATGCATTTCTTGCTAAAAGAGCTAAGATCGTGATTATCTCTTTTTCTGAATTAGCTAGGGGGCTAATTCAACTCCGATCTAAAAGAGACATACTAACTTAATGTAGAAACACCGTTATTTTGTCTCCTATCTCATTTTCCTAACAAGACAACCTCAATGATAAGACTCACACTGTTTTCCATGCATTTCATGCTATCTCTGTTGCTGAATCAGCTAGGGGGTTATTCAACTCTGATCTAAAAGAGACACACTAACTTAATGTAGAAACACCGTTATTTTGTCTCCTAACTCATTTTCCTAACAAGACAACCTCAATGATAAGACGAACACTGTTTTCCATGCATTTCTTGCTAAAAGAGCTAAGATAGTGATTATCTCTGTTGCTGAATGAGCTAGGGGGCTAATTCAACTCCGATCTAAAAGAGACACACTAACTTAATGTAGAAACACCGTTATTTTGTCTCCTAACTCATTTTCCTAACAAGACAACCTCAATGATAAGACGCACACTGTTTTCCATGCATTTCTTGCTAAAAGAGCTAAGATCGTGATTATCTCTGTTGCTGAATGAGCTAGGGGGCTATTCAACTCCGATCTAAAAGAGACACACTAACTGAATGAAGAAACACCGTTATTTTGTCTCCTAACTCATTTTCCTAACAAGACAACCTCAATGATAAGACGCACACTGTTTTCCATGAATTTCTTGCTAAAAGAGCTAAGATCGTGATTATCTCTGTTGCTGAATGATCTTGGGGGCTAATTCAACTCCGATCTAAAAGAGACACACTAACTTAATGTAGAAACACCGTTATTTTTTCTCCTAACTCATTTTCCTAACAAGACAACCTCAATGATAAGACAAACACTGTTTTCCATGCATTTCTTGCTAAAAGAGCTAAGATCGTGATTATCTCTGTTGCTGAATGAGCTAGGGGGCTATTCATCTCCGATCTAAAAGAGACACACTAACTTAATGTAGAAACACCGTTATTTTGTCTCCTAACTCATTTTCCTAACAAGACAACCTCAATGATAAGACGCACACTGTTTTCCATGCATTTCTTGCTGAAAGAGCTAAGATCGTGATTATCTCTGTTGCTGAATGAGCTAGGGGGCTAATTCAACTCCGATCTAAAAGAGACACACTAACTTAATGTAGAAACACCGTTATTTTGTCTCCTAACTCATTTTCCTAACAAGACAACCTCAATGATAAGATGCACACTGTTTTCCATGCATTTCTTGCTAAAAGAGCTAAGATCGTGATTATCTTTATTGCTGAATGAGCTAGGTGGCTATTCAACTCCGATCTAAAAGAAACACACTAATTTTATGTAGAAACACCGTTATTTTGTCTCCTAACTCATTTTCCTAACAAGACAACCTCAATGATAAGACGAACACTGTTTTCCATGCATTTCTTGCTATCTCTGTTGCTGAATCAGCTAGGGGGTTATTCAACTCTGATCTAAAAGAGACACACTAACTTAATGTAGAAACACCGTTATTTTGTCTCCTAACTCATTTTCCTAACAAGACAACCTCAATGATAAGACTCACACTGTTTTCCATGCATTTCTTGCTAAAAGAGCTAAGATCGTGATTATCTCTGTTGCTGAATGAGCTAGGGGGCTAATTCAACTCCGATCTAAAAGAGACACACTAACTTAATGTAGAAACACCGTTATTTTGTCTCCTAACTCATTTTCCTAACAAGACAACCTCAATGATAAGACGAACACTGTTTTCCATGCATTTCTTGCTGAAAGAGCTAAGATCGTGATTATCTCTGTTGCTGAATGAGCTAGGGGGCTAATTCAACTCCGATCTAAAAGAGACACACTAACTTAATGTAGAAACACCGTTATTTTGTCTCCTAACTCATTTTCCTAACAAGACAACCTCAATGATAAGACGAACACTGTTTTCCATGCATTTCTTGCTGAAAGAGCTAAGATCGTGATTATCTCTGTTGCTGAATGAGCTAGGGGGCTAATTCAACTCCGATCTAAAAGAGACACACTAACTTAATGTAGAAACACCGTTATTTTGTCTCCTAACTCATTTTCCTAACAAGACAACCTCAATGATAAGACGAACACTGTTTTCCATGCATTTCTTGCTGAAAGTGCTAAGATCGTGATTATCTCTGTTGCTGAATGAGCTAGGGGGCTAATTCAACTCCGATCTAAAAGAGACACACTAACTTAATGTAGAAAAACCGTTATTTTGTCTCCTAACTCATTTTCCTAACAAGACAACCTCAATGATAAGACGAACACTGTTTTCCATGCATTTCTTGCTAAAAGAGCTAAGATAGTGATTATCTCTGTTGCTGAATGAGCTAGGGGGCTAATTCAACTCCGATCTAAAAGAGACACACTAGCTTAATGTAGAAACACCGTTATTGTGTCTCCTAACTCATTTTCCTAACAAGACAACCTCAATGATAAGACGAACACTGTTTTCCATGCATTTCTTGCTAAAAGAGCTAAGATCGTGATTATCTCTGTTGCTGAATGAGCTAGGGGGCTATTCAACTCCGATCTAAAAGAGACACACTAACTTAATGTAGAAACACCGTTATTTTGTCTACTAACTCATTTTCCTAACAAGACAACCTCAATGATAAGACGCACACTGTTTTCCATGCATTTCTTGCTAAAAGAGCTAAGATCGTGATTATCTCTGTTTCTGAATTAGCTAGGGGGCTAATTCAACTCCGATCTAAAAGAGACATACTAACTTAAAGTAGAAACCACGTTATTTTGTCTCCTAACTCATTTTCCTAACAAGACAACCTCAATGATAAGACTCACACTGTTTTCCATGCATTTCTTGCTATCTCTGTTGCTGAATCAGCTAGGGGGTTATTCAACTCTGATCTAAAAGAGACACACTAGCTTAATGTAGAAACACCGTTATTGTGTCTCCTAACTCATTTTCCTAACAAGACAACCTCAATGATAAGACGAACACTGTTTTCCATGCATTTCTTGCTAAAAGAGCTAAGATCGTGATTATCTCTGTTGCTGAATGAGCTAGGGGGCTATTCAACTCCGATCTAAAAGAGACACACTAACTTAATGTAGAAACACCGTTATTTTGTCTCCTAACTCATTTTCCTAACAAGACAACCTCAATGATAAGACGCACACTGTTTTCCATGCATTTCTTGCTAAAAGAGCTAAGATCGTGATTATCTCTGTTTCTGAATTAGCTAGGGGGCTAATTCAACTCCGATCTAAAAGAGACATACTAACTTAATGTAGAAACACCGTTATTTTGTCTCCTAACTCATTTTCCTAACAAGACAACCTCAATGATAAGACTCACACTGTTTTCCATGCATTTCTTGCTATCTCTGTTGCTGAATCAGCTAGGGGGTTATTCAACTCTGATCTAAAAGAGACACACTAACTTAATGTAGAAACACCGTTATTTTGTCTCCTAACTCATTTTCCTAACAAGACAACCTCAATGATAAGACTCACACTGTTTTCCATGCATTTCTTGCTAAAAGAGCTAAGATCGTGATTATCTCTGTTGCTGAATGAGCTAGGGGGCTAATTCAACTCCGATCTAAAAGAGACACACTAACTTAATGTAGAAACACCGTTATTTTGTCTCCTAACTCATTTTCCTAACAAGACAACCTCAATGATAAGACGAACACTGTTTTCCATGCATTTCTTGCTAAAAGAGCTAAGATAGTGATTATCTCTGTTGCTGAATGAGCTAGGGGGCTAATTCAACTCCGATCTAAAAGAGACACACTAACTTAATGTAGAAACACCGTTATTTTGTCTCCTAACTCATTTTCCTAACAAGACAACCTCAATGATAAGACGCACACTGTTTTCCATGCATTTCTTGCTAAAAGAGCTAAGATCGTGATTATCTCTGTTGCTGAATGAGCTAGGGGGCTATTCAACTCCGATCTAAAAGAGACACACTAACTGAATGAAGAAACACCGTTATTTTGTCTCCTAACTCATTTTCCTAACAAGACAACCTCAATGATAAGACGCACACTGTTTTCCATGAATTTCTTGCTAAAAGAGCTAAGATCGTGATTATCTCTGTTGCTGAATGATCTTGGGGGCTAATTCAACTCCGATCTAAAAGAGACACACTAACTTAATGTAGAAACACCGTTATTTTTTCTCCTAACTCATTTTACTAACAAGACAACCTCAATGATAAGACAAACACTGTTTTCCATGCATATCTTGCTAAAAGAGCTAAGATCGTGATTATCTCTGTTGCTGAATGAGCTAGGGGGCTATTCAACTCCGATCTAAAAGAGACACACTAACTTAATGTAGAAACACCGTTATTTTGTCTCCTAACTCATTTTCCTAACAAGACAACCTCAATGATAAGACGCACACTGTTTTCCATGCATTTCTTGCTAAAAGAGCTAAGATCGTGATTATCTCTGTTGCTGATGAGCTAGGGGGCTAATTCAACTCCGATCTAAAAGAGACACACTAACTTAATGTAGAAACACCGTTATTTTGTATCCTAACTCATTTTCCTAACAAGACAACCTCAATGATAAGACGAACACTGTTTTTTTTATGCATTTCTTGCTATCTCTGTTGCTGAATCAGCTAGGGGGCTATTCAACTCTGATCTAAAAGAGACACACTAACTTAATGTAGAAACACCGTTATTTTGTCTCCTAACTCATTTTCCTAACAAGACAACCTCAATGATAAGACGCACACTGTTTTCCATGCATTTCTTGCTAAAAGAGCTAAGATCGTGATTATCTCTGTTGCTGAATGAGCTAGGGGGCTAATTCAACTCCGATCTAAAAGAGACACACTAACTTAATGTAGAAACACCGTTATTTTGTCTCCTAACTCATTTTCCTAACAAGACAACCTCAATGATAAGACGAACACTGTTTTCCATGCATTTCTTGCTAAAAGAGCTAAGATCGTGATTATCTCTGTTGCTGAATGAGCTAGGGGGCTAATTCAACTCCGATCTAAAAGAGACACACTAACTTAATGTAGAAACACCGTTATTTTGTCTCCTAACTCATTTTCCTAACAAGACAACCTCAATGATAAGACGAACACTGTTTTCCATGCATTTCTTGCTAAAAGAGCTAAGATCGTGATTATCTCTGTTGCTGAATGAGCTAGGGGGCTATTCAACTCTGATCTAAAAGAGACACACTAACTTAATGTAGAAACACCGTTATTGTGTCTCCTAACTCATTTTCCTAACAAGACAACCTCAATGATAAGACGCACACTGTTTTCCATGCATTTCTTGCTAAAAGAGCTAAGATTGTGATTATCTCTGTTGCTGAATGAGCTAGGGGGCTATTCAACTCCGATCTAAAAGAGACACAATAACTTAATGTAGAAACACCGTTATTTTGTCTCCTAACTCATTTTCCCAACAAGACAACCTCAATGATAAGACGCACACTGTTTTCCATGCATTTCTTGCTAAATGAGCTAAGATAGTGATTATCTTTATTGCTGAATGAGCTAGGGGGCTATTCAACTCCGATCTAAAAGAGACACACTAGCTTAATGTAGAAACACCGGTATTGTGTCTCCTAACTCATTTTCCTAACAAGACAACCTCAATGATAAGACGAACACTGTTTTCCATGCATTTCTTGCTAAAAGAGCTAAGATCGTGATTATCTCTGTTGCTGAATGAGCTAGGGGGCTATTCAACTCCGATCTAAAAGAGACACACTAACTTAATGTAGAAACACCGTTATTTTGTCTCCTAACTCATTTTCCTAACAAGACAACCTCAATGATAAGACGAACACTGTTTTCCATGCATTTCTTGCTGAAAGAGCTAAGATCGTGATTATCTCTGTTGCTGAATGAGCTAGGGGGCTAATTCAACTCCGATCTAAAAGAGACACATTAACTTAATGTAGAAACACCGTTATTTTGTCTCCTAACTCATTTTCCTAACAAGACAACCTCAATGATAAGACGAACACTGTTTTCCATGCATTTCTTGCTAAAAGAGCTAAGATAGTGATTATCTCTGTTGCTGAATGAGCTAGGGGGCTAATTCAACTCCGATCTAAAAGAGACACACTAACTTAATGTAGAAACACCGTTATTTTGTCTCCTTACTCATTTTCCTAACAAGACAACCTCAATGATAAGACGCACACTGTTTTCCATGCATTTCTTGCTAAAAGAGCTAAGATCGTGATTATCTCTGTTGCTGAATGAGCTAGGGGGCTAATTCAACTCCGATCTAAAAGAGACACACTAACTTAATGTAGAAACACCGTTATTTTGTCTCCTAACTCATTTTCCTAACAAGACAACCTCAATGATAAGACGAACACTGTTTTCCATGCATTTCTTGCTAAAAGAGCTAAGATAGTGATTATCTCTGTTGCTGAATGAGCTAGGGGGCTAATTCAACTCCGATCTAAAAGAGACACACTAACTTAATGTAGAAACACCGTTATTTTGTCTCCTAACTCATTTTCCTAACAAGACAACCTCAATGATAAGACGAACACTGTTTTCCATGCATTTCTTGCTAAAAGAGCTAAGATCGTGATTATCTCTGTTGCTGAATGAGCTAGGGGGCTATTCAACTCTGATCTAAAAGAGACACACTAACTTAATGTAGAAACACCGTTATTGTGTCTCCTAACTCATTTTCCTAACAAGACAACCTCAATGATAAGACGAACACTGTTTTCCATGCATTTCTTGCTAAAAGAGCTAAGATCGTGATTATCTCTGTTGCTGAATGAGCTAGGGGGCTATTCAACTCTGATCTAAAAGAGACACACTAACTTAATGTAGAAACACCGTTATTGTGTCTCCTAACTCATTTTCCTAACAAGACAACCTCAATGATAAGACGCACACTGTTTTCCATGCATTTCTTGCTAAAAGAGCTAAGATTGTGATTATCTCTGTTGCTGAATGAGCTAGGGGGCTAATTCAACTCCGATCTAAAAGAGACACAATAACTTAATGTAGAAACACCGTTATTTTGTCTCCTAACTCATTTTCCCAACAAGACAACCTCAATGATAAGACGCACACTGTTTTCCATGCATTTCTTGCTAAAAGAGCTAAGATAGTGATTATCTTTATTGCTGAATGAGCTAGGGGGCTATTCAACTCCGATCTAAAAGAGACACACTAGCTTAATGTAGAAACACCGTTATTGTGTCTCCTAACTCATTTTCCTAACAAGACAACCTCAATGATAAGACGAACACTGTTTTCCATGCATTTCTTGCTAAAAGAGCTAAGATCGTGATTATCTCTGTTGCTGAATGAGCTAGGGGGCTATTCAACTCCGATCTAAAAGAGACACACTAACTTAATGTAGAAACACCGTTATTTTGTCTACTAACTCATTTTCCTAACAAGACAACCTCAATGATAAGACGCACACTGTTTTCCATGCATTTCTTGCTAAAAGAGCTAAGATCGTGATTATCTCTGTTTCTGAATTAGCTAGGGGGCTAATTCAACTCCGATCTAAAAGAGACATACTAACTTAAAGTAGAAACCACGTTATTTTGTCTCCTAACTCATTTTCCTAACAAGACAACCTCAATGATAAGACTCACACTGTTTTCCATGCATTTCTTGCTATCTCTGTTGCTGAATCAGCTAGGGGGTTATTCAACTCTGATCTAAAAGAGACACACTAGCTTAATGTAGAAACACCGTTATTGTGTCTCCTAACTCATTTTCCTAACAAGACAACCTCAATGATAAGACGAACACTGTTTTCCATGCATTTCTTGCTAAAAGAGCTAAGATCGTGATTATCTCTGTTGCTGAATGAGCTAGGGGGCTATTCAACTCTGATCTAAAAGAGACACACTAACTTAATGTAGAAACACCGTTATTGTGTCTCCTAACTCATTTTCCTAACAAGACAACCTCAATGATAAGACGCACACTGTTTTCCATGCATTTCTTGCTAAAAGAGCTAAGATTGTGATTATCTCTGTTGCTGAATGAGCTAGGGGGCTAATTCAACTCCGATCTAAAAGAGACACAATAACTTAATGTAGAAACACCGTTATTTTGTCTCCTAACTCATTTTCCCAACAAGACAACCTCAATGATAAGACGCACACTGTTTTCCATGCATTTCTTGCTAAAAGAGCTAAGATAGTGATTATCTTTATTGCTGAATGAGCTAGGGGGCTATTCAACTCCGATCTAAAAGAGACACACTAGCTTAATGTAGAAACACCGTTATTGTGTCTCCTAACTCATTTTCCTAACAAGACAACCTCAATGATAAGACGAACACTGTTTTCCATGCATTTCTTGCTAAAAGAGCTAAGATCGTGATTATCTCTGTTGCTGAATGAGCTAGGGGGCTATTCAACTCCGATCTAAAAGAGACACACTAACTTAATGTAGAAACACCGTTATTTTGTCTACTAACTCATTTTCCTAACAAGACAACCTCAATGATAAGACGCACACTGTTTTCCATGCATTTCTTGCTAAAAGAGCTAAGATCGTGATTATCTCTGTTTCTGAATTAGCTAGGGGGCTAATTCAACTCCGATCTAAAAGAGACATACTAACTTAAAGTAGAAACCACGTTATTTTGTCTCCTAACTCATTTTCCTAACAAGACAACCTCAATGATAAGACTCACACTGTTTTCCATGCATTTCTTGCTATCTCTGTTGCTGAATCAGCTAGGGGGTTATTCAACTCTGATCTAAAAGAGACACACTAGCTTAATGTAGAAACACCGTTATTGTGTCTCCTAACTCATTTTCCTAACAAGACAACCTCAATGATAAGACGAACACTGTTTTCCATGCATTTCTTGCTAAAAGAGCTAAGATCGTGATTATCTCTGTTGCTGAATGAGCTAGGGGGCTATTCAACTCCGATCTAAAAGAGACACACTAACTTAATGTAGAAACACCGTTATTTTGTCTCCTAACTCATTTTCCTAACAAGACAACCTCAATGATAAGACGCACACTGTTTTCCATGCATTTCTTGCTAAAAGAGCTAAGATCGTGATTATCTCTGTTTCTGAATTAGCTAGGGGGCTAATTCAACTCCGATCTAAAAGAGACATACTAACTTAATGTAGAAACACCGTTATTTTGTCTCCTAACTCATTTTCCTAACAAGACAACCTCAATGATAAGACTCACACTGTTTTCCATGCATTTCTTGCTATCTCTGTTGCTGAATCAGCTAGGGGGTTATTCAACTCTGATCTAAAAGAGACACACTAACTTAATGTAGAAACACCGTTATTTTGTCTCCTAACTCATTTTCCTAACAAGACAACCTCAATGATAAGACTCACACTGTTTTCCATGCATTTCTTGCTAAAAGAGCTAAGATCGTGATTATCTCTGTTGCTGAATGAGCTAGGGGGCTAATTCAACTCCGATCTAAAAGAGACACACTAACTTAATGTAGAAACACCGTTATTTTGTCTCCTAACTCATTTTCCTAACAAGACAACCTCAATGATAAGACGAACACTGTTTTCCATGCATTTCTTGCTAAAAGAGCTAAGATAGTGATTATCTCTGTTGCTGAATGAGCTAGGGGGCTAATTCAACTCCGATCTAAAAGAGACACACTAACTTAATGTAGAAACACCGTTATTTTGTCTCCTAACTCATTTTCCTAACAAGACAACCTCAATGATAAGACGCACACTGTTTTCCATGCATTTCTTGCTAAAAGAGCTAAGATCGTGATTATCTCTGTTGCTGAATGAGCTAGGGGGCTATTCAACTCCGATCTAAAAGAGACACACTAACTGAATGAAGAAACACCGTTATTTTGTCTCCTAACTCATTTTCCTAACAAGACAACCTCAATGATAAGACGCACACTGTTTTCCATGAATTTCTTGCTAAAAGAGCTAAGATCGTGATTATCTCTGTTGCTGAATGATCTTGGGGGCTAATTCAACTCCGATCTAAAAGAGACACACTAACTTAATGTAGAAACACCGTTATTTTTTCTCCTAACTCATTTTACTAACAAGACAACCTCAATGATAAGACAAACACTGTTTTCCATGCATATCTTGCTAAAAGAGCTAAGATCGTGATTATCTCTGTTGCTGAATGAGCTAGGGGGCTATTCAACTCCGATCTAAAAGAGACACACTAACTTAATGTAGAAACACCGTTATTTTGTCTCCTAACTCATTTTCCTAACAAGACAACCTCAATGATAAGACGCACACTGTTTTCCATGCATTTCTTGCTAAAAGAGCTAAGATCGTGATTATCTCTGTTGCTGATGAGCTAGGGGGCTAATTCAACTCCGATCTAAAAGAGACACACTAACTTAATGTAGAAACACCGTTATTTTGTATCCTAACTCATTTTCCTAACAAGACAACCTCAATGATAAGACGAACACTGTTTTTTTTATGCATTTCTTGCTATCTCTGTTGCTGAATCAGCTAGGGGGCTATTCAACTCTGATCTAAAAGAGACACACTAACTTAATGTAGAAACACCGTTATTTTGTCTCCTAACTCATTTTCCTAACAAGACAACCTCAATGATAAGACGCACACTGTTTTCCATGCATTTCTTGCTAAAAGAGCTAAGATCGTGATTATCTCTGTTGCTGAATGAGCTAGGGGGCTAATTCAACTCCGATCTAAAAGAGACACACTAACTTAATGTAGAAACACCGTTATTTTGTCTCCTAACTCATTTTCCTAACAAGACAACCTCAATGATAAGACGAACACTGTTTTCCATGCATTTCTTGCTAAAAGAGCTAAGATCGTGATTATCTCTGTTGCTGAATGAGCTAGGGGGCTAATTCAACTCCGATCTAAAAGAGACACACTAACTTAATGTAGAAACACCGTTATTTTGTCTCCTAACTCATTTTCCTAACAAGACAACCTCAATGATAAGACGAACACTGTTTTCCATGCATTTCTTGCTAAAAGAGCTAAGATCGTGATTATCTCTGTTGCTGAATGAGCTAGGGGGCTATTCAACTCTGATCTAAAAGAGACACACTAACTTAATGTAGAAACACCGTTATTGTGTCTCCTAACTCATTTTCCTAACAAGACAACCTCAATGATAAGACGCACACTGTTTTCCATGCATTTCTTGCTAAAAGAGCTAAGATTGTGATTATCTCTGTTGCTGAATGAGCTAGGGGGCTATTCAACTCCGATCTAAAAGAGACACAATAACTTAATGTAGAAACACCGTTATTTTGTCTCCTAACTCATTTTCCCAACAAGACAACCTCAATGATAAGACGCACACTGTTTTCCATGCATTTCTTGCTAAATGAGCTAAGATAGTGATTATCTTTATTGCTGAATGAGCTAGGGGGCTATTCAACTCCGATCTAAAAGAGACACACTAGCTTAATGTAGAAACACCGTTGTTGTGTCTCCTAACTCATTTTCCTAACAAGACAACCTCAATGATAAGACGAACACTGTTTTCCATGCATTTCTTGCTAAAAGAGCTAAGATCGTGATTATCTCTGTTGCTGAATGAGCTAGGGGGCTATTCAACTCCGATCTAAAAGAGACACACTAACTTAATGTAGAAACACCGTTATTTTGTCTCCTAACTCATTTTCCTAACAAGACAACCTCAATGATAAGACGAACACTGTTTTCCATGCATTTCTTGCTGAAAGAGCTAAGATCGTGATTATCTCTGTTGCTGAATGAGCTAGGGGGCTAATTCAACTCCGATCTAAAAGAGACACACTAACTTAATGTAGAAACACCGTTATTTTGTCTCCTAACTCATTTTCCTAACAAGACAACCTCAATGATAAGACGAACACTGTTTTCCATGCATTTCTTGCTAAAAGAGCTAAGATAGTGATTATCTCTGTTGCTGAATGAGCTAGGGGGCTAATTCAACTCCGATCTAAAAGAGACACACTAACTTAATGTAGAAACACCGTTATTTTGTCTCCTTACTCATTTTCCTAACAAGACAACCTCAATGATAAGACGCACACTGTTTTCCATGCATTTCTTGCTAAAAGAGCTAAGATCGTGATTATCTCTGTTGCTGAATGAGCTAGGGGGCTATTCAACTCCGATCTAAAAGAGACACACTAACTTAATGTAGAAACACCGTTATTTTGTCTCCTAACTCATTTTCCTAACAAGACAACCTCAATGATAAGACGCACACTGTTTTCCATGCATTTCTTGCTAAAAGAGCTAAGATAGTGATTATCTTTATTGCTGAATGAGCTAGGGGGCTATTCAACTCCGATCTAAAAGAGACACACTAGCTTAATGTAGAAACACCGTTATTGTGTCTCCTAACTCATTTTCCTAACAAGACAACCTCAATGATAAGACGAACACTGTTTTTTTTATGCATTTCTTGCTATCTCTGTTGCTGAATCAGCTAGGGGGCTATTCAACTCTGATCTAAAAGAGACACACTAACTTAATGTAGAAACACCGTTATTTTGTCTCCTAACTCATTTTCCTAACAAGACAACCTCAATGATAAGACGCACACTGTTTTCCATGCATTTCTTGCTAAAAGAGCTAAGATCGTGATTATCTCTGTTGCTGAATGAGCTAGGGGGCTAATTCAACTCCGATCTAAAAGAGACACACTAACTTAATGTAGAAACACCGTTATTTTGTCTCCTAACTCATTTTCCTAACAAGACAACCTCAATGATAAGACGAACACTGTTTTCCATGCATTTCTTGCTAAAAGAGCTAAGATCGTGATTATCTCTGTTCCGGAATGAGCTAGGGGGCTATTCAACTCTGATCTAAAAGAGACACACTAACTTAATGTAGAAACACCGTTATTGTGTCTCCTAACTCATTTTCCTAACAAGACAACCTCAATGATAAGACGCACACTGTTTTCCATGCATTTCTTGCTAAAAGAGCTAAGATTGTGATTATCTCTGTTGCTGAATGAGCTAGGGGGCTAATTCAACTCCGATCTAAAAGAGACACAATAACTTAATGTAGAAACACCGTTATTTTGTCTCCTAACTCATTTTCCCAACAAGACAACCTCAATGATAAGACGCACACTGTTTTCCATGCATTTCTTGGTAAAAGAGCTAAGATAGTGATTATCTTTATTGCTGAATGAGCTAGGGGGCTATTCAACTCCGATCTAAAAGAGACACACTAGCTTAATGTAGAAACACCGTTATTGTGTCTCCTAACTCATTTTCCTAACAAGACAACCTCAATGATAAGACGAACACTGTTTTCCATGCATTTCTTGCTAAAAGAGCTAAGATCGTGATTATCTCTGTTGCTGAATGAGCTAGGGGGCTATTCAACTCCGATCTAAAAGAGACACACTAACTTAATGTAGAAACACCGTTATTTTGTCTCCTAACTCATTTTCCTAACAAGACAACCTCAATGATAAGACGAACACTGTTTTCCATGCATTTCTTGCTGAAAGAGCTAAGATCGTGATTATCTCTGTTGCTGAATGAGCTAGGGGGCTAATTCAACTCCGATCTAAAAGAGACACACTAACTTAATGTAGAAACACCGTTATTTTGTCTCCTAACTCATTTTCCTAACAAGACAACCTCAATGATAAGACGAACACTGTTTTCCATGCATTTCTTGCTAAAAGAGCTAAGATAGTGATTATCTCTGTTGCTGAATGAGCTAGGGGGCTAATTCAACTCCGATCTAAAAGAGACACACTAACTTAATGTAGAAACACCGTTATTTTGTCTCCTTACTCATTTTCCTAACAAGACAACCTCAATGATAAGACGCACACTGTTTTCCATGCATTTCTTTTAAAAGAGCTAAGATCGTGATTATCTCTGTTGCTGAATGAGCTAGGGGGCTATTCAACTCCGATCTAAAAGAGACACACTAACTTAATGTAGAAACACCGTTATTTTGTCTCCTAACTCATTTTCCTAACAAGACAACCTCAATGATAAGACGTACACTGTTTTCCATGCATTTCTTGCTAAAAGAGCTAAGATCGTGATTATCTCTGTTGCTGAATGAGCTAGGGGGCTATTCAACTCCGATCTAAAAGAGACACACTAACTTAATGTAGAAACACCGTTATTTTGTCTCCTAACTCATTTTCCTAACAAGACAACCTCAATGATAAGACGCACACTGTTTTCCATGCATTTCTTGCTAAAAGAGCTAAGATCGTGATTATTTCTGTTGCTGATTGAGCTAGGGGGCTAATTTAACTCCGATCTAAAAGAGACACACTAACTTATTGTAGAAACACCGTTATTTTTTCTCCTAACTCATTTTCCTAACAAGACAACCTCAATGATAAGACGCACACTGTTTTCCATGCATTTCTTGCTAAAAGAGCTAAGATCGTGATTATCTCTGTTGCTGAATGAGCTAGGGGGCTAATTCAAATCCGATCTAAAAGAGACACACTAACTTAATGTAGAAACACCGTTATTTTGTCTCCTAACTCATTTTCCTAACAAGACAACCTCAATGATAAGACGCACACTGTTTTCCATGAATTTCTTGCTAAAAGAGCTAAGATCGTGATTATCTCTGTTGCTGAATCAGCTAGGGGGCTATTCAACTCTGATCTAAAAGAGACACACTAACTTAATGTAGAAACACCGTTATTTTGTCTCCTAACTCATTTTCCTAACAAGACAACCTCAATGATAAGACGCACACTGTTTTCCATGCATTTCTTGCTAAAAGAGCTAAGATAGTGATTATCTTTATTGCTGAATGAGCTAGGGGGCTATTCAACTCCGATCTAAAAGAAACACACTAGCTTAATGTAGAAACACCGTTATTGTGTCTCCTAACTCATTTTCCTAACAAGACAACCTCAATGATAAGACTCACACTGTTTTCCATGCATTTCTTGCTAAAAGAGCTAAGATCGTGATTATCTCTGTTGCTGAATGAGCTAGGGGGCTGTTCAACTCCGATCTAAAAGAGACACACTAACTTAATGTAGAAACACCGTTATTTTGTCTCCTAACTCATTTTCCTAACAAGACAACCTCAATGATAAGACGCATACTGTTTTCCATGATTTTCTTGCTAAAAGAGCTAAGATCGTGATTATCTCTGTTTCTGAATTAGCTAGGGGGCTAATTCAACTCCGATCTAAAAGAGACATACTAACTTAATGTAGAAACACCGTTATTTTGTCTCCTAACTCATTTTCCTAACAAGACAACCTCAATGATAAGACTCACACTGTTTTCCATGCATTTCTTGCTATCTCTGTTGCTGAATCAGCTAGGGGGTTATTCAACTCTGATCTAAAAGAGACACACTAACTTAATGTAGAAACACCGTTATTTTGTCTCCTAACTCATTTTCCTAACAAGACAACCTCAATGATAAGACTCACACTGTTTTCCATGCATTTCTTGCTAAAAGAGCTAAGATCGTGATTATCTCTGTTGCTGAATGAGCTAGGGGGCTAATTCAACTCCGATCTGAAAGAGACACACTAACTTAATGTAGAAACACCGTTATTTTGTCTCCTAACTCATTTTCCTAACAAGACAACCTCAATGATAAGACGCACACTGTTTTCCATGCATTTCTTGCTGAAAGAGCTTAGATCGTGATTATCTCTGTTGCTGAATGAGCTAGGGGGCTAATTCAACTCCGATCTAAAAGAGACACACTAACTTAATGTAGAAACACCGTTATTTTGTCTCCTAACTCATTTTCCGAACAAGACAACCTCAATGATAAGACGAACACTGTTTTCCATGCATTTCTTGCTAAAAGAGCTAAGATAGTGATTATCTCTGTTGCTGAATGAGCTAAGGGGCTAATTCAACTCCGATCTAAAAGAGACACACTAACTTAATGTAGAAACACCGTTATTTTGTCTCCTAACTCATTTTCCTAACAAGACAACCTCAATGATAAGACAAACACTGTTTTCCATGCATTTCTTGCTAAAAGAGCTAAGATCGTGATTATCTCTGTTGCTGAATGAGCTAGGGGGCTATTCAACTCCGATCTAAAAGAGACACACTAACTGAATGAAGAAACACCGTTATTTTGTCTCCTAACTCATTTTCCTAACAAGACAACCTCAATGATAAGACGCACACTGTTTTACATGAATTTCTTGCTAAAAGAGCTAAGATCGTGATTATCTCTGTTGCTGAATGATCTTGGGGGCTAATTCAACTCCGATCTAAAAGAGACACACTAACTTAATGTAGAAACACCGTTATTTTTTCTCCTAACTCATTTTCCTAACAAGACAACCTCAATGATAAGACAAACACTGTTTTCCATGCATTTCTTGCTAAAAGAGCTAAGATCGTGATTATCTCTGTTGCTGAATCAGCTAGGGGGCTATTCAACTCCGATCTAAAAGAGACACACTAACTTAATGTAGAAACACCGTTATTTTGCCTCCTAACTCATTTTCCTAACAAGACAACCTCAATGATAAGACGCACACTGTTTTCCATGCATTTCTTGCTAAAAGAGCTAAGATCGTGATTATCTCTGTTGCTGATGAGCTAGGGGGCTAATTCAACTCCGATCTAAAAGAGACACACTAACTTAATGTAGAAACACCGTTATTTTGTATCCTAACTCATTTTCCTAACAAGACAACCTCAATGATAAGACGAACAATGTTTTTTTTATGCATTTCTTGCTATCTCTGTTGCTGAATCAGCTAGGGGGCTATTCAACTCTGATCTAAAAGAGACACACTAACTTAATGTAGAAACACCGTTATTTTGTCTCCTAACTCATTTTCCTAACAAGACAACCTCAATGATAAGACGCACACTGTTTTCCATGCATTTCTTGCTAAAAGAGCTAAGATCGTGATTATCTCTGTTGCTGAATGAGCTAGGGGGCTAATTCAACTCCGATCTAAAAGAGACACACTAACTTAATGTAGAAACACTGTTATTTTGTCTCCTAACTCATTTTCCTAACAAGACAACCTCAATGATAAGACGAACACTGTTTTCCATGCATTTCTTGCTAAAAGAGCTAAGATCGTGATTATCTCTGTTGCTGAATGAGCTAGGGGGCTATTCAACTCTGATCTAAAAGAGACACACTAACTTAATGTAGAAACACCGTTATTGTGTCTCCTAACTCATTTTCCTAACAAGACAACCTCAATGATAAGACGCACACTGTTTTCCATGCATTTCTTGCTAAAAGAGCTAAGATTGTGATTATCTCTGTTGCTGAATGAGCTAGGGGGCTAATTCAACTCCGATCTAAAAGAGACACAATAACTTAATGTAGAAACACCGTTATTTTGTCTCCTAACTCATTTTCCTAACAAGACAACCTCAATGATAAGACGAACACTGTTTTCCATGCATTTCTTGCTGAAAGAGCTAAGATCGTGATTATCTCTGTTGCTGAATGAGCTAGGGGGCTAATTCAACTCCGATCTAAAAGAGACACACTAACTTAATGTAGAAACACCGTTATTTTGTCTCCTAACTCATTTTCCTAACAAGACAACCTCAATGATAAGACGAACACTGTTTTCCATGCATTTCTTGCTAAAAGAGCTAAGATAGTGATTATCTCTGTTGCTGAATGAGCTAGGGGGCTAATTCAACTCCGATCTAAAAGAGACACACTAACTTAATGTAGAAACACCGTTATTTTGTCTCCTTACTCATTTTCCTAACAAGACAACCTCAATGATAAGACGCACACTGTTTTCCATGCATTTCTTGCTAAAAGATCTAAGATCGTGATTATCTCTGTTGCTGAATGAGCTAGGGGGCTATTCAACTCCGATCTAAAAGAGACACACTAACTTAATGTAGAAACACCGTTATTTTGTCTCCTAACTCATTTTCCTAACAAGACAACCTCAATGATAAGACGCACACTGTTTTCCATGCATTTCTTGCTAAAAGAGCTAAGATCGTGATTATTTCTGTTGCTGATTGAGCTAGGGGGCTAATTTAACTCCGATCTAAAAGAGACACACTAACTTATTGTAGAAACACCGTTATTTTTTCTCCTAACTCATTTTCCTAACAAGACAACCTCAATGATAAGACGCACACTGTTTTCCATGCATTTCTTGATAAAAGAGCTAAGATCGTGATTATCTCTGTTGCTGAATGAGCTAGGGGGCTAATTCAAATCCGATCTAAAAGAGACACACTAACTTAATGTAGAAACACCGTTATTTTGTCTCCTAACTCATTTTCCTAACAAGACAACCTCAATGATAAGACGCACACTGTTTTCCATGAATTTCTTGCTAAAAGAGCTAAGATCGTGATTATCTCTGTTGCTGAATCAGCTAGGGGGCTATTCAACTCTGATCTAAAAGAGACACACTAACTTAATGTAGAAACACCGTTATTTTGTCTCCTAACTCATTTTCCTAACAAGACAACCTCAATGATAAGACGCACACTGTTTTCCATGCATTTCTTGCTAAAAGAGCTAAGATCGTGATTATCTCTGTTGCTGAATGAGCTAGGGGGCTAATTCAACTCCGATCTAAAAGAGACACACTAACTTAATGTAGAAATACCGTTATTTTGTCTCATAGCTCATTTTCCTAACAAGACAACCTCAATGATAAGACGAACACTGTTTTCCATGCATTTCTTGCTAAAAGAGCTAAGATCGTGATTATCTCTGTTGCTGAATGAGCTAGGGGGCCATTCAACTCCGATCTAAAAGAGACACACTAACTTAATGTAGAAACACCGTTATTTTGTCTCCTAACTCATTTTCCTAACAAGACAACCTCAATGATAAGACGAACACTGTTTTCCATGCATTTCTTGCTAAAAGAGCTAAGATCGTGATTATCTCTGTTGCTGAATGAGCTAGGGGGCTATTCAACTCTGATCTAAAAGAGACACACTTACTTAATGTAGAAACACCGTTATTGTGTCTCCTAACTCATTTTCCTAACAAGACAACCTCAATGATAAGACGCACACTGTTTTCCATGCATTTCTTGCTAAAAGAGCTAAGATTGTGATTATCTCTGTTGCTGAATGAGCTAGGGGGCTAATTCAACTCCGATCTAAAAGAGACACAATAACTTAATGTAGAAACACCGTTATTTTGTCTCCTAACTCATTTTCCCAACAAGACAACCTCAATGATAAGACGCACACTGTTTTCCATGCATTTCTTGCTAAAAGAGCTAAGATAGTGATTATCTTTATTGCTGAATGAGCTAGGGGGCTATTCAACTCCGATCTAAAAGAGACACACTAGCTTAATGTAGAAACACCGTTATTGTGTCTCCTAACTCATTTTCCTAACAAGACAACCTCAATGATAAGACGAACACTGTTTTCCATGCATTTCTTGCTAAAAGAGCTAAGATCGTGATTATCTCTGTTGCTGAATGAGCTAGGGGGCTAATTCAACTCCGATCTAAAAGAGACATACTAACTTAATGTAGAAACACCGTTATTTTGTCTCCTAACTCATTTTCCTAACAAGACAACCTCAATGATAAGACGCACACTGTTTTCCATGCATTTCTTGCTATCTCTGTTGCTGAATCAGCTAGGGGGTTATTCAACTCTGATCTAAAAGAGACACACTAACTTAATGTAGAAACACCGTTATTTTGTCTCCTAACTCATTTTCCTAACAAGACAACCTCAATGATAAGACTCACACTGTTTTCCATGCATTTCTTGCTAAAAGAGCTAAGATCGTGATTATCTCTGTTGCTGAATGAGCTAGGGGGCTAATTCAACTCCGATCTAAAAGAGACACACTAACTTAATGTAGAAACACCGTTATTTTGTCTCCTAACTCATTTTCCTAACAAGACAACCTCAATGATAAGACGAACACTGTTTTCCATGCATTTCTTGCTTAAAGAGCTAAGATCGTGATTATCTCTGTTGCTGAATGAGCTAGGGGGCTAATTCAACTCCGATCTAAAAGAGACACACTAACTTAATGTAGAAACACCGTTATTTTGTCTCCTAACTCATTTTCCTAACAAGACAACCTCAATGATAAGACGAACACTGTTTTCCATGCATTTCTTGCTAAAAGAGCTAAGATAGTGATTATCTCTGTTGCTGAATGAGCTAGGGGGCTAATTCAACTCCGATCTAAAAGAGACACACTAACTTAATGTAGAAACACCGTTATTTTGTCTCCTAACTCATTTTCCTAACAAGACAACCTCAATGATAAGACGCACACTGTTTTCCATGCATTTCTTGCTAAAAGAGCTAAGATCGTGATTATCTCTGTTGCTCAATGAGCTAGGGGGCTATTCAACTCCGATCTAAAAGAGACACACTAACTGAATGAAGAAACACCGTTATTTTGTCTCCTAACTCATTTTCCTAACAAGACAACCTCAATGATAAGACGCACACTGTTTTCCATGAATTTCTTGCTAAAAGAGCTAAGATCGTGATTATCTCTGTTGCTGAATGATCTTGGGGGCTAATTCAACTCCGATCTAAAAGAGACACACTAACTTAATGTAGAAACACCGTTATTTTTTCTCCTAACTCATTTTCCTAACAAGACAACCTCAATGATAAGACAAACACTGTTTTCCATGCATTTCTTGCTAAAAGAGCTAAGATCGTGATTATCTCTGTTGCTGAATGAGCTAGGGGGTATTCAACTCCGATCTAAAAGAGACACACTAACTTAATGTAGAAACACCGTTATTTTGTCTCCTAACTCATTTTCCTAACAAGACAACCTCAATGATAAGACGCACACTGTTTTCCATGCATTTCTTGCTAAAAGAGCTAAGATCGTGATTATCTCTGTTGCTGAATGAGCTAGGGGGCTAATTCAACTCCGATCTAAAAGAGACACACTAACTTAATGTAGAAACACCGTTATTTTGTATCCTAACTCATTTTCCTAACAAGACAACCTCAATGATAAGACGAACACTGTTTTTTTTATGCATTTCTTGCTATCTCTGTTGCTGAATCAGCTAGGGGGCTATTCAACTCTGATCTAAAAGAGACACACTAACTTAATGTAGAAACACCGTTATTTTGTCTCCTAACTCATTTTCCTAACAAGACAACCTCAATGATAAGACGCACACTGTTTTCCATGCATTTCTTGCTAAAAGAGCTAAGATCGTGATTATCTCTGTTGCTGAATGAGCTAGGGGGCTAATTCAACTCCGATCTAAAAGAGACACACTAACTTAATGTAGAAACACCGTTATTTTGTCTCCTAACTCATTTTCCTAACAAGACAACCTCAATGATAAGACGAACACTGTTTTCCATGCATTTCTTGCTAAAAGAGCTAAGATCGTGATTATCTCTGTTGCTGAATGAGCTAGGGGGCTATTCAACTCTGATCTAAAAGAGACACACTAACTTAATGTAGAAACACCGTTATTGTGTCTCCTAACTCATTTTCCTAACAAGACAACCTCAATGATAAGACGCACACTGTTTTCCATGCATTTCTTGCTAAAAGAGCTAAGATTGTGATTATCTCTGTTGCTGAATGAGCTAGGGGGCTAATTCAACTCCGATCTAAAAGAGACACAATAACTTAATGTAGAAACACCGTTATTTTGTCTCCTAACTCATTTTCCCAACAAGACAACCTCAATGATAAGACGCACACTGTTTTCCATGCATTTCTTGCTAAAAGAGCTAAGATAGTGATTATCTTTATTGCTGAATGAGCTAGGGGGCTATTCAACACCGATCTAAAAGAGACACACTAGCTTAATGTAGAAACACCGTTATTGTGTCTCCTAACTCATTTTCCTAACAAGACAACCTCAATGATAAGACGAACACTGTTTTCCATGCATTTCTTGCTAAAAGAGCTAAGATCGTGATTATCTCTGTTGCTGAATGAGCTAGGGGGCTATTCAACTCCGATCTAAAAGAGACACACTAACTTAATGTAGAAACACCGTTATTTTGTCTCCTAACTCATTTTCCTAACAAGACAACCTCAATGATAAGACGAACAGTGTTTTCCATGCATTTCTTGCTGAAAGAGCTAAGATCGTGATTATCTCTGTTGCTGAATGAGCTAGGGGGCTAATTCAACTCCGATCTAAAAGAGACACACTAACTTAATGTAGAAACACCGTTATTTTGTCTCCTAACTCATTTTCCTAACAAGACAACCTCAATGATAAGACGAACACTGTTTTCCATGCATTTCTTGCTAAAAGAGCTAAGATAGTGATTATCTCAGTTGCTGAATGAGCTAGGGGGCTAATTCAACTCCGATCTAAAAGAGACACACTAACTTAATGTAGAAACACCGTTATTTTGTCTCCTTACTCATTTTCCTAACAAGACAACCTCAATGATAAGACGCACACTGTTTTCCATGCATTTCTTGCTAAAAGAGCTAAGATCGTGATTATCTCTGTTGCTGAATGAGCTAGGGGGCTATTCAACTCCGATCTAAAAGAGACACACTAACTTAATGTAAAAACACCGTTATTTTGTCTCCTAACTCATTTTCCTAACAAGACAACCTCAATGATAAGACGCACTCTGTTTTCCATGCATTTCTTGCTAAAAGAGCTAAGATCGTGATTATTTCTGTTTCTGATTGAGCTAGGGGGCTAATTTAACTCCGATCTAAAAGAGACACACTAACTTATTGTAGAAACACCGTTATTTTTTCTCCTAACTCATTTTCCTAACAAGAAAACCTCAATGATAAGACGCACACTGTTTTCCATGCATTTCTTGCTAAAAGAGCTAAGATCGTGATTATCTCTGTTGCTGAATGAGCTAGGGGGCTAATTCAAATCCGATCTAAAAGAGACACACTAACTTAATGTAGAAACACCGTTATTTTGTCTCCTAACTCATTTTCCTAACAAGACAACCTCAATGATAAGACGCACACTGTTTTCCATGAATTTCTTGCTAAAAGAGCTAAGATCGTGATTATCTCTGTTGCTGAATCAGCTAGGGGGCTATTCAACTCTGATCTAAAAGAGACACACTAACTTAATGTAGAAACACCGTTATTTTGTCTCCTAACTCATTTTCCTAACAAGACAACCTCAATGATAAGACGCACACTGTTTTCCATGCATTTCTTGCTAAAAGAGCTAAGATCGTGATTATCTCTGTTGCTGAATGAGCTAGGGGGCTAATTCAACTCCGATCTAAAAGAGACACACTAACTTAATGTAGAAATACCGTTATTTTGGCTCATAGCTCATTTTCCTAACAAGACAACCTCAATGATAAGACGAACACTGTTTTCCATGCATTTCTTGCTAAAAGAGCTAAGATCGTGATTATCTCTGTTGCTGAATGAGCTAGGGGGCCATTCAACTCCGAACTAAAAGAGACACACTAACTTAATGTAGAAACACCGTTATTTTGTCTCCTAACTCATTTTCCTAACAAGACAACCTCAATGATAAGACAAACACTGTTTTCCATGCATTTCTTGCTGAAAGAGCTAAGATCCTGATTATCTCTGTTTCTGAATAAGCTAGGGGGCCATTCAACTCCGATCTAAAAGAGACACACTAACTTAATGTAGAAACACCGTTATTTTGTCTCCTAACTCATTTTCCTAACAAGACAACCTCAATGATAAGACGAACACTGTTTTCCATGCATTTCTTGATAAAAGAGCTAAGATCGTGATTATCTCTGTTGCTGAATGATCTAGGGGGCTATTCAACTCCGATCTAAAAGAGACACACTAACTTACTGTAGAAACACCGTTATTTTGTCTCCTAACTCATTTTCCTAACAAGACAACCTCAATGATAAGACGCACACTGTTTTCGAAGCATTTCTTGCTAAAAGAGCTAAGATCGTGATTATCTCTGTTGCTGAATGAGCTAGGTTGCTATTCAAATCCGATCTAAAAGAGACACACTGATTTAATATAGAAACACCATTATTTTGTCTCCTAACTAATTTTCCTAACAAGACAACCTCAATGATAAGACGAACACTGTTTTCCATGCATTTCTTGCTAAAAGAGCTAAGATCGTGATTATCTCTGTTGCTGAATGAGCTAGGGGGCTATTCAACTCCGATCTAAAAGAGACACACTAACTTAATGTAGAAACACCGTTATTTTGTCTCCTAACTCATTTTCCTAACAAGACAACCTCAATGATAAGACGAACACTGTTTTCCATGCATTTCTTGCTAAAAGAGCTAAGATCGTGATTATCTCTGTTGCTGAATGAGCTAGGGGGCTAATTCAACTCCGATCTAAAAGAGACACACTAACTTAATGTAGAAACACCGTTATTTTGTCTCCTAACTCATTTTCCTAACAAGACAACCTCAATGATAAGACGAACACTGTTTTCCATGCATTTCTTGCTAAAAGAGCTAAGATCGTGATTATCTCTGTTGCTGAATGAGCTAGGGGGCCATTCAACTCCGATCTAAAAGAGACACACTAACTTAATGTAGAAACACCATTATTTTGTCTCCTAACTCATTTTCCTAACAAGACAACCTCAATGATAAGACGAACACTGTTTTCCATGCATTTCTTGCTAAAAGAGCTAAGATCGTGATTATCTCTGTTGCTGAATGAGCTAGGGGGCTATTCAACTCCGATCTAAAAGAGACACACTAACTTAATGTAGAAACACCGTTATTTTGTCTCCTAACTCATTTTCCTAACAAGACAACCTCAATGATAAGACGAACACTGTTTTCCATGCATTTCTTGCTAAAAGAGCTAAGATCGTGATTATCTCTGTTGCTGAATGAGCTAGGGGGCTAATTCAACTCCGATCTAAAAGAGACACACTAACTTAATGTAGAAACACCGTTATTTTGTCTCCTAACTCATTTTCCTAACAAGACAACCTCAATGATAAGACGAACACTGTTTTCCATGCATTTCTTGCTAAAAGAGCTAAGATCGTGATTATCTCTGTTGCTGAATGAGCTAGGGGGCCATTCAACTCCGATCTAAAAGAGACACACTAACTTAATGTAGAAACACCATTATTTTGTCTCCTAACTCATTTTCCTAACAAGACAACCTCAATGATAAGACGAACACTGTTTTCCATGCATTTCTTGCTAAAAGAGCTAAGATCGTGATTATCTCTGTTGCTGAATGAGCTAGGGGGCTATTCAACTCCGATCTAAAAGAGACACACTAACTTAATGTAGAAACACCGTTATTTTGTCTCCTAACTCATTTTCCTAACAAGACAACCTCAATGATAAGACGAACACTGTTTTCCATGCATTTCTTGCTAAAAGAGCTAAGATCGTGATTATCTCTGTTGCTGAATGAGCTAGGGGGCTATTCAACTCCGATCTAAAAGAGACACACTAACTTAATGTAAAAACACCGTTATTTTGTCTCCTAACTCATTTTCCTAACAAGACAACCTCAATGATAAGACGCACTCTGTTTTCCATGCATTTCTTGCTAAAAGAGCTAAGATCGTGATTATTTCTGTTTCTGATTGAGCTAGGGGGCTAATTTAACTCCGATCTAAAAGAGACACACTAACTTATTGTAGAAACACCGTTATTTTTTCTCCTAACTCATTTTCCTAACAAGAAAACCTCAATGATAAGACGCACACTGTTTTCCATGCATTTCTTGCTAAAAGAGCTAAGATCGTGATTATCTCTGTTGCTGAATGAGCTAGGGGGCTAATTCAAATCCGATCTAAAAGAGACACACTAACTTAATGTAGAAACACCGTTATTTTGTCTCCTAACTCATTTTCCTAACAAGACAACCTCAATGATAAGACGCACACTGTTTTCCATGAATTTCTTGCTAAAAGAGCTAAGATCGTGATTATCTCTGTTGCTGAATCAGCTAGGGGGCTATTCAACTCTGATCTAAAAGAGACACACTAACTTAATGTAGAAACACCGTTATTTTGTCTCCTAACTCATTTTCCTAACAAGACAACCTCAATGATAAGACGCACACTGTTTTCCATGCATTTCTTGCTAAAAGAGCTAAGATCGTGATTATCTCTGTTGCTGAATGAGCTAGGGGGCTAATTCAACTCCGATCTAAAAGAGACACACTAACTTAATGTAGAAATACCGTTATTTTGTCTCATAGCTCATTTTCCTAACAAGACAACCTCAATGATAAGACGAACACTGTTTTCCATGCATTTCTTGCTAAAAGAGCTAAGATCGTGATTATCTCTGTTGCTGAATGAGCTAGGGGGCCATTCAACTCCGAACTAAAAGAGACACACTAACTTAATGTAGAAACACCGTTATTTTGCCTCCTAACTCATTTTCCTAACAAGACAACCTCAATGATAAGACGAACACTGTTTTCCATGCATTTCTTGCTGAAAGAGCTAAGATCCTGATTATCTCTGTTTCTGAATAAGCTAGGGGGCCATTCAACTCCGATCTAAAAGAGACACACTAACTTAATGTAGAAACACCGTTATTTTGTCTCCTAACTCATTTTCCTAACAAGACAACCTCAATGATAAGACGAACACTGTTTTCCATGCATTTCTTGATAAAAGAGCTAAGATCGTGATTATCTCTGTTGCTGAATGATCTAGGGGGCTATTCAACTCCAATCTAAAAGAGACACACTAACTTACTGTAGAAACACCGTTATTTTGTCTCCTAACTCATTTTCCTAACAAGACAACCTCAATGATAAGACGCACACTGTTTTCGAAGCATTTCTTGCTAAAAGAGCTAAGATCGTGATTATCTCTGTTGCTGAATGAGCTAGGGGGCTAATTCAACTCCGATCTAAAAGAGACACACTAACTTAATGTAGAAACACCGTTATTTTGTCTCCTAACTCATTTTCCTAACAAGACAACCTCAATGATAAGACGAACACTGTTTTCCATGCATTTCTTGCTAAAAGAGCTAAGATCGTGATTATCTCTGTTGCTGAATGAGCTAGGGGGCCATTCAACTCCGATCTAAAAGAGACACACTAACTTAATGTAGAAACACCATTATTTTGTCTCCTAACTCATTTTCCTAACAAGACAACCTCAATGATAAGACGAACACTGTTTTCCATGCATTTCTTGCTAAAAGAGCTAAGATCGTGATTATCTCTGTTGCTGAATGAGCTAGGGGGCTATTCAACTCCGATCTAAAAGAGACACACTAACTTAATGTAGAAACACCGTTATTTTGTCTCCTAACTCATTTTCCTAACAAGACAACCTCAATGATAAGACGAACACTGTTTTCCATGCATTTCTTGCTAAAAGAGCTAAGATCGTGATTATCTCTGTTGCTGAATGAGCTAGGGGGCTAATTCAACTCCGATCTAAAAGAGACACACTAACTTAATGTAGAAACACCGTTATTTTGTCTCCTAACTCATTTTCCTAACAAGACAACCTCAATGATAAGACGAACACTGTTTTCCATGCATTTCTTGCTAAAAGAGCTAAGATCGTGATTATCTCTGTTGCTGAATGAGCTAGGGGGCCATTCAACTCCGATCTAAAAGAGACACACTAACTTAATGTAGAAACACCATTATTTTGTCTCCTAACTCATTTTCCTAACAAGACAACCTCAATGATAAGACGAACACTGTTTTCCATGCATTTCTTGCTAAAAGAGCTAAGATCGTGATTATCTCTGTTGCTGAATGAGCTAGGGGGCTATTCAACTCCGTTCTAAAAGAGACACACTAACTTAATGTAGAAACACCGTTATTTTGTCTCCTAACTCATTTTCCTAACAAGACAACCTCAATGATAAGACGAACACTGTTTTCCATGCATTTCTTGATAAAAGAGCTAAGATCGTGATTATCTCTGTTGCTGAATGAGCTAGGGGGCTATTCAACTCCGATCTAAAAGAGACACACTAACTTAATGTAGAAACACCGTTATTTTGTCTCCTAACTCATTTTCCTAACAAGACAACCTCAATGATAAGACGCACACTGTTTTCGAAGCATTTCTTGCTAAAAGAGCTAAGATCGTGATTATCTCTGTTGCTGAATGAGCTAGGTTGCTATTCAAATCCGATCTAAAAGAGACACACTGATTTAATATAGAAACACCATTATTTTGTCTCCTAACTCATTTTCCTAACAAGACAACCTCAATGATAAGACGAACACTGTTTTCCATGCATTTCTTGCTAAAAGAGCTAAGATCGTGATTATCTCTGTTGCTGAATGAGCTAGGGGGCTATTCAACTCCGATCTAAAAGAGACACACTAACTTAATGTAGAAACACCGTTATTTTGTCTCCTAACTCATTTTCCTAACAAGACAACCTCAATGATAAGACGAACACTGTTTTCCATGCATTTCTTGCTGAAAGAGCTAAGATCGTGATTATCTCTGTTGCTGAATGAGCTAGGGGGCCATTCAACTCCGATCTAAAAGAGACACACTAACTTAATGTAGAAACACCATTATTTTGTCTCCTAACTCATTTTCCTAACAAGACAACCTCAATGATAAGACGAACACTGTTTTCCATGCATTTCTTGCTAAAAGAGCTAAGATCGTGATTATCTCTGTTGCTGAATGAGCTAGGGGGCTATTCAACTCCGTTCTAAAAGAGACACACTAACTTAATGTAGAAACACCGTTATTTTGTCTCCTAACTCATTTTCCTAACAAGACAACCTCAATGATAAGACGAACACTGTTTTCCATGCATTTCTTGATAAAAGAGCTAAGATCGTGATTATCTCTGTTGCTGAATGAGCTAGGGGGCTATTCAACTCCGATCTAAAAGAGACACACTAACTTAATGTAGAAACACCGTTATTTTGTCTCCTAACTCATTTTCCTAACAAGACAACCTCAATGATAAGACGCACACTGTTTTCGAAGCATTTCTTGCTAAAAGAGCTAAGATCGTGATTATCTCTGTTGCTGAATGAGCTAGGTTGCTATTCAAATCCGATCTAAAAGAGACACACTGATTTAATATAGAAACACCATTATTTTGTCTCCTAACTCATTTTCCTAACAAGACAACCTCAATGATAAGACGAACACTGTTTTCCATGCATTTCTTGCTAAAAGAGCTAAGATCGTGATTATCTCTGTTGCTGAATGAGCTAGGGGGCTATTCAACTCCGATCTAAAAGAGACACACTAACTTAATGTAGAAACACCGTTATTTTGTCTCCTAACTCATTTTCCTAACAAGACAACCTCAATGATAAGACGAACACTGTTTTCCATGCATTTCTTGCTGAAAGAGCTAAGATCGTGATTATCTCTGTTGCTGAATGAGCTAGGGGGCTAATTCAACTCCGATCTAAAAGAGACACACTAACTTAATGTAGAAACACCGTTATTTTGTCTCCTAACTCATTTTCCTAACAAGACAACCTCAATGATAAGACGAACACTGTTTTCCATGCATTTCTTGCTAAAAGAGCTAAGATAGTGATTATCTCAGTTGCTGAATGAGCTAGGGGGCTAATTCAACTCCGATCTAAAAGAGACACACTAACTTAATGTAGAAACACCGTTATTTTGTCTCCTTACTCATTTTCCTAACAAGACAACCTCAATGATAAGACGCACACTGTTTTCCATGCATTTCTTGCTAAAAGAGCTAAGATCGTGATTATCTCTGTTGCTGAATGAGCTAGGGGGCTATTCAACTCCGATCTAAAAGAGACACACTAACTTAATGTAAAAACACCGTTATTTTGTCTCCTAACTCATTTTCCTAACAAGACAACCTCAAAGATAAGACGCACTCTGTTTTCCATGCATTTCTTGCTAAAAGAGCTAAGATCGTGATTATTTCTGTTTCTGATTGAGCTAGGGGGCTAATTTAACTCCGATCTAAAAGAGACACACTAACTTATTGTAGAAACACCGTTATTTTTTCTCCTAACTCATTTTCCTAACAAGAAAACCTCAATGATAAGACGAACACTGTTTTCCATGCATTTCTTGCTGAAAGAGCTAAGATCGTGATTATCTCTGTTGCTGAATGAGCTAGGGGGCTATTCAACTCCGATCTAAAAGAGACACACTAACTTAATGTAGAAACACCGTTATTTTGTCTCCTAACTCATTTTCCTAACAAGACAACCTCAATGATAAGACGAACACTGTTTTCCATGCATTTCTTGCTGAAAGAGCTAAGATCGTGATTATCTCTGTTGCTGAATGAGCTAGGGGGCTAATTCAACTCCGATCTAAAAGAGACACACTAACTTAATGTAGAAACACCGTTATTTTGTCTCCTAACTCATTTTCCTAACAAGACAACCTCAATGATAAGACGAACACTGTTTTCCATGCATTTCTTGCTAAAAGAGCTAAGATAGTGATTATCTCAGTTGCTGAATGAGCTAGGGGGCTAATTCAACTCCGATCTAAAAGAGACACACTAACTTAATGTAGAAACACCGTTATTTTGTCTCCTTACTCATTTTCCTAACAAGACAACCTCAATGATAAGACGCACACTGTTTTCCATGCATTTCTTGCTAAAAGAGCTAATATCGTGATTATCTCTGTTGCTGAATGAGCTAGGGGGCTATTCAACTCCGATCTAAAAGAGACACACTAACTTAATGTAAAAACACCGTTATTTTGTCTCCTAACTCATTTTCCTAACAAGAAAACCTCAATGATAAGACGCACACTGTTTTCCATGCATTTCTTGCTAAAAGAGCTAAGATCGTGATTATCTCTGTTGCTGAATGAGCTAGGGGGCTAATTCAAATCCGATCTAAAAGAGACACACTAACTTAATGTAGAAACACCGTTATTTTGTCTCCTAACTCATTTTCCTAACAAGACAACCTCAATGATAAGACGCACACTGTTTTCCATGAATTTCTTGCTAAAAGAGCTAAGATCGTGATTATCTCTGTTGCTGAATCAGCTAGGGGGCTATTCAACTCTGATCTAAAAGAGACACACTAACTTAATGTAGAAACACCGTTATTTTGTCTCCTAACTCATTTTCCTAACAAGACAACCTCAATGATAAGACGCACACTGTTTTCCATGCATTTCTTGCTAAAAGAGCTAAGATCGTGATTATCTCTGTTGCTGAATGAGCTAGGGGGCTAATTCAACTCCGATCTAAAAGAGACACACTAACTTAATGTAGAAATACCGTTATTTTGTCTCATAGCTCATTTTCCTAACAAGACAACCTCAATGATAAGACGAACACTGTTTTCCATGCATTTCTTGCTAAAAGAGCTAAGATAGTGATTATCTCAGTTGCTGAATGAGCTAGGGGGCTAATTCAACTCCGATCTAAAAGAGACACACTAACTTAATGTAGAAACACCGTTATTTTGTCTCCTTACTCATTTTCCTAACAAGACAACCTCAATGATAAGACGCACACTGTTTTCCATGCATTTCTTGCTAAAAGAGCTAAGATCGTGATTATCTCTGTTGCTGAATGAGCTAGGGGGCTAATTCAACTCCGATCTAAAAGAGACACACTAACTTAATGTAGAAACACCGTTATTTTGTCTCCTAACTCATTTTCCTAACAAGACAACCTCAATGATAAGACGCACACTGTTTTCCATGCATTTCTTGCTAAAAGAGCTAAGATCGTGATTATTTCTGTTTCTGATTGAGCTAGGGGGCTAATTTAACTCCGATCTAAAAGAGACACACTAACTTATTGTAGAAACACCGTTATTTTTTCTCCTAACTCATTTTCCTAACAAGAAAACCTTAATGATAAGACGCACACTGTTTTCCATGCATTTCTTGCTAAAAGAGCTAAGATCGTGATTATCTCTGTTGCTGAATGAGCTAGGTTGCTATTCAAATCCGATCTAAAAGAGACACACTAACTTAATGTAGAAACACCGTTATTTTGTCTCCTAACTCATTTTCCTAACAAGACAACCTCAATGATAAGACGAACACTGTTTTCCATGCATTTCTTGCTGAAAGAGCTAAGATCGTGATTATCTCTGTTGCTGAATGAGCTAGGGGGCTAATTCAACTCCGATCTAAAAGAGACACACTAACTTAATGTAGAAACACCGTTATTTTGTCTCCTAACTCATTTTCCTAACAAGACAACCTCAATGATAAGACGAACACTGTTTTCCATGCATTTCTTGCTAAAAGAGCTAAGATAGTGATTATCTCTGTTGCTGAATGAGCTAGGGGGCTAATTCAACTCCGATCTAAAAGAGACACACTAACTTAATGTAGAAACACCGTTATTTTGTCTCCTAACTCATTTTCCTAACAAGACAACCTCAATGATAAGACGCACACTGTTTTCCATGCATTTCTTGCTAAAAGAGCTAAGATCGTGATTATCTCTGTTGCTGAATGAGCTAGGGGGCTATTCAACTCCGATCTAAAAGAGACACACTAACTTACTGTAGAAACACCGTTATTTTGACTCCTAACTCATTTTCCTAACAAGACAACCTCAATGATAAGACGCACACTGTTTTCGAAGCATTACTTGCTAAAAGAGCTAAGATCGTGATTATCTCTGTTGCTGAATGAGCTAGGTTGCTATTCAAATCCGATCTAAAAGAGACACCCTGATTTAATATAGAAACACCATTATTTTGTCTCCTAACTCATTTTCCTAACAAGACAACCTCAATGATAAGACGAACACTGTTTTCCATGCATTTCTTGCTAAAAGAGCTAAGATCGTGATTATCTCTGTTGCTGAATGAGCTAGGGGGCTATTCAACTCCGATCTAAAAGAGACACACTAACTTAATGTAGAAACACCGTTATTTTGTCTCCTAACTCATTTTCCTAACAAGACAACCTCAATGATAAGACGAACACTGTTTTCCATGCATTTCTTGCTAAAAGAGCTAAGATCGTGATTATCTCTGTTGCTGAATGAGCTAGGGGGCTAATTCAACTCCGATCTAAAAGAGACACACTAACTTAATGTAGAAACACCGTTATTTTGTCTCCTAACTCATTTTCCTAACAAGACAACCTCAATGATAAGACGAACACTGTTTTCCATGCATTTCTTGCTAAAAGAGCTAAGATCGTGATTATCTCTGTTGCTGAATGAGCTAGGGGGCCATTCAACTCCGATCTAAAAGAGACACACTAACTTAATGTAGAAACACCATTATTTTGTCTCCTAACTCATTTTCCTAACAAGACAACCTCAATGATAAGACGAACACTGTTTTCCATGCATTTCTTGCTAAAAGAGCTAAGATCGTGATTATCTCTGTTGCTGAATGAGCTAGGGGGCTATTCAACTCCGATCTAAAAGAGACACACTAACTTAATGTAGAAACACCGTTATTTTGTCTCCTAACTCATTTTCCTAACAAGACAACCTCAATGATAAGACGAACACTGTTTTCCATGCATTTCTTGCTAAAAGAGCTAAGATCGTGATTATCTCTGTTGCTGAATGAGCTAGGGGGCTAATTCAACTCCGATCTAAAAGATACACACTAACTTAATGTAGAAACACCGTTATTTTGTCTCCTAACTCATTTTCCTAACAAGACAACCTCAATGATAAGACGAACACTGTTTTCCATGCATTTCTTGCTAAAAGAGCTAAGATCGTGATTATCTCTGTTGCTGAATGAGCTAGGGGGCCATTCAACTCCGATCTAAAAGAGACACACTAACTTAATGTAGAAACACCATTATTTTGTCTCCTAACTCATTTTCCTAACAAGACAACCTCAATGATAAGACGAACACTGTTTTCCATGCATTTCTTGCTAAAAGAGCTAAGATCGTGATTATCTCTGTTGCTGAATGAGCTAGGGGGCTATTCAACTCCGATCTAAAAGAGACACACTAACTTAATGTAGAAACACCGTTATTTTGTCTCCTAACTCATTTTCCTAACAAGACAACCTCAATGATAAGACGAACACTGTTTTCCATGCATTTCTTGATAAAAGAGCTAAGATCGTGATTATCTCTGTTGCTGAATGAGCTAGGGGGCTATTCAACTCCGATCTAAAAGAGACACACTAACTTAATGTAGAAACACCGTTATTTTGTCTCCTAACTCATTTTCCTAACAAGACAACCTCAATGATAAGACGCACACTGTTTTCGAAGCATTTCTTGCTAAAAGAGCTAAGATCGTGATTATCTCTGTTGCTGAATGAGCTAGGTTGCTATTCAAATCCGATCTAAAAGAGACACACTGATTTAATATAGAAACACCATTATTTTGTCTCCTAACTCATTTTCCTAACAAGATAACCTCAATGATAAGACGAACACTGTTTTCCATGCATTTCTTGCTAAAAGAGCTAAGATCGTGATTATCTCTGTTGCTGAATGAGCTAGGAGGCTATTCAACTCCGATCTAAAAGAGACACACTAACTTAATGTAGAAACACCGTTATTTTGTCTCCTAACTCATTTTCCTAACAAGACAACCTCAATGATAAGACGAACACTGTTTTCCATGCATTTCTTGCTGAAAGAGCTAAGATCGTGATTATCTCTGTTGCTGAATGAGCTAGGGGGCTAATTCAACTCCGATCTAAAAGAGACACACTAACTTAATGTAGAAACACCGTTATTTTGTCTCCTAACTCATTTTCCTAACAAGACAACCTCAATGATAAGACGAACACTGTTTTCCATGCATTTCTTGCTAAAAGAGCTAAGATAGTGATTATCTCAGTTGCTGAATGAGCTAGGGGGCTAATTCAACTCCGATCTAAAAGAGACACACTAACTTAATGTAGAAACACCGTTATTTTGTCTCCTTACTCATTTTCCTAACAAGACAACCTCAATGATAAGACGCACACTGTTTTCCATGCATTTCTTGCTAAAAGAGCTAAGATCGTGATTATCTCTGTTGCTGAATGAGCTAGGGGGCTATTCAACTCCGATCTAAAAGAGACACACTAACTTAATGTAAAAACACCGTTATTTTGTCTCCTAACTCATTTTCCTAACAAGACAACCTCAATGATAAGACGCACTCTGTTTTCCATGCATTTCTTGCTAAAAGAGCTAAGATCGTGATTATTTCTGTTTCTGATTGAGCTAGGGGGCTAATTTAACTCCGATCTAAAAGAGACACACTAACTTATTGTAGAAACACCGTTATTTTTTCTCCTAACTCATTTTCCTAACAAGAAAACCTCAATGATAAGACGCACACTGTTTTCCATGCATTTCTTGCTAAAAGAGCTAAGATCGTGATTATCTCTGTTGCTGAATGAGCTAGGGGGCTAATTCAAATCCGATCTAAAAGAGACACACTAACTTAATGTAGAAACACCGTTATTTTGTCTCCTAACTCATTTTCCTAACAAGACAACCTCAATGATAAGACGCACACTGTTTTCCATGAATTTCTTGCTAAAAGAGCTAAGATCGTGATTATCTCTGTTGCTGAATCAGCTAGGGGGCTATTCAACTCCGATCTAAAAGAGACACACTAACTTAATGTAGAAACACCGTTATTTTGTCTCCTAACTCATTTTCCTAACAAGACAACCTCAATGATAAGACGCACACTGTTTTCCATGCATTTCTTGCTAAAAGAGCTAAGATCGTGATTATCTCTGTTGCTGAATGAGCTAGGGGGCTAATTCAACTCCGATCTAAAAGAGACACACTAACTTAATGTAGAAATACCGTTATTTTGTCTCATAGCTCATTTTCCTAACAAGACAACCTCAATGATAAGACGAACACTGTTTTCCATGCATTTCTTGCTAAAAGAGCTAAGATCGTGATTATCTCTGTTGCTGAATGAGCTAGGGGGCCATTCAACTCCGAACTAAAAGAGACACACTAACTTAATGTAGAAACACCGTTATTTTGTCTCCTAACTCATTTTCCTAACAAGACAACCTCAATGATAAGACGCACACTGTTTTCCATGAATTTCTTGCTAAAAGAGCTAAGATCGTGATTATCTCTGTTGCTGAATCAGCTAGGGGGCTATTCAACTCTGATCTAAAAGAGACACACTAACTTAATGTAGAAACACCGTTATTTTGTCTCCTAACTCATTTTCCTAACAAGACAACCTCAATGATAAGACGCACACTGTTTTCCATGCATTTCTTGCTAAAAGAGCTAAGATCGTGATTATCTCTGTTGCTGAATGAGCTAGGGGGCCATTCAACTCCGAACTAAAAGAGACACACTAACTTAATGTAGAAACACCGTTATTTTGTCTCCTAACTCATTTTCCTAACAAGACAACCTCAATGATAAGACGCACACTGTTTTCGAAGCATTTCTTGCTAAAAGAGCTAAGATCGTGATTATCTCTGTTGCTGAATGAGCTAGGTTGCTATTCAAATCCGATCTAAAAGAGACACACTGATTTAATATAGAAACACCATTATTTTGTCTCCTAACTCATTTTCCTAACAAGACAACCTCAATGATAAGACGAACACTGTTTTCCATGCATTTCTTGCTAAAAGAGCTAAGATCGTGATTATCTCTGTTGCTGAATGAGCTAGGGGGCTATTCAACTCCGATCTAAAAGAGACACACTAACTTAATGTAGAAACACTGTTATTTTGTCTCCTAACTCATTTTCCTAACAAGACAACCTCAATGATAAGACGAACACTGTTTTCCATGCATTTCTTGCTGAAAGAGCTAAGATCGTGATTATCTCTGTTGCTGAATGAGCTAGGGGGCTAATTCAACTCCGATCTAAAAGAGACACACTAACTTAATGTAGAAACACCGTTATTTTGTCTCCTAACTCATTTTCCTAACAAGACAACCTCAATGATAAGACGAACACTGTTTTCCATGCATTTCTTGCTAAAAGAGCTAAGATCGTGATTATCTCAGTTGCTGAATGAGCTAGGGGGCTAATTCAACTCCGATCTAAAAGAGACACACTAACTTAATGTAGAAACACCGTTATTTTGTCTCCTTACTCATTTTCCTAACAAGACAACCTCAATGATAAGACGCACACTGTTTTCCATGCATTTCTTGCTAAAAGAGCTAAGATCGTGATTATCTCTGTTGCTGAATGAGCTAGGGGGCTAATTCAACTCCGATCTAAAAGAGACACACTAACTTAATGTAGAAACACCGTTATTTTGTCTCCTAACTCATTTTCCTAACAAGACAACCTCAATGATAAGACGCACACTGTTTTCCATGCATTTCTTGCTAAAAGAGCTAAGATCGTGATTATTTCTATTTCTGATTGAGCTAGGGGGCTAATTTAACTCCGATCTAAAAGAGACACACTAACTTAATGTAGAAACACCGTTATTTTGTATCCTAACTCATTTTCCTAACAAGACAACCTCAATGATAAGACGAACACTGTTTTTTTTATGCATTTCTTGCTATCTCTGTTGCTGAATCAGCTAGGGGGCTATTCAACTCTGATCTAAAAGAGACACACTAACTTAATGTAGAAACACCGTTATTTTGTCTCCTAACTCATTTTCCTAACAAGACAACCTCAATGATAAGACGCACACTGTTTTCCATGCATTTCTTGCTAAAAGAGCTAAGATCGTGATTATCTCTGTTGCTGATGAGCTAGGGGGCTAATTCAACTCCGATCTAAAAGAGACACACTAACTTAATGTAGAAACACCGTTATTTTGTATCCTAACTCATTTTCCTAACAAGACAACCTCAATGATAAGACGAACACTGTTTTTTTTATGCATTTCTTGCTATCTCTGTTGCTGAATCAGCTAGGGGGCTATTCAACTCTGATCTAAAAGAGACACACTAACTTAATGTAGAAACACCGTTATTTTGTCTCCTAACTCATTTTCCTAACAAGACAACCTCAATGATAAGACGCACACTGTTTTCCATGCATTTCTTGCTAAAAGAGCTAAGATCGTGATTATCTCTGTTGCTGAATGAGCTAGGGGGCTAATTCAACTCCGATCTAAAAGAGACACACTAACTTAATGTAGAAACACCGTTATTTTGTCTCCTAACTCATTTTCCTAACAAGACAACCTCAATGATAAGACGAACACTGTTTTCCATGCATTTCTTGCTAAAAGAGCTAAGATCGTGATTATCTCTGTTGCTGAATGAGCTAGGGGGCTATTCAACTCTGATCTAAAAGAGACACTCTAACTTAATGTAGAAACACCGTTATTGTGTCTCCTAACTCATTTTCCTAACAAGACAACCTCAATGATAAGACGCACACTGTTTTCCATGCATTTCTTGCTAAAAGAGCTAAGATTGTGATTATCTTTATTGCTGAATGAGCTAGGGGGCTATTCAACTCCGATCTAAAAGAGACACACTAGCTTAATGTAGAAACACCGTTATTGTGTCTCCTAACTCATTTTCCTAACAAGACAACCTCAATGATAAGACGAACACTGTTTTCCATGCATTTCTTGCTAAAAGAGCTAAGATCGTGATTATCTCTGTTGCTGAATGAGCTAGGGGGCTATTCAACTCCGATCTAAAAGAGACACACTAGCTTAATGTAGAAACACCGTTATTGTGTCTCCTAACTCATTTTCCTAACAAGACAACCTCAATGATAAGACGAACACTGTTTTCCATGCATTTCTTGCTAAAAGAGCTAAGATAGTGATTATCTCTGTTGCTGAATGAGCTAGGGGGCTAATTCAACTCCGATCTAAAAGAGACACACTAACTTAATGTAGAAACACCGTTATTTTGTCTCCTTATTCATTTTCCTAACAAGACAACCTCAATGATAAGACGCACACTGTTTTCCATGCATTTCTTGCTAAAAGAGCTAAGATCGTGATTATCTCTGTTGCTGAATGAGCTAGGGGGCTATTCAACTCCGATCTAAAAGAGACACACTAACTTAATGTAGAAACACCGTTATTTTGTCTCCTAACTCATTTTCCTAACAAGACAACCTCAATGATAAGACGCACACTGTTTTCCATGAATTTCTTGCTAAAAGAGCTAAGATCGTGATTATCTCTGTTGCTGAATGATCTTGGGGGCTAATTCAACTCCGATCTAAAAGAGACACACTAACTTAATGTAGAAACACCGTTATTTTTTCTCCTAACTCATTTTCCTAACAAGACAACCTCAATGATAAGACAAACACTGTTTTCCATGCATTTCTTGCTAAAAGAGCTAAGATCGTGATTATCTCTGTTGCTGAATGAGCTAGGGGGCTATTCAACTCCGATCTAAAAGAGACACACTAACTTAATGTAGAAACACCGTTATTTTGTCTCCTAACTCATTTTCCTAACAAGACAACCTCAATGATAAGACGCACACTGTTTTCCATGCATTTCTTGCTAAAAGAGCTAAGATCGTGATTATCTCTGTTGCTGATGAGCTAGGGGGCTAATTCAACTCCGATCTAAAAGAGACACACTAACTTAATGTAGAAACACCGTTATTTTGTATCCTAACTCATTTTCCTAACAAGACAACCTCAATGATAAGACGAACACTGTTTTTTTTATGCATTTCTTGCTATCTCTGTTGCTGAATCAGCTAGGGGGCTATTCAACTCTGATCTAAAAGAGACACACTAACTTAATGTAGAAACACCGTTATTTTGTCTCCTAACTCATTTTCCTAACAAGACAACCTCAATGATAAGACGCACACTGTTTTCCATGCATTTCTTGCTAAAAGAGCTAAGATCGTGATTATCTCTGTTGCTGAATGAGTTAGGGGGCTAATTCAACTCCGATCTAAAAGAGACACACTAACTTAATGTAGAAACACCGTTATTTTGTCTCCTAACTCATTTTCCTAACAAGACAACCTCAATGATAAGACGAACACTGTTTTCCATGCATTTCTTGCTAAAAGAGCTAAGATCGTGATTATCTCTGTTGCTGAATGAGCTAGGGGGCTTTTCAACTCTGATCTAAAAGAGACACTCTAACTTAATGTAGAAACACCGTTATTGTGTCTCCTAACTCATTTTCCTAACAAGACAACCTCAATGATAAGACGCACACTGTTTTCCATGCATTTCTTGCTAAAAGAGCTAAGATTGTGATTATCTCTGTTGCTGAATGAGCTAGGGGGCTAATTCAACTCCGATCTAAAAGAGACACACTAACTTAATGTAGAAACACCGTTATTTTGTCTCCTAACTCATTTTCCTAACAAGACAACCTCAATGATAAGACGAACACTGTTTTCCATGCATTTCTTGCTAAAAGAGCTAAGATAGTGATTATCTCTGTTGCTGAATGAGCTAGGGGGCTAATTCAACTCCGATCTAAAAGAGACACACTAACTTAATTTAGAAACACCGTTATTTTGTCTCCTTACTCATTTATCTAACAAGACAACCTCAATGATAAGACGCACACTGTTTTCCATGCATTTCTTGCTAAAAGAGCTAAGATCGTGATTATCTCTGTTGCTGAATGAGCTAGGGGGCTAATTCAAATCCGATCTAAAAGAGACACACTAACTTAATGTAGAAACACCGTTATTTTGTCTCCTAACTCATTTTCCTAACAAGACAACCTCAATGATAAGACGCACACTGTTTTCCATGCATTTCTTGCTAAAAGAGCTAAGATCGTGATTATCTCTGTTGCTGAATGAGCTAGGGGGCTATTCAACTCCGATCTAAAAGAGACACACTAACTTTATGTAGAAACACCGTTATTTTGTCTCCTAACTCATTTTCCTAACAAGACAACCTCAATGATAAGACGCACACTGTTTTCCATGCATTTCTTGCTAAAAGAGCTAAGATCGTGATTATTTCTGTTGCTGATTGAGCTAGGGGGCTAATTTAACTCCGATCTAAAAGAGACACACTAACTTATTGTAGAAACACCGTTATTTTTTCTCCTAACTCATTTTCCTAACAAGACAACCTCAATGATAAGACGCACACTGTTTTCCATGCATTTCTTGCTAAAAGAGCTAAGATCGTGATTATCTCTGTTGCTGAATGAGCTAGGGGGCTAATTCAAATCCGATCTAAAAGAGACACACTAACTTAATGTAGAAACACCGTTATTTTGTCTCCTAACTCATTTTCCTAACAAGACAACCTCAATGATAAGACGCACACTGTTTTCCATGAATTTCTTGCTAAAAGAGCTAAGATCGTGATTATCTCTGTTGCTGAATCAGCTAGGGGGCTATTCAACTCTGATCTAAAAGAGACACACTAACTTAATGTAGAAACACCGTTATTTTGTCTCCTAACTCATTTTCCTAACAAGACAACCTCAATGATAAGACGCACACTGTTTTCCATGCATTTCTTGCTAAAAGAGCTAAGATCGTGATTATCTCTGTTGCTGAATGAGCTAGGGGGCTAATTCAACTCCGATCTAAATGAGACACACTAACTTAATGTAGAAATACCGTTATTTTGTCTCATAACTCATTTTCTTAACAAGACAACCTCAATGATAAGACGAACACTGTTTTCCATGCATTTCTTGCTAATAGAGCTAAGATCGTGATTATCTCTGTTGCTGAATGAGCTAGGGGGCCATTCAACTCCGATCTAAAAGAGACACACTAACTTAATGTAGAAACACCGTTATTTTGTCTCCTAACTCATTTTCCTAACAAGACAACCTCAATGATAAGACGAACACTGTTTTCCATGCATTTCTTGCTGAAAGAGCTAAGATCGTGATTATCTCTGTTTCTGAATTAGCTAGGGGGCTAATTCAAATCCGATCTAAAAGAGACACACTGACTTAATGTAGAAACACCGTTATTTTGTCTCCTAACTCATTTTCCTAACAAGACAACCTCAATGATAAGACGAACACTGTTTTCCATGCATTTCTTGATAAAAGAGCTAAGATCGTGATTATCTCTGTTGCTGAATGAGCTAGGGGGCTATTCAACTCCGATCTAAAAGAGACACACTAACTTAATGTAGAAACACCGTTATTTTGTCTCCTAAATCATTTTCCTAACAAGACAACCTCAATGATAAGACGCACACTGTTTTCGAAGCATTTCTTGCTAAAAGAGCTAAGATCGTGATTATCTCTGTTGCTGAATGAGCTAGGTTGCTATTCAAATCCGATCTAAAAGAGACACACTGATTTAATATAGAAACACCATGATTTTGTCTCCTAACTCATTTTCCTAACAAGACAACCTCAATGATAAGACGAACACTGTTTTCCATGCATTTCTTGCTAAAAGAGCTAAGATCGTGATTATCTCTGTTGCTGAATGAGCTAGGGGGCTATTCAACTCCGATCTAAAAGAGACACACTAACTTAATGTAGAAACACCGTTATTTTGTCTCCTAACTCATTTTCCTAACAAGACAACCTCAATGATAAGACGAACACTGTTTTCCATGCATTTCTTGCTAAAAGAGCTAAGATCGTGATTATCTCTGTTGCTGAATGAGCTAGGGGGCTAATTCAACTCCGATCTAAAAGAGACACACTAACTTAATGTAGAAACACCGTTATTTTGTCTCCTAACTCATTTTCCTAACAAGACAACCTCAATGATAAGACGAACACTGTTTTCCATGCATTTCTTGCTAAAAGAGCTAAGATCGTGATTATCTCTGTTGCTGAATGAGCTAGGGGGCCATTCAACTCCGATCTAAAAGAGACACACTAACTTAATGTAGAAACACCATTATTTTGTCTCCTAACTCATTTTCCTAACAAGACAACCTCAATGATAAGACGCACACTGTTTTCCATGCATTTCTTGCTAAAAGAGCTAAGATCGTGATTATCTCTGTTGCTGAATGAGCTAGGTTGCTATTCAACTCCGATCTAAAAGAGACACACTGACTTAATGTAGAAACACCGTTATTTTGTCTCCTAACTCATTTTCCTAACAAGACAACCTCAATGATAAGACGAACACTGTTTTCCATGCATTTCTTGATAAAAGAGCTAAGATCGTGATTATCTCTGTTGCTGAATGAGCTAGGGGGCTATTCAACTCCGATCTAAAAGAGACACACTAACTTAATGTAGAAACACCATTATTTTGTCTCCTAACTCATTTTCCTAACAAGACAACCCCAATGATAAGACGCACACTGTTTTCCATGCATTTCTTGCTATCTCTGTTGCTGAATCAGCTAGGGGGTTATTCAACTCTGATCTAAAAGAGACACACTAACTTAATGTAGAAACACCGTTATTTTGTCTCCTAACTCATTTTCCTAACAAGACAACCTCAATGATAAGACGCACACTGTTTTCCATGCATTTCTTGCTAAAAGAGCTAAGATCGTGATTATCTCTGTTGCTGAATGAGCTAGGGGGCTAATTCAACTCCGATCTAAAAGAGACACACTAACTTAATGTAGAAACACCGTTATTTTGTCTCCTAACTCATTTTCCTAACAAGACAACCTCAATGATAAGACGAACACTGTTTTCCATGCATTTCTTGCTGAAAGAGCTAAGATCGTGATTATCTCTGTTGCTGAATGAGCTAGGGGGCTAATTCAACTCCGATCTAAAAGAGACACACTAACTTAATGTAGAAACACCGTTATTTTGTCTCCTAACTCATTTTCCTAACAAGACAACCTCAATGATAAGACGAACACTGTTTTCCATGCATTTCTTGCTAAAAGAGCTAAGATAGTGATTATCTCTGTTGCTGAATGAGCTAGGGGACTAATTCAACTCCGATCTAAAAGAGACACACTAACTTAATGTAGAAACACCGTTATTTTGTCTCCTAACTCATTTTCCTAACAAGACAACCTCAATGATAAGACGCACACTGTTTTCCATGCATTTCTTGCTAAAAGAGCTAAGATCGTGATTATCTCTGTTGCTGAATGAGCTAGGGGGCTATTCAACTCCGATCTAAAAGAGACACACTAACTTAATGTAGAAACACCGTTATTCTGTCTCCTAACTCATTTTCCTAACAAGACAACCTCAATGATAAGACGCACACTGTTTTCGAAGCATTTCTTGCTAAAAGAGCTAAGATCGTGATTATCTCTGTTGCTGAATGATCTTGGGGGCTAATTCAACTCCGATCTAAAAGAGACACACTAACTTAATGTAGAAACACCGTTATTTTTTCTCCTAACTCATTTTCCTAACAAGACAACCTTAATGATAAGACAAACACTGTTTTCCATGCATTTCTTGCTAAAAGAGCTAAGATCGTGATTATCTCTGTTGCTGAATGAGCTAGGGGGCTATTCAACTCCGATCTAAAAGAGACACACTAACTTAATGTAGAAACACCGTTATTTTGTCTCCTAACTCATTTTCCTAACAAGACAACCTCAATGATAAGACGCACACTGTTTTCCATGCATTTCTTGCTAAAAGAGCTAAGATCGTGATTATCTCTGTTGCTGAATGAGCTAGGGGGCTAATTCAACTCCGATCTAAAAGAGACACACTAACTTAATGTAGAAACACCGTTATTTTGTATCCTAACTCATTTTCCTAACAAGACAACCTCAATGATAAGACGAACACTGTTTTTTTTATGCATTTCTTGCTATCTCTGTTGCTGAATCAGCTAGGGGGCTATTCAACTCTGATCTAAAAGAGACACACTAACTTAATGTAGAAACACCGTTATTGTGTCTCCTAACTCATTTTCCTAACAAGACAACCTCAATGATAAGACGCACACTGTTTTCCATGCATTTCTTGCTAAAAGAGCTAAGATTGTGATTATCTCTGTTGCTGAATGAGCTAGGGGGCTAATTCAACTCCGATCTAAAAGAGACACAATAACTTAATGTAGAAACACCGTTATTTTGTATCCTAACTCATTTTCCCAACAAGACAACCTCAATGATAAGACGCACACTGTTTTCCATGCATTTCTTGCTAAAAGAGCTAAGATAGTGATTATCTTTATTGCTGAATGAGCTAGGGGGCTATTCAACTCCGATCTAAAAGAGACACACTAGCTTAATGTAGAAACACCGTTATTGTGTCTCCTAACTCATTTTCCTAACAAGACAACCTCAATGATAAGACGAACACTGTTTTCCATGCATTTCTTGCTAAAAGAGCTAAGATCGTGATTATCTCTGTTGCTGAATGAGCTAGGGGGCTATTCAACTCCGATCTAAAAGAGACACACTAACTTAATGTAGAAACACCGTTATTTTGTCTCCTAACTCATTTTCCTAACAAGACAACCTCAATGATAAGACGAACACTGTTTTCCATGCATTTCTTGCTGAAAGAGCTAAGATCGTGATTATCTCTGTTGCTGAATGAGCTAGGGGGCTAATTCAACTCCGATCTAAAAGAGACACACTAACTTAATGTAGAAACACCGTTATTTTGACTCCTAACTCATTTTCCTAACAAGACAACCTCAATGATAAGACGAACACTGTTTTCCATGCATTTCTTGCTAAAAGAGCTAAGGGGGCTAATTCAACTCCGATCTAAAAGAGACACACTAACTTAATGTAGAAACACCGTTATTTTGTCTCCTAACTCATTTTCCTAACAAGACAACCTCAATGATAAGACGCACACTGTTTTCCATGCATTTCTTGCTAAAAGAGCTAAGATCGTGATTATCTATGTTGCTGAATGATCTTGGGGGCTAATTCAACTCCGATCTAAAAGAGACACACTAACTTAATGTAGAAACACCGTTATTTTTTCTCCTAACTCATTTTCCTAACAAGACAACCTCAATGATAAGACGCACACTGTTTTCCATGAATTTCTTGCTAAAAGAGCTAAGATCGTGATTATCTCTGTTGCTGAATGATCTTGGGGGCTAATTCAACTCCGATCTAAAAGAGACACACTAACTTAATGTAGAAACACCGTTATTTTTTCTCCTAACTCATTTTCCTAACAAGACAACCTCAATGATAAGACAAACACTGTTTTCCATGCATTTCTTGCTAAAAGAGCTAAGATCGTGATTATCTCTGTTGCTGAATGAGCTAGGGGGCTATTCAACTCCGATCTAAAAGAGACACACTAACTTAATGTAGAAACACCGTTATTTTGTCTCCTAACTCATTTTCCTAACAAGACAACCTCAATGATAAGACGCACACTGTTTTCCATGCATTTCTAACTAAAAGAGCTAAGATCGTGATTATCTCTGTTGCTGAATGAGCTAGGGGGCTAATTCAACTCCGATCTAAAAGAGACACACTAACTTAATGTAGAAACACCGTTATTTTGTATCCTAACTCATTTTTTTAACAAGACAACCTCAATGATAAGACGAACACTGTTTTTTTATGCATTTCTTGCTATCTCTGTTGCTGAATCAGCTAGGGGGCTATTCAACTCTGATCTAAAAGAGACACACTAACTTAATGTAGAAACACCGTTATTTTGTCTCCTAACTCATTTTCCTAACAAGACAACCTCAATGATAAGACGCACACTGTTTTCCATGCATTTCTTGCTAAAAGAGCTAAGATCGTGATTATCTCTGTTGCTGAATGAGCTAGGGGGCTAATTCAACTCCGATCTAAAAGAGACACACTAACTTAATGTAGAAACACCGTTATTTTGTCTCCTAACTCATTTTCCTAACAAGACAACCTCAATGATAAGACGAACACTGTTTTCCATGCATTTCTTGCTAAAAGAGCTAAGATCGTGATTATCTCTGTTGCTGAATGAGCTAGGGGGCTATTCAACTCTGATCTAAAAGAGACACACTAACTTAATGTAGAAACACCGTTATTGTGTCTCCTAACTCATTTTCCTAACAAGACAACCTCAATGATAAGACGCACACTGTTTTCCATGCATTTCTTGCTAAAAGAGCTAAGATTGTGATTATCTCTGTTGCTGAATGAGCTAGGGGGCTAATTCAACTCCGATCTAAAAGAGACACAATAACTTAATGTAGAAACACCGTTATTTTGTCTCCTAACTCATTTTCCCAACAAGACAACCTCAATGATAAGACGCACACTGTTTTCCATGCATTTCTTGCTAAAAGAGCTAAGATAGTGATTATCTTTATTGCTGAATGAGCTAGGGGGCTATTCAACTCCGATCTAAAAGAGACACACTAGCTTAATGTAGAAACACCGTTATTGTGTCTCCTAACTCATTTTCTTAACAAGACAACCTCAATGATAAGACGAACACTGTTTTCCATGCATTTCTTGCTAAAAGAGCTAAGATCGTGATTATCTCTGTTGCTGAATGAGCTAGGGGGCTATTCAACTCCGATCTAAAAGAGACACACTAACTTAATGTAGAAACACCGTTATTTTGTCTCCTAACTCATTTTCCTAACAAGACAACCTCAATGATAAGACGAACAGTGTTTTCCATGCATTTCTTGCTGAAAGAGCTAAGATCGTGATTATCTCTGTTGCTGAATGAGCTAGGGGGCTAATTCAACTCCGATCTAAAAGAGACACACTAACTTAATGTAGAAACACCGTTATTTTGTCTCCTAACTCATTTTCCTAACAAGACAACCTCAATGATAAGACGAACACTGTTTTCCATGCATTTCTTGCTAAAAGAGCTAAGATAGTGATTATCTCAGTTGCTGAATGAGCTAGGGGGCTAATTCAACTCCGATCTAAAAGAGACACACTAACTTAATGTAGAAACACCGTTATTTTGTCTCCTTACTCATTTTCCTAACAAGACAACCTCAATGATAAGACGCACACTGTTTTCCATGCATTTCTTGCTGAAAGAGCTAAGATCGTGATTATCTCTGTTGCTGAATGAGCTAGGGGGCTAATTCAACTCCGATCTAAAAGAGACACACTAACTTAATGTAGAAACACCGTTATTTTGACTCCTAACTCATTTTCCTAACAAGACAACCTCAATGATAAGACGAACACTGTTTTCCATGCATTTCTTGCTAAAAGAGCTAAGGGGGCTAATTCAACTCCGATCTAAAAGAGACACACTAACTTAATGTAGAAACACCGTTATTTTGTCTCCTAACTCATTTTCCTAACAAGACAAGCTCAATGATAAGACGCACACTGTTTTCCATGCATTTCTTGCTAAAAGAGCTAAGATCGTGATTATCTCTGTTGCTGAATGATCTTGGGGGCTAATTCAACTCCGATCTAAAAGAGACACACTAACTTAATGTAGAAACACCGTTATTTTTTCTCCTAACTCATTTTCCTAACAAGACAACCTCAATGATAAGACGCACACTGTTTTCCATGAATTTCTTGCTAAAAGAGCTAAGATCGTGATTATCTCTGTTGCTGAATGATCTTGGGGGCTAATTCAACTCCGATCTAAAAGAGACACACTAACTTAATGTAGAAACACCGTTATTTTTTCTCCTAACTCATTTTCCTAACAAGACAACCTCAATGATAAGACAAACACTGTTTTCCATGCATTTCTTGCTAAAAGAGCTAAGATCGTGATTATCTCTGTTGCTGAATGAGCTAGGGGGCTATTCAACTCCGATCTAAAAGAGACACACTAACTTAATGTAGAAACACCGTTATTTTGTCTCCTAACTCATTTTCCTAACAAGACAACCTCAATGATAAGACGCACACTGTTTTCCATGCATTTCTTGCTAAAAGAGCTAAGATCGTGATTATCTCTGTTGCTGAATGAGCTAGGGGGCTAATTCAACTCCGATCTAAAAGAGACACACTAACTTAATGTAGAAACACCGTTATTTTGTATCCTAACTCATTTTCCTAACAAGACAACCTCAATGATAAGACGAACACTGTTTTTTTTATGCATTTCTTGCTATCTCTGTTGCTGAATCAGCTAGGGGGCTATTCAACTCTGATCTAAAAGAGACACACTAACTTAATGTAGAAACACCGTTATTTTGTCTCCTAACTCATTTTCCTAACAAGACAACCTCAATGATAAGACGCACACTGTTTTCCATGCATTTCTTGCTAAAAGAGCTAAGATCGTGATTATCTCTGTTGCTGAATGAGCTAGGGGGCTAATTCAACTCCGATCTAAAAGAGACACACTAACTTAATGTAGAAACACCGTTATTTTGTCTCCTAACTCATTTTCCTAACAAGACAACCTCAATGATAAGACGAACACTGTTTTCCATGCATTTCTTGCTAAAAGAGCTAAGATCGTGATTATCTCTGTTGCTGAATGAGCTAGGGGGCTATTCAACTCTGATCTAAAAGAGACACACTAACTTAATGTAGAAACACCGTTATTGTGTCTCCTAACTCATTTTCCTAACAAGACAACCTCAATGATAAGACGCACACTGTTTTCCATGCATTTCTTGCTAAAAGAGCTAAGATTGTTATTATCTCTGTTGCTGAATGAGCTAGGGGGCTAATTCAACTCCGATCTAAAAGAGACACAATAACTTAATGTAGAAACACCGTTATTTTGTCTCCTAACTCATTTTCCCAACAAGACAACCTCAATGATAAGACGCACACTGTTTTCCATGCATTTCTTGCTAAAAGAGCTAAGATAGTGATTATCTTTATTGCTGAATGAGCTAGGGGGCTATTCAACTCCGATCTAAAAGAGACACACTAGCTTAATGTAGAAACACCGTTATTGTGTCTCCTAACTCATTTTCCAAACAAGACAACCTCAATGATAAGACGAACACTGTTTTCCATGCATTTCTTGCTAAAAGAGCTAAGATCGTGATTATCTCTGTTGCTGAATGAGCTAGGGGGCTATTCAACTCCGATCTAAAAGAGACACACTAACTTAATGTAGAAACACCGTTATTTTGTCTCCTAACTCATTTTCCTAACAGGACAACCTCAATGATAAGACGAACAGTGTTTTCCATGCATTTCTTGCTGAAAGAGCTAAGATCGTGATTATCTCTGTTGCTGAATGAGCTAGGGGGCTAATTCAACTCCGATCTAAAAGAGACACACTAACTTAATGTAGAAACACCGTTATTTTGTCTCCTAACTCATTTTCCTAACAAGACAACCTCAATGATAAGACGAACACTGTTTTCCATGCATTTCTTGCTAAAAGAGCTAAGATAGTGATTATCTCAGTTGCTGAATGAGCTAGGGGGCTAATTCAACTCCGATCTAAAAGAGACACACTAACTTAATGTAGAAACACCGTTATTTTGTCTCCTTACTCATTTTCCTAACAAGACAACCTCAATGATAAGACGCACACTGTTTTCCATGCATTTCTTGCTAAAAGAGCTAAGATCGTGATTATCTCTGTTGCTGAATGAGCTAGGGGGCTATTCAACTCCGATCTAAAAGAGACACACTAACTTAATGTAAAAACACCGTTATTTTGTCTCCTAACTCATTTTCCTAACAAGACAACCTCAATGATAAGACGCACTCTGTTTTCCATGCATTTCTTGCTAAAAGAGCTAAGATCGTGATTATTTCTGTTTCTGATTGAGCTAGGGGGCTAATTTAACTCCGATCTAAAAGAGACACACTAACTTATTGTAGAAACACCGTTATTTTTTCTCCTAACTCATTTTCCTAACAAGAAAACCTCAATGATAAGACGCACACTGTTTTCCATGCATTTCTTGCTAAAAGAGCTAAGATCGTGATTATCTCTGTTGCTGAATGAGCTAGGGGGCTAATTCAAATCCGATCTAAAAGAGACACACTAACTTAATGTAGAAACACCGTTATTTTGTCTCCTAACTCATTTTCCTAACAAGACAACCTCAATGATAAGACGCACACTGTTTTCCATGAATTTCTTGCTAAAAGAGCTAAGATCGTGATTATCTCTGTTGCTGAATGATCTTGGGGGCTAATTCAACTCCGATCTAAAAGAGACACACTAACTTAATGTAGAAACACAGTTATTTTTTCTCCTAACTCATTTTCCTAACAAGACAACCTCAATGATAAGACAAACACTGTTTTCCATGCATTTCTTGCTAAAAGAGCTAAGATCGTGATTATCTCTGTTGCTGAATGAGCTAGGGGGCTATTCAACTCCGATCTAAAAGAGACACACTAACTTAATGTAGAAACACCGTTATTTTGTCTCCTAACTCATTTTCCTAACAAGACAACCTCAATGATAAGACGCACACTGTTTTCCATGCATTTCTTGCTAAAAGAGCTAAGATCGTGATTATCTCTGTTGCTGATGAGCTAGGGGGCTAATTCAACTCCGATCTAAAAGAGACACACTAACTTAATGTAGAAACACCGTTATTTTGTATCCTAACTCATTTTCCTAACAAGACAACCTCAATGATAAGACGAACACTGTTTTTTTTATGCATTTCTTGCTATCTCTGTTGCTGAATCAGCTAGGGGGCTATTCAACTCTGATCTAAAAGAGACACACTAACTTAATGTAGAAACACCGTTATTTTGTCTCCTAACTCATTTTCCTAACAAGACAACCTCAATGATAAGACGCACACTGTTTTCCATGCATTTCTTGCTAAAAGAGCTAAGATCGTGATTATCTCTGTTGCTGAATGAGCTAGGGGGCTAATTCAACTCCGATCTAAAAGAGACACACTAACTTAATGTAGAAACACCGTTATTTTGTCTCCTAACTCATTTTCCTAACAAGACAACCTCAATGATAAGACGAACACTGTTTTCCATGCATTTCTTGCTAAAAGAGCTAAGATCGTGATTATCTCTGTTGCTGAATGAGCTAGGGGGCTATTCAACTCTGATCTAAAAGAGACACTCTAACTTAATGTAGAAACACCGTTATTGTGTCTCCTAACTCATTTTCCTAACAAGACAACCTCAATGATAAGACGCACACTGTTTTCCATGCATTTCTTGCTAAAAGAGCTAAGATTGTGATTATCTTTATTGCTGAATGAGCTAGGGGGCTATTCAACTCCGATCTAAAAGAGACACACTAGCTTAATGTAGAAACACCGTTATTGTGTCTCCTAACTCATTTTCCTAACAAGACAACCTCAATGATAAGACGAACACTGTTTTCCATGCATTTCTTGCTAAAAGAGCTAAGATCGTGATTATCTCTGTTGCTGAATGAGCTAGGGGGCTATTCAACTCCGATCTAAAAGAGACACACTAGCTTAATGTAGAAACACCGTTATTGTGTCTCCTAACTCATTTTCCTAACAAGACAACCTCAATGATAAGACGCACACTGTTTTCCATGCATTTCTTGCTAAAAGAGCTAAGATCGTGATTATCTCTGTTGCTGAATGAGCTAGGGGGCTAATTCAACTCCGATCTAAAAGAGACACACTAACTTAATGTAGAAACACCGTTATTTTGTCTCCTAACTCATTTTCCTAACAAGACAACCTCAATGATAAGACGAACACTGTTTTCCATGCATTTCTTGCTAAAAGAGCTAAGATAGTGATTATCTCTGTTGCTGAATGAGCTAGGGGGCTAATTCAACTCCGATCTAAAAGAGACACACTAACTTAATGTAGAAACACCGTTATTTTGTCTCCTTATTCATTTTCCTAACAAGACAACCTCAATGATAAGACGCACACTGTTTTCCATGCATTTCTTGCTAAAAGAGCTAAGATCGTGATTATCTCTGTTGCTGAATGAGCTAGGGGGCTATTCAACTCCGATCTAAAAGAGACACACTAACTTAATGTAGAAACACCGTTATTTTGTCTCCTAACTCATTTTCCTAACAAGACAACCTCAATGATAAGACGCACACTGTTTTCCATGAATTTCTTGCTAAAAGAGCTAAGATCGTGATTATCTCTGTTGCTGAATGATCTTGGGGGCTAACTCAACTCCGATCTAAAAGAGACACACTAACTTAATGTAGAAACACCGTTATTTTTTCTCCTAACTCATTTTCCTAACAAGACAACCTCAATGATAAGACAAACACTGTTTTCCATGCATTTCTTGCTAAAAGAGCTAAGATCGTGATTATCTCTGTTGCTGAATGAGCTAGGGGGCTATTCAACTCCGATCTAAAAGAGACACACTAACTTAATGTAGAAACACCGTTATTTTGTCTCCTAACTCATTTTCCTAACAAGACAACCTCAATGATAAGACGCACACTGTTTTCCATGCATTTCTTGCTAAAAGAGCTAAGATCGTGATTATCTCTGTTGCTGATGAGCTAGGGGGCTAATTCAACTCCGATCTAAAAGAGACACACTAACTTAATGTAGAAACACCGTTATTTTGTATCCTAACTCATTTTCCTAACAAGACAACCTCAATGATAAGACGAACACTGTTTTTTTTATGCATTTCTTGCTATCTCTGTTGCTGAATCAGCTAGGGGGCTATTCAACTCTGATCTAAAAGAGACACACTAACTTAATGTAGAAACACCGTTATTTTGTCTCCTAACTCATTTTCCTAACAAGACAACCTCAATGATAAGACGCACACTGTTTTCCATGCATTTCTTGCTAAAAGAGCTAAGATCGTGATTATCTCTGTTGCTGAATGAGTTAGGGGGCTAATTCAACTCCAATCTAAAAGAGACACACTAACTTAATGTAGAAACACCGTTATTTTGTCTCCTAACTCATTTTCCTAACAAGACAACCTCAATGATAAGACGAACACTGTTTTCCATGCATTTCTTGCTAAAAGAGCTAAGATCGTGATTATCTCTGTTGCTGAATGAGCTAGGGGGCTTTTCAACTCTGATCTAAAAGAGACACTCTAACTTAATGTAGAAACACCGTTATTGTGTCTCCTAACTCATTTTCCTAACAAGACAACCTCAATGATAAGACGCACACTGTTTTCCATGCATTTCTTGCTAAAAGAGCTAAGATTGTGATTATCTCTGTTGCTGAATGAGCTAGAGGGCTAATTCAACTCCGATCTAAAAGAGACACACTAACTTAATGTAGAAACACCGTTATTTTGTCTCCTAACTCATTTTCCTAACAAGACAACCTCAATGATAAGACGAACACTGTTTTCCATGCATTTCTTGCTAAAAGAGCTAAGATAGTGATTATCTCTGTTGCTGAATGAGCTAGGGGGCTAATTCAACTCCGATCTAAAAGAGACACACTAACTTAATTTAGAAACACCGTTATTTTGTCTCCTTACTCATTTTCCTAACAAGACAACCTCAATGATAAGACGCACACTGTTTTCCATGCATTTCTTGCTAAAAGAGCTAAGATCGTGATTATCTCTGTTGCTGAATGAGCTAGGGGGCTATTCAACTCCGATCTAAAAGAGACACACTAACTTAATGTAGAAACACCGTTATTTTGTCTCCTAACTCATTTTCCTAACAAGACAACCTCAATGATAAGACGCACACTGTTTTCCATGCATTTCTTGCTAAAAGAGCTAAGATCGTGATTATCTCTGTTGCTGAATGAGCTAGGGGGCTATTCAACTCCGATCTAAAAGAGACACACTAACTTTATGTAGAAACACCGTTATTTTGTCTCCTAACTCATTTTCCTAACAAGACAACCTCAATGATAAGACGCACACTGTTTTCCATGCATTTCTTGCTAAAAGAGCTAAGATCGTGATTATTTCTGTTGCTGATTGAGCTAGGGGGCTAATTTAACTCCGATCTAAAAGAGACACACTAACTTATTGTAGAAACACCGTTATTTTTTCTCCTAACTCATTTTCCTAACAAGACAACCTCAATGATAAGACGCACACTGTTTTCCATGCATTTCTTGCTAAAAGAGCTAAGATCGTGATTATCTCTGTTGCTGAATGAGCTAGGGGGCTAATTCAAATCCGATCTAAAAGAGACACACTAACTTAATGTAGAAACACCGTTATTTTGTCTCCTAACTCATTTTCCTAACAAGACAACCTCAATGATAAGACGCACACTGTTTTCCATGAATTTCTTGCTAAAAGAGCTAAGATCGTGATTATCTCTGTTGCTGAATCAGCTAGGGGGCTATTCAACTCTGATCTAAAAGAGACACACTAACTTAATGTAGAAACACCGTTATTTTGTCTCCTAACTCATTTTCCTAACAAGACAACCTCAATGATAAGACGCACACTGTTTTCCATGCATTTCTTGCTAAAAGAGCTAAGATCGTGATTATCTCTGTTGCTGAATGAGCTAGGGGGCTAATTCAACTCCGATCTAAATGAGACACACTAACTTAATGTAGAAATACCGTTATTTTGTCTCATAACTCATTTTCCTAACAAGACAACCTCAATGATAAGACGAACACTGTTTTCCATGCATTTCTTGCTAAAAGAGCTAAGATCGTGATTATCTCTGTTGCTGAATGAGCTAGGGGGCCATTCAACTCCGATCTAAAAGAGACACACTAACTTAATGTAGAAACACCGTTATTTTGTCTCCTAACTCATTTTCCTAACAAGACAACCTCAATGATAAGACGAACACTGTTTTCCATGCATTTCTTGCTGAAAGAGCTAAGATCGTGATTATCTCTGTTTCTGAATTAGCTAGGGGGCTAATTCAAATCCGATCTAAAAGAGACACACTGACTTAATGTAGAAACACCGTTATTTTGTCTCCTAACTCATTTTCCTAACAAGACAACCTCAATGATAAGACGAACACTGTTTTCCATGCATTTCTTGATAAAAGAGCTAAGATCGTGATTATCTCTGTTGCTGAATGAGCTAGGGGGCTATTCAACTCCGATCTAAAAGAGACACACTAACTTAATGTAGAAACACCGTTATTTTGTCTCCTAACTCATTTTCCTAACAAGACAACCTCAATGATAAGACGCACACTGTTTTCGAAGCATTTCTTGCTAAAAGAGCTAAGATCGTGATTATCTCTGTTGCTGAATGAGCTAGGTTGCTATTCAAATCCGATCTAAAAGAGACACACTGATTTAATATAGAAACACCATGATTTTGTCTCCTAACTCATTTTCCTAACAAGACAACCTCAATGATAAGACGAACACTGTTTTCCATGCATTTCTTGCTAAAAGAGCTAAGATCGTGATTATCTCTGTTGCTGAATGAGCTAGGGGGCTATTCAACTCCGATCTAAAAGAGACACACTAACTTAATGTAGAAACACCGTTATTTTGTCTCCTAACTCATTTTCCTAACAAGACAACCTCAATGATAAGACGAACAATGTTTTCCATGCATTTCTTGCTAAAAGAGCTAAGATCGTGATTATCTCTGTTGCTGAATGAGCTAGGGGGCTAATTCAACTCCGATCTAAAAGAGACACACTAACTTAATGTAGAAACACCGTTATTTTCTCTGCTAACTCATTTTCCTAACAAGACAACCTCAATGATAAGACGCACACTGTTTTCCATGCATTTCTTGCTAAAAGAGCTAAGATCGTGATTATCTCTGTTGCTGAATGAGCTAGGGGGCTAATTCAACTCCGATCTAAAAGAGACACACTAACTTAATGTAGAAACACCGTTATTTTGTCTCCTAACTCATTTTCCTAACAAGACAACCTCAATGATAAGACGAACACTGTTTTCCATGCATTTCTTGCTAAAAGAGCTAAGATCGTGATTATCTCTGTTGCTGAATGAGCTAGGGGGCCATTCAACTCCGATCTAAAAGAGACACACTAACTTAATGTAGAAACACCATTATTTTGTCTCCTAACTCATTTTCCTAACAAGACAACCTCAATGATAAGACGCACACTGTTTTCCATGCATTTCTTGCTAAAAGAGCTAAGATCGTGATTATCTCTGTTGCTGAATGAGCTAGGTTGCTATTCAACTCCGATCTAAAAGAGACACACTGACTTAATGTAGAAACACCGTTATTTTGTCTCCTAACTCATTTTCCTAACAAGACAACCTCAATGATAAGACGAACACTGTTTTCCATGCATTTCTTGATAAAAGAGCTAAGATCGTGATTATCTCTGTTGCTGAATGAGCTAGGGGGCTATTCAACTCCGATCTAAAAGAGACACACTAACTTAATGTAGAAACACCATTATTTTGTCTCCTAACTCATTTTCCTAACAAGACAACCCCAATGATAAGACGCACACTGTTTTCCATGCATTTCTTGCTATCTCTGTTGCTGAATCAGCTAGGGGGTTATTCAACTCTGATCTAAAAGAGACACACTAACTTAATGTAGAAACACCGTTATTTTGTCTCCTAACTCATTTTCCTAACAAGACAACCTCAATGATAAGACGCACACTGTTTTCCATGCATTTCTTGCTAAAAGAGCTAAGATCGTGATTATCTCTGTTGCTGAATGAGCTAGGGGGCTAATTCAACTCCGATCTAAAAGAGACACACTAACTTAATGTAGAAACACCGTTATTTTGTCTCCTAACTCATTTTCCTAACAAGACAACCTCAATGATAAGACGAACACTGTTTTCCATGCATTTCTTGCTGAAAGAGCTAAGATCGTGATTATCTCTGTTGCTGAATGAGCTAGGGGGCTAATTCAACTCCGATCTAAAAGAGACACACTAACTTAATGTAGAAACACCGTTATTTTGTCTCCTAACTCATTTTCCTAACAAGACAACCTCAATGATAAGACGAACACTGTTTTCCATGCATTTCTTGCTAAAAGAGCTAAGATAGTGATTATCTCTGTTGCTGAATGAGCTAGGGGACTAATTCAACTCCGATCTAAAAGAGACACACTAACTTAATGTAGAAACACCGTTATTTTGTCTCCTAACTCATTTTCCTAACAAGACAACCTCAATGATAAGACGCACACTGTTTTCCATGCATTTCTTGCTAAAAGAGCTAAGATCGTGATTATCTCTGTTGCTGAATGAGCTAGGGGGCTATTCAACTCCGATCTAAAAGAGACACACTAACTTAATGTAGAAACACCGTTATTTTGTCTCCTAACTCATTTTCCTAACAAGACAACCTCAATGATAAGACGCACACTGTTTTCGAAGCATTTCTTGCTAAAAGAGCTAAGATCGTGATTATCTCTGTTGCTGAATGATCTTGGGGGCTAATTCAACTCCGATCTAAAAGAGACACACTAACTTAATGTAGAAACACCGTTATTTTTTCTCCTAACTCATTTTCCTAACAAGACAACCTTAATGATAAGACAAACACTGTTTTCCATGCATTTCTTGCTAAAAGAGCTAAGATCGTGATTATCTCTGTTGCTGAATGAGCTAGGGGGCTATTCAACTCCGATCTAAAAGATACACACTAACTTAATGTAGAAACACCGTTATTTTGTCTCCTAACTCATTTTCCTAACAAGACAACCTCAATGATAAGACGCACACTGTTTTCCATGCATTTCTTGCTAAAAGAGCTAAGATCGTGATTATCTCTGTTGCTGAATGAGCTAGGGGGCTAATTCAACTCCGATCTAAAAGAGACACACTAACTTAATGTAGAAACACCGTTATTTTGTATCCTAACTCATTTTCCTAACAAGACAACCTCAATGATAAGACGAACACTGTTTTTTTTATGCATTTCTTGCTATCTCTGTTGCTGAATCAGCTAGGGGGCTATTCAACTCTGATCTAAAAGAGACACACTAACTTAATGTAGAAACACCGTTATTGTGTCTCCTAACTCATTTTCCTAACAAGACAACCTCAATGATAAGACGCACACTGTTTTCCATGCATTTCTTGCTAAAAGAGCTAAGATTGTGATTATCTCTGTTGCTGAATGAGCTAGGGGGCTAATTCAACTCCGATCTAAAAGAGACACAATAACTTAATGTAGAAACACCGTTATTTTGTATCCTAACTCATTTTCCCAACAAGACAACCTCAATGATAAGACGCACACTGTTTTCCATGCATTTCTTGCTAAAAGAGCTAAGATAGTGATTATCTCTGTTGCTGAATGAGCTAGGGGGCTAATTCAACTCCGATCTAAAAGAGACACACTAACTTAATGTAGAAACACCGTTATTTTGTCTCCTAACTCATTTTCCTAACAAGACAACCTCAATGATAAGACGCACACTGTTTTCCATGCATTTCTTGCTAAAAGAGCTAAGATCGTGATTATCTCTGTTGCTGAATGAGCTAGGGGGCTATTCAACTCCGATCTAAAAGAGACACACTAACTTAATGTAGAAACACCGTTATTTTGTCTCCTAACTCATTTTCCTAACAAGACAACCTCAATGATAAGACGCACACTGTTTTCCATGCATTTCTTGCTAAAAGAGCTAAGATCGTGATTATCTCTGTTGCTGATGAGCTAGGGGGCTAATTCAACTCCGATCTAAAAGAGACACACTAACTTAATGTAGAAACACCGTTATTTTGTATCCTAACTCATTTTCCTAACAAGACAACCTCAATGATAAGACGAACACTGTTTTTTTTATGCATTTCTTGCTATCTCTGTTGCTGAATCAGCTAGGGGGCTATTCAACTCTGATCTAAAAGAGACACACTAACTTAATGTAGAAACACCGTTATTTTGTCTCCTAACTCATTTTCCTAACAAGACAACCTCAATGATAAGACGCACACTGTTTTCCATGCATTTCTTGCTAAAAGAGCTAAGATCGTGATTATCTCTGTTGCTGAATGAGCTAGGGGGCTAATTCAACTCCGATCTAAAAGAGACACACTAACTTAATGTAGAAACACCGTTATTTTGTCTCCTAACTCATTTTCCTAACAAGACAACCTCAATGATAAGACGAACACTGTTTTCCATGCATTTCTTGCTAAAAGAGCTAAGATCGTGATTATCTCTGTTGCTGAATGAGCTAGGGGGCTATTCAACTCTGATCTAAAAGAGACACTCTAACTTAATGTAGAAACACCGTTATTGTGTCTCCTAACTCATTTTCCTAACAAGACAACCTCAATGATAAGACGCACACTGTTTTCCATGCATTTCTTGCTAAAAGAGCTAAGATTGTGATTATCTTTATTGCTGAATGAGCTAGGGGGCTATTCAACTCCGATCTAAAAGAGACACACTAGCTTAATGTAGAAACACCGTTATTGTGTCTCCTAACTCATTTTCCTAACAAGACAACCTCAATGATAAGACGAACACTGTTTTCCATGCATTTCTTGCTAAAAGAGCTAAGATCGTGATTATCTCTGTTGCTGAATGAGCTAGGGGGCTATTCAAATCCGATCTAAAAGAGACACACTAGCTTAATGTAGAAACACCGTTATTTTGTCTCCTAACTCATTTTCCTAACAAGACAACCTCAATGATAAGACGAACACTGTTTTCCATGCATTTCTTGCTAAAAGAGCTAAGATAGTGATTATCTCTGTTGCTGAATGAGCTAGGGGGCTAATTCAACTCCGATCTAAAAGAGACACACTAACTTAATGTAGAAACACCGTTATTTTGTCTCCTTATTCATTTTCCTAACAAGACAACCTCAATGATAAGACGCACACTGTTTTCCATGCATTTCTTGCTAAAAGAGCTAAGATCGTGATTATCTCTGTTGCTGAATGAGCTAGGGGGCTAATTCAACTCCGATCTAAAAGAGACACACTAACTTAATGTAGAAACACCGTTATTTTGTATCCTAACTCATTTTCCTAACAAGACAACCTCAATGATAAGACGAACACTGTTTTTTTTATGCATTTCTTGCTATCTCTGTTGCTGAATCAGCTAGGGGGCTATTCAACTCTGATCTAAAAGAGACACACTAACTTAATGTAGAAACACCGTTATTTTGTCTCCTAACTCATTTTCCTAACAAGACAACCTCAATGATAAGACGCACACTGTTTTCCATGCATTTCTTGCTAAAAGAGCTAAGATCGTGATTATCTCTGTTGCTGATGAGCTAGGGGGCTAATTCAACTCCGATCTAAAAGAGACACACTAACTTAATGTAGAAACACCGTTATTTTGTATCCTAACTCATTTTCCTAACAAGACAACCTCAATGATAAGACGAACACTGTTTTTTTTATGCATTTCTTGCTATCTCTGTTGCTGAATCAGCTAGGGGGCTATTCAACTCTGATCTAAAAGAGACACACTAACTTAATGTAGAAACACCGTTATTTTGTCTCCTAACTCATTTTCCTAACAAGACAACCTCAATGATAAGACGCACACTGTTTTCCATGCATTTCTTGCTAAAAGAGCTAAGATCGTGATTATCTCTGTTGCTGAATGAGCTAGGGGGCTAATTCAACTCCGATCTAAAAGAGACACACTAACTTAATGTAGAAACACCGTTATTTTGTCTCCTAACTCATTTTCCTAACAAGACAACCTCAATGATAAGACGAACACTGTTTTCCATGCATTTCTTGCTAAAAGAGCTAAGATCGTGATTATCTCTGTTGCTGAATGAGCTAGGGGGCTATTCAACTCTGATCTAAAAGAGACACTCTAACTTAATGTAGAAACACCGTTATTGTGTCTCCTAACTCATTTTCCTAACAAGACAACCTCAATGATAAGACGCACACTGTTTTCCATGCATTTCTTGCTAAAAGAGCTAAGATTGTGATTATCTTTATTGCTGAATGAGCTAGGGGGCTATTCAACTCCGATCTAAAAGAGACACACTAGCTTAATGTAGAAACACCGTTATTGTGTCTCCTAACTCATTTTCCTAACAAGACAACCTCAATGATAAGACGAACACTGTTTTCCATGCATTTCTTGCTAAAAGAGCTAAGATCGTGATTATCTCTGTTGCTGAATGAGCTAGGGGGCTATTCAACTCCGATCTAAAAGAGACACACTAGCTTAATGTAGAAACACCGTTATTGTGTCTCCTAACTCATTTTCCTAACAAGACAACCTCAATGATAAGACGAACACTGTTTTCCATGCATTTCTTGCTAAAAGAGCTAAGATCGTGATTATCTCTGTTGCTGAATGAGCTAGGGGGCTAATTCAACTCCGATCTAAAAGAGACACACTAACTTAATGTAGAAACACCGTTATTTTGTCTCCTAACTCATTTTCCTAACAAGACAACCTCAATGATAAGACGAACACTGTTTTCCATGCATTTCTTGCTAAAAGAGCTAAGATAGTGATTATCTCTGTTGCTGAATGAGCTAGGGGGCTAATTCAACTCCGATCTAAAAGAGACACACTAACTTAATGTAGAAACACCGTTATTTTGTCTCCTTATTCATTTTCCTAACAAGACAACCTCAATGATAAGACGCACACTGTTTTCCATGCATTTCTTGCTAAAAGAGCTAAGATCGTGATTATCTCTGTTGCTGAATGAGCTAGGGGGCTATTCAACTCCGATCTAAAAGAGACACACTAACTTAATGTAGAAACACCGTTATTTTGTCTCCTAACTCATTTTCCTAACAAGACAACCTCAATGATAAGACGCACACTGTTTTCCATGAATTTCTTGCTAAAAGAGCTAAGATCGTGATTATCTCTGTTGCTGAATGATCTTGGGGGCTAATTCAACTCCGATCTAAAAGAGACACACTAACTTAATGTAGAAACACCGTTATTTTTTCTCCTAACTCATTTTCCTAACAAGACAACCTCAATGATAAGACAAACACTGTTTTCCATGCATTTCTTGCTAAAAGAGCTAAGATCGTGATTATCTCTGTTGCTGAATGAGCTAGGGGGCTATTCAACTCCGATCTAAAAGAGACACACTAACTTAATGTAGAAACACCGTTATTTTGTCTCCTAACTCATTTTCCTAACAAGACAACCTCAATGATAAGACGCACACTGTTTTCCATGCATTTCTTGCTAAAAGAGCTAAGATCGTGATTATCTCTGTTGCTGATGAGCTAGGGGGCTAATTCAACTCCGATCTAAAAGAGACACACTAACTTAATGTAGAAACACCGTTATTTTGTATCCTAACTCATTTTCCTAACAAGACAACCTCAATGATAAGACGAACACTGTTTTTTTTATGCATTTCTTGCTATCTCTGTTGCTGAATCAGCTAGGGGGCTATTCAACTCTGATCTAAAAGAGACACACTAACTTAATGTAGAAACACCGTTATTTTGTCTCCTAACTCATTTTCCTAACAAGACAACCTCAATGATAAGACGCACACTGTTTTCCATGCATTTCTTGCTAAAAGAGCTAAGATCGTGATTATCTCTGTTGCTGAATGAGTTAGGGGGCTAATTCAACTCCAATCTAAAAGAGACACACTAACTTAATGTAGAAACACCGTTATTTTGTCTCCTAACTCATTTTCCTAACAAGACAACCTCAATGATAAGACGAACACTGTTTTCCATGCATTTCTTGCTAAAAGAGCTAAGATCGTGATTATCTCTGTTGCTGAATGAGCTAGGGGGCTTTTCAACTCTGATCTAAAAGAGACACTCTAACTTAATGTAGAAACACCGTTATTGTGTCTCCTAACTCATTTTCCTAACAAGACAACCTCAATGATAAGACGCACACTGTTTTCCATGCATTTCTTGCTAAAAGAGCTAAGATTGTGATTATCTCTGTTGCTGAATGAGCTAGAGGGCTAATTCAACTCCGATCTAAAAGAGACACACTAACTTAATGTAGAAACACCGTTATTTTGTCTCCTAACTCATTTTCCTAACAAGACAACCTCAATGATAAGACGAACACTGTTTTCCATGCATTTCTTGCTAAAAGAGCTAAGATAGTGATTATCTCTGTTGCTGAATGAGCTAGGGGGCTAATTCAACTCCGATCTAAAAGAGACACACTAACTTAATTTAGAAACACCGTTATTTTGTCTCCTTACTCATTTTCCTAACAAGACAACCTCAATGATAAGACGCACACTGTTTTCCATGCATTTCTTGCTAAAAGAGCTAAGATCGTGATTATCTCTGTTGCTGAATGAGCTAGGGGGCTATTCAACTCCGATCTAAAAGAGACACACTAACTTAATGTAGAAACACCGTTATTTTGTCTCCTAACTCATTTTCCTAACAAGACAACCTCAATGATAAGACGCACACTGTTTTCCATGCATTTCTTGCTAAAAGAGCTAAGATCGTGATTATCTCTGTTGCTGAATGAGCTAGGGGGCTATTCAACTCCGATCTAAAAGAGACACACTAACTTTATGTAGAAACACCGTTATTTTGTCTCCTAACTCATTTTCCTAACAAGACAACCTCAATGATAAGACGCACACTGTTTTCCATGCATTTCTTGCTAAAAGAGCTAAGATCGTGATTATTTCTGTTGCTGATTGAGCTAGGGGGCTAATTTAACTCCGATCTAAAAGAGACACACTAACTTATTGTAGAAACACCGTTATTTTTTCTCCTAACTCATTTTCCTAACAAGACAACCTCAATGATAAGACGCACACTGTTTTCCATGCATTTCTTGCTAAAAGAGCTAAGATCGTGATTATCTCTGTTGCTGAATGAGCTAGGGGGCTAATTCAAATCCGATCTAAAAGAGACACACTAACTTAATGTAGAAACACCGTTATTTTGTCTCCTAACTCATTTTCCTAACAAGACAACCTCAATGATAAGACGCACACTGTTTTCCATGAATTTCTTGCTAAAAGAGCTAAGATCGTGATTATCTCTGTTGCTGAATCAGCTAGGGGGCTATTCAACTCTGATCTAAAAGAGACACACTAACTTAATGTAGAAACACCGTTATTTTGTCTCCTAACTCATTTTCCTAACAAGACAACCTCAATGATAAGACGCACACTGTTTTCCATGCATTTCTTGCTAAAAGAGCTAAGATCGTGATTATCTCTGTTGCTGAATGAGCTAGGGGGCTAATTCAACTCCGATCTAAATGAGACACACTAACTTAATGTAGAAATACCGTTATTTTGTCTCATAACTCATTTTCCTAACAAGACAACCTCAATGATAAGACGAACACTGTTTTCCATGCATTTCTTGCTAAAAGAGCTAAGATCGTGATTATCTCTGTTGCTGAATGAGCTAGGGGGCCATTCAACTCCGATCTAAAAGAGACACACTAACTTAATGTAGAAACACCGTTATTTTGTCTCCTAACTCATTTTCCTAACAAGACAACCTCAATGATAAGACGAACACTGTTTTCCATGCATTTCTTGCTGAAAGAGCTAAGATCGTGATTATCTCTGTTTCTGAATTAGCTAGGGGGCTAATTCAAATCCGATCTAAAAGAGACACACTGACTTAATGTAGAAACACCGTTATTTTGTCTCCTAACTCATTTTCCTAACAAGACAACCTCAATGATAAGACGAACACTGTTTTCCATGCATTTCTTGATAAAAGAGCTAAGATCGTGATTATCTCTGTTGCTGAATGAGCTAGGGGGCTATTCAACTCCGATCTAAAAGAGACACACTAACTTAATGTAGAAACACCGTTATTTTGTCTCCTAACTCATTTTCCTAACAAGACAACCTCAATGATAAGACGCACACTGTTTTCGAAGCATTTCTTGCTAAAAGAGCTAAGATCGTGATTATCTCTGTTGCTGAATGAGCTAGGTTGCTATTCAAATCCGATCTAAAAGAGACACACTGATTTAATATAGAAACACCATGATTTTGTCTCCTAACTCATTTTCCTAACAAGACAACCTCAATGATAAGACGAACACTGTTTTCCATGCATTTCTTGCTAAAAGAGCTAAGATCGTGATTATCTCTGTTGCTGAATGAGCTAGGGGGCTATTCAACTCCGATCTAAAAGAGACACACTAACTTAATGTAGAAACACCGTTATTTTGTCTCCTAACTCATTTTCCTAACAAGACAACCTCAATGATAAGACGAACAATGTTTTCCATGCATTTCTTGCTAAAAGAGCTAAGATCGTGATTATCTCTGTTGCTGAATGAGCTAGGGGGCTAATTCAACTCCGATCTAAAAGAGACACACTAACTTAATGTAGAAACACCGTTATTTTCTCTGCTAACTCATTTTCCTAACAAGACAACCTCAATGATAAGACGCACACTGTTTTCCATGCATTTCTTGCTAAAAGAGCTAAGATCGTGATTATCTCTGTTGCTGAATGAGCTAGGGGGCTAATTCAACTCCGATCTAAAAGAGACACACTAACTTAATGTAGAAACACCGTTATTTTGTCTCCTAACTCATTTTCCTAACAAGACAACCTCAATGATAAGACGAACACTGTTTTCCATGCATTTCTTGCTAAAAGAGCTAAGATCGTGATTATCTCTGTTGCTGAATGAGCTAGGGGGCCATTCAACTCCGATCTAAAAGAGACACACTAACTTAATGTAGAAACACCATTATTTTGTCTCCTAACTCATTTTCCTAACAAGACAACCTCAATGATAAGACGCACACTGTTTTCCATGCATTTCTTGCTAAAAGAGCTAAGATCGTGATTATCTCTGTTGCTGAATGAGCTAGGTTGCTATTCAACTCCGATCTAAAAGAGACACACTGACTTAATGTAGAAACACCGTTATTTTGTCTCCTAACTCATTTTCCTAACAAGACAACCTCAATGATAAGACGAACACTGTTTTCCATGCATTTCTTGATAAAAGAGCTAAGATCGTGATTATCTCTGTTGCTGAATGAGCTAGGGGGCTATTCAACTCCGATCTAAAAGAGACACACTAACTTAATGTAGAAACACCATTATTTTGTCTCCTAACTCATTTTCCTAACAAGACAACCCCAATGATAAGACGCACACTGTTTTCCATGCATTTCTTGCTATCTCTGTTGCTGAATCAGCTAGGGGGTTATTCAACTCTGATCTAAAAGAGACACACTAACTTAATGTAGAAACACCGTTATTTTGTCTCCTAACTCATTTTCCTAACAAGACAACCTCAATGATAAGACGCACACTGTTTTCCATGCATTTCTTGCTAAAAGAGCTAAGATCGTGATTATCTCTGTTGCTGAATGAGCTAGGGGGCTAATTCAACTCCGATCTAAAAGAGACACACTAACTTAATGTAGAAACACCGTTATTTTGTCTCCTAACTCATTTTCCTAACAAGACAACCTCAATGATAAGACGAACACTGTTTTCCATGCATTTCTTGCTGAAAGAGCTAAGATCGTGATTATCTCTGTTGCTGAATGAGCTAGGGGGCTAATTCAACTCCGATCTAAAAGAGACACACTAACTTAATGTAGAAACACCGTTATTTTGTCTCCTAACTCATTTTCCTAACAAGACAACCTCAATGATAAGACGAACACTGTTTTCCATGCATTTCTTGCTAAAAGAGCTAAGATAGTGATTATCTCTGTTGCTGAATGAGCTAGGGGACTAATTCAACTCCGATCTAAAAGAGACACACTAACTTAATGTAGAAACACCGTTATTTTGTCTCCTAACTCATTTTCCTAACAAGACAACCTCAATGATAAGACGCACACTGTTTTCCATGCATTTCTTGCTAAAAGAGCTAAGATCGTGATTATCTCTGTTGCTGAATGAGCTAGGGGGCTATTCAACTCCGATCTAAAAGAGACACACTAACTTAATGTAGAAACACCGTTATTTTGTCTCCTAACTCATTTTCCTAACAAGACAACCTCAATGATAAGACGCACACTGTTTTCGAAGCATTTCTTGCTAAAAGAGCTAAGATCGTGATTATCTCTGTTGCTGAATGATCTTGGGGGCTAATTCAACTCCGATCTAAAAGAGACACACTAACTTAATGTAGAAACACCGTTATTTTTTCTCCTAACTCATTTTCCTAACAAGACAACCTTAATGATAAGACAAACACTGTTTTCCATGCATTTCTTGCTAAAAGAGCTAAGATCGTGATTATCTCTGTTGCTGAATGAGCTAGGGGGCTATTCAACTCCGATCTAAAAGATACACACTAACTTAATGTAGAAACACCGTTATTTTGTCTCCTAACTCATTTTCCTAACAAGACAACCTCAATGATAAGACGCACACTGTTTTCCATGCATTTCTTGCTAAAAGAGCTAAGATCGTGATTATCTCTGTTGCTGAATGAGCTAGGGGGCTAATTCAACTCCGATCTAAAAGAGACACACTAACTTAATGTAGAAACACCGTTATTTTGTATCCTAACTCATTTTCCTAACAAGACAACCTCAATGATAAGACGAACACTGTTTTTTTTATGCATTTCTTGCTATCTCTGTTGCTGAATCAGCTAGGGGGCTATTCAACTCTGATCTAAAAGAGACACACTAACTTAATGTAGAAACACCGTTATTGTGTCTCCTAACTCATTTTCCTAACAAGACAACCTCAATGATAAGACGCACACTGTTTTCCATGCATTTCTTGCTAAAAGAGCTAAGATTGTGATTATCTCTGTTGCTGAATGAGCTAGGGGGCTAATTCAACTCCGATCTAAAAGAGACACAATAACTTAATGTAGAAACACCGTTATTTTGTATCCTAACTCATTTTCCCAACAAGACAACCTCAATGATAAGACGCACACTGTTTTCCATGCATTTCTTGCTAAAAGAGCTAAGATAGTGATTATCTCTGTTGCTGAATGAGCTAGGGGGCTAATTCAACTCCGATCTAAAAGAGACACACTAACTTAATGTAGAAACACCGTTATTTTGTCTCCTAACTCATTTTCCTAACAAGACAACCTCAATGATAAGACGCACACTGTTTTCCATGCATTTCTTGCTAAAAGAGCTAAGATCGTGATTATCTCTGTTGCTGAATGAGCTAGGGGGCTATTCAACTCCGATCTAAAAGAGACACACTAACTTAATGTAGAATTACCGTTATTTTGTCTCCTAACTCATTTTCCTAACAAGACAACCTCAATGATAAGACGCACACTGTTTTCCATGCATTTCTTGCTAAAAGAGCTAAGATCGTGATTATCTCTGTTGCTGATGAGCTAGGGGGCTAATTCAACTCCGATCTAAAAGAGACACACTAACTTAATGTAGAAACACCGTTATTTTGTATCCTAACTCATTTTCCTAACAAGACAACCTCAATGATAAGACGAACACTGTTTTTTTTATGCATTTCTTGCTATCTCTGTTGCTGAATCAGCTAGGGGGCTATTCAACTCTGATCTAAAAGAGACACACTAACTTAATGTAGAAACACCGTTATTTTGTCTCCTAACTCATTTTCCTAACAAGACAACCTCAATGATAAGACGCACACTGTTTTCCATGCATTTCTTGCTAAAAGAGCTAAGATCGTGATTATCTCTGTTGCTGAATGAGCTAGGGGGCTAATTCAACTCCGATCTAAAAGAGACACACTAACTTAATGTAGAAACACCGTTATTTTGTCTCCTAACTCATTTTCCTAACAAGACAACCTCAATGATAAGACGAACACTGTTTTCCATGCATTTCTTGCTAAAAGAGCTAAGATCGTGATTATCTCTGTTGCTGAATGAGCTAGGGGGCTATTCAACTCTGATCTAAAAGAGACACTCTAACTTAATGTAGAAACACCGTTATTGTGTCTCCTAACTCATTTTCCTAACAAGACAACCTCAATGATAAGACGCACACTGTTTTCCATGCATTTCTTGCTAAAAGAGCTAAGATTGTGATTATCTTTATTGCTGAATGAGCTAGGGGGCTATTCAACTCCGATCTAAAAGAGACACACTAGCTTAATGTAGAAACACCGTTATTGTGTCTCCTAACTCATTTTCCTAACAAGACAACCTCAATGATAAGACGAACACTGTTTTCCATGCATTTCTTGCTAAAAGAGCTAAGATCGTGATTATCTCTGTTGCTGAATGAGCTAGGGGGCTATTCAAATCCGATCTAAAAGAGACACACTAGCTTAATGTAGAAACACCGTTATTTTGTCTCCTAACTCATTTTCCTAACAAGACAACCTCAATGATAAGACGAACACTGTTTTCCATGCATTTCTTGCTAAAAGAGCTAAGATAGTGATTATCTCTGTTGCTGAATGAGCTAGGGGGCTAATTCAACTCCGATCTAAAAGAGACACACTAACTTAATGTAGAAACACCGTTATTTTGTCTCCTTATTCATTTTCCTAACAAGACAACCTCAATGATAAGACGCACACTGTTTTCCATGCATTTCTTGCTAAAAGAGCTAAGATCGTGATTATCTCTGTTGCTGAATGAGCTAGGGGGCTAATTCAACTCCGATCTAAAAGAGACACACTAACTTAATGTAGAAACACCGTTATTTTGTATCCTAACTCATTTTCCTAACAAGACAACCTCAATGATAAGACGAACACTGTTTTTTTTATGCATTTCTTGCTATCTCTGTTGCTGAATCAGCTAGGGGGCTATTCAACTCTGATCTAAAAGAGACACACTAACTTAATGTAGAAACACCGTTATTTTGTCTCCTAACTCATTTTCCTAACAAGACAACCTCAATGATAAGACGCACACTGTTTTCCATGCATTTCTTGCTAAAAGAGCTAAGATCGTGATTATCTCTGTTGCTGATGAGCTAGGGGGCTAATTCAACTCCGATCTAAAAGAGACACACTAACTTAATGTAGAAACACCGTTATTTTGTATCCTAACTCATTTTCCTAACAAGACAACCTCAATGATAAGACGAACACTGTTTTTTTTATGCATTTCTTGCTATCTCTGTTGCTGAATCAGCTAGGGGGCTATTCAACTCTGATCTAAAAGAGACACACTAACTTAATGTAGAAACACCGTTATTTTGTCTCCTAACTCATTTTCCTAACAAGACAACCTCAATGATAAGACGCACACTGTTTTCCATGCATTTCTTGCTAAAAGAGCTAAGATCGTGATTATCTCTGTTGCTGAATGAGCTAGGGGGCTAATTCAACTCCGATCTAAAAGAGACACACTAACTTAATGTAGAAACACCGTTATTTTGTCTCCTAACTCATTTTCCTAACAAGACAACCTCAATGATAAGACGAACACTGTTTTCCATGCATTTCTTGCTAAAAGAGCTAAGATCGTGATTATCTCTGTTGCTGAATGAGCTAGGGGGCTATTCAACTCTGATCTAAAAGAGACACTCTAACTTAATGTAGAAACACCGTTATTGTGTCTCCTAACTCATTTTCCTAACAAGACAACCTCAATGATAAGACGCACACTGTTTTCCATGCATTTCTTGCTAAAAGAGCTAAGATTGTGATTATCTTTATTGCTGAATGAGCTAGGGGGCTATTCAACTCCGATCTAAAAGAGACACACTAGCTTAATGTAGAAACACCGTTATTGTGTCTCCTAACTCATTTTCCTAACAAGACAACCTCAATGATAAGACGAACACTGTTTTCCATGCATTTCTTGCTAAAAGAGCTAAGATCGTGATTATCTCTGTTGCTGAATGAGCTAGGGGGCTATTCAACTCCGATCTAAAAGAGACACACTAGCTTAATGTAGAAACACCGTTATTGTGTCTCCTAACTCATTTTCCTAACAAGACAACCTCAATGATAAGACGAACACTGTTTTCCATGCATTTCTTGCTAAAAGAGCTAAGATCGTGATTATCTCTGTTGCTGAATGAGCTAGGGGGCTAATTCAACTCCGATCTAAAAGAGACACACTAACTTAATGTAGAAACACCGTTATTTTGTCTCCTAACTCATTTTCCTAACAAGACAACCTCAATGATAAGACGAACACTGTTTTCCATGCATTTCTTGCTAAAAGAGCTAAGATAGTGATTATCTCTGTTGCTGAATGAGCTAGGGGGCTAATTCAACTCCGATCTAAAAGAGACACACTAACTTAATGTAGAAACACCGTTATTTTGTCTCCTTATTCATTTTCCTAACAAGACAACCTCAATGATAAGACGCACACTGTTTTCCATGCATTTCTTGCTAAAAGAGCTAAGATCGTGATTATCTCTGTTGCTGAATGAGCTAGGGGGCTATTCAACTCCGATCTAAAAGAGACACACTAACTTAATGTAGAAACACCGTTATTTTGTCTCCTAACTCATTTTCCTAACAAGACAACCTCAATGATAAGACGCACACTGTTTTCCATGAATTTCTTGCTAAAAGAGCTAAGATCGTGATTATCTCTGTTGCTGAATGATCTTGGGGGCTAATTCAACTCCGATCTAAAAGAGACACACTAACTTAATGTAGAAACACCGTTATTTTTTCTCCTAACTCATTTTCCTAACAAGACAACCTCAATGATAAGACAAACACTGTTTTCCATGCATTTCTTGCTAAAAGAGCTAAGATCGTGATTATCTCTGTTGCTGAATGAGCTAGGGGGCTATTCAACTCCGATCTAAAAGAGACACACTAACTTAATGTAGAAACACCGTTATTTTGTCTCCTAACTCATTTTCCTAACAAGACAACCTCAATGATAAGACGCACACTGTTTTCCATGCATTTCTTGCTAAAAGAGCTAAGATCGTGATTATCTCTGTTGCTGATGAGCTAGGGGGCTAATTCAACTCCGATCTAAAAGAGACACACTAACTTAATGTAGAAACACCGTTATTTTGTATCCTAACTCATTTTCCTAACAAGACAACCTCAATGATAAGACGAACACTGTTTTTTTTATGCATTTCTTGCTATCTCTGTTGCTGAATCAGCTAGGGGGCTATTCAACTCTGATCTAAAAGAGACACACTAACTTAATGTAGAAACACCGTTATTTTGTCTCCTAACTCATTTTCCTAACAAGACAACCTCAATGATAAGACGCACACTGTTTTCCATGCATTTCTTGCTAAAAGAGCTAAGATCGTGATTATCTCTGTTGCTGAATGAGTTAGGGGGCTAATTCAACTCCGATCTAAAAGAGACACACTAACTTAATGTAGAAACACCGTTATTTTGTCTCCTAACTCATTTTCCTAACAAGACAACCTCAATGATAAGACGAACACTGTTTTCCATGCATTTCTTGCTAAAAGAGCTAAGATCGTGATTATCTCTGTTGCTGAATGAGCTAGGGGGCTTTTCAACTCTGATCTAAAAGAGACACTCTAACTTAATGTAGAAACACCGTTATTGTGTCTCCTAACTCATTTTCCTAACAAGACAACCTCAATGATAAGACGCACACTGTTTTCCATGCATTTCTTGCTAAAAGAGCTAAGATTGTGATTATCTCTGTTGCTGAATGAGCTAGGGGGCTAATTCAACTCCGATCTAAAAGAGACACACTAACTTAATGTAGAAACACCGTTATTTTGTCTCCTAACTCATTTTCCTAACAAGACAACCTCAATGATAAGACGAACACTGTTTTCCATGCATTTCTTGCTAAAAGAGCTAAGATAGTGATTATCTCTGTTGCTGAATGAGCTAGGGGGCTAATTCAACTCCGATCTAAAAGAGACACACTAACTTAATTTAGAAACACCGTTATTTTGTCTCCTTACTCATTTATCTAACAAGACAACCTCAATGATAAGACGCACACTGTTTTCCATGCATTTCTTGCTAAAAGAGCTAAGATCGTGATTATCTCTGTTGCTGAATGAGCTAGGGGGCTATTCAACTCCGATCTAAAAAAGACACACTAACTTAATGTAGAAACACCGTTATTTTGTCTCCTAACTCATTTTCCTAACAAGACAACCTCAATGATAAGACGCACACTGTTTTCCATGCATTTCTTGCTAAAAGAGCTAAGATCGTGATTATCTCTGTTGCTGAATGAGCTAGGGGGCTATTCAACTCCGATCTAAAAGAGACACACTAACTTTATGTAGAAACACCGTTATTTTGTCTCCTAACTCATTTTCCTAACAAGACAACCTCAATGATAAGACGCACACTGTTTTCCATGCATTTCTTGCTAAAAGAGCTAAGATCGTGATTATTTCTGTTGCTGATTGAGCTAGGGGGCTAATTTAACTCCGATCTAAAAGAGACACACTAACTTATTGTTGAAACACCGTTATTTTTTCTCCTAACTCATTTTCCTAACAAGACAACCTCAATGATAAGACGCACACTGTTTTCCATGCATTTCTTGCTAAAAGAGCTAAGATCGTGATTATCTCTGTTGCTGAATGAGCTAGGGGGCTAATTCAAATCCGATCTAAAAGAGACACACTAACTTAATGTAGAAACACCGTTATTTTGTCTCCTAACTCATTTTCCTAACAAGACAACCTCAATGATAAGACGCACACTGTTTTCCATGAATTTCTTGCTAAAAGAGCTAAGATCGTGATTATCTCTGTTGCTGAATCAGCTAGGGGGCTATTCAACTCTGATCTAAAAGAGACACACTAACTTAATGTAGAAACACCGTTATTTTGTCTCCTAACTCATTTTCCTAACAAGACAACCTCAATGATAAGACGCACACTGTTTTCCATGCATTTCTTGCTAAAAGAGCTAAGATCGTGATTATCTCTGTTGCTGAATGAGCTAGGGGGCTAATTCAACTCCGATCTAAATGAGACACACTAACTTAATGTAGAAATACCGTTATTTTGTCTCATAACTCATTTTCCTAACAAGACAACCTCAATGATAAGACGAACACTGTTTTCCATGCATTTCTTGCTAAAAGAGCTAAGATCGTGATTATCTCTGTTGCTGAATGAGCTAGGGGGCCATTCAACTCCGATCTAAAAGAGACACACTAACTTAATGTAGAAACACCGTTATTTTGTCTCCTAACTCATTTTCCTAACAAGACAACCTCAATGATAAGACGAACACTGTTTTCCATGCATTTCTTGCTGAAAGAGCTAAGATCGTGATTATCTCTGTTTCTGAATTAGCTAGGGGGCTAATTCAAATCCGATCTAAAAGAGACACACTGACTTAATGTAGAAACACCGTTATTTTGTCTCCTAACTCATTTTCCTAACAAGACAACCTCAATGATAAGACGAACACTGTTTTCCATGCATTTCTTGATAAAAGAGCTAAGATCGTGATTATCTCTGTTGCTGAATGAGCTAGGGGGCTATTCAACTCCGATCTAAAAGAGACACACTAACTTAATGTAGAAACACCGTTATTTTGTCTCCTAACTCATTTTCCTAACAAGACAACCTCAATGATAAGACGCACACTGTTTTCGAAGCATTTCTTGCTAAAAGAGCTAAGATCGTGATTATCTCTGTTGCTGAATGAGCTAGGTTGCTATTCAAATCCGATCTAAAAGAGACACACTGATTTAATATAGAAACACCATGATTTTGTCTCCTAACTCATTTTCCTAACAAGACAACCTCAATGATAAGACGAACACTGTTTTCCATGCATTTCTTGCTAAAAGAGCTAAGATCGTGATTATCTCTGTTGCTGAATGAGCTAGGGGGCTATTCAACTCCGATCTAAAAGAGACACACTAACTTAATGTAGAAACACCGTTATTTTGTCTCCTAACTCATTTTCCTAACAAGACAACCTCAATGATAAGACGAACACTGTTTTCCATGCATTTCTTGCTGAAAGAGCTAAGATCGTGATTATCTCTGTTGCTGAATGAGCTAGGGGGCTAATTCAACTCCGATCTAAAAGAGACACACTAACTTAATGTAGAAACACCGTTATTTTCTCTGCTAACTCATTTTCCTAACAAGACAACCTCAATGATAAGACGCACACTGTTTTCCATGCATTTCTTGCTAAAAGAGCTAAGATCGTGATTATCTCTGTTGCTGAATGAGCTAGGGGGCTAATTCAACTCCGATCTAAAAGAGACACACTAACTTAATGTAGAAACACCGTTATTTTGTCTCCTAACTCATTTTCCTAACAAGACAACCTCAATGATAAGACGAACACTGTTTTCCATGCATTTCTTGCTAAAAGAGCTAAGATCGAGATTATCTCTGTTGCTGAATGAGCTAGGGGGCCATTCAACTCCGATCTAAAAGAGACACACTAACTTAATGTAGAAACACCATTATTTTGTCTCCTAACTCATTTTCCTAACAAGACAACCTCAATGATAAGACGCACACTGTTTTCCATGCATTTCTTGCTAAAAGAGCTAAGATCGTGATTATCTCTGTTGCTGAATGAGCTAGGTTGCTATTCAACTCCGATCTAAAAGAGACACACTGACTTAATGTAGAAACACCGTTATTTTGTCTCCTAACTCATTTTCCTAACAAGACAACCTCAATGATAAGACGAACACTGTTTTCCATGCATTTCTTGATAAAAGAGCTAAGATCGTGATTATCTCTGTTGCTGAATGAGCTAGGGGGCTATTCAACTCCGATCTAAAAGAGACACACTAACTTAATGTAGAAACACCATTATTTTGTCTCCTAACTCATTTTCCTAACAAGACAACCCCAATGATAAGACGCACACTGTTTTCCATGCATTTCTTGCTATCTCTGTTGCTGAATCAGCTAGGGGGTTATTCAACTCTGATCTAAAAGAGACACACTAACTTAATGTAGAAACACCGTTATTTTGTCTCCTAACTCATTTTCCTAACAAGACAACCTCAATGATAAGACGCACACTGTTTTCCATGCATTTCTTGCTAAAAGAGCTAAGATCGTGATTATCTCTGTTGCTGAATGAGCTAGGGGGCTAATTCAACTCCGATCTAAAAGAGACACACTAACTTAATGTAGAAACACCGTTATTTTGTCTCCTAACTCATTTTCCTAACAAGACAACCTCAATGATAAGACGAACACTGTTTTCCATGCATTTCTTGCTGAAAGAGCTAAGATCGTGATTATCTCTGTTGCTGAATGAGCTAGGGGGCTAATTCAACTCCGATCTAAAAGAGACACACTAACTTAATGTAGAAACACCGTTATTTTGTCTCCTAACTCATTTTCCTAACAAGACAACCTCAATGATAAGACGAACACTGTTTTCCATGCATTTCTTGCTAAAAGAGCTAAGATAGTGATTATCTCTGTTGCTGAATGAGCTAGGGGACTAATTCAACTCCGATCTAAAAGAGACACACTAACTTAATGTAGAAACACCGTTATTTTGTCTCCTAACTCATTTTCCTAACAAGACAACCTCAATGATAAGACGCACACTGTTTTCCATGCATTTCTTGCTAAAAGAGCTAAGATCGTGATTATCTCTGTTGCTGAATGAGCTAGGGGGCTATTCAACTCCGATCTAAAAGAGACACACTAACTTAATGTAGAAACACCGTTATTTTGTCTCCTAACTCATTTTCCTAACAAGACAACCTCAATGATAAGACGCACACTGTTTTCGAAGCATTTCTTGCTAAAAGAGCTAAGATCGTGATTATCTCTGTTGCTGAATGATCTTGGGGGCTAATTCAACTCCGATCTAAAAGAGACACACTAACTTAATGTAGAAACACCGTTATTTTTTCTCCTAACTCATTTTCCTAACAAGACAACCTTAATGATAAGACAAACACTGTTTTCCATGCATTTCTTGCTAAAAGAGCTAAGATCGTGATTATCTCTGTTGCTGAATGAGCTAGGGGGCTATTCAACTCTGATCTAAAAGAGACACACTAACTTAATGTAGAAACACCGTTATTTTGTCTCCTAACTCATTTTCCTAACAAGACAACCTCAATGATAAGACGAACACTGTTTTCCATGCATTTCTTGCTAAAAGAGCTAAGATCGAGATTATCTCTGTTGCTGAATGAGCTAGGGGGCCATTCAACTCCGATCTAAAAGAGACACACTAACTTAATGTAGAAACACCATTATTTTGTCTCCTAACTCATTTTCCTAACAAGACAACCTCAATGATAAGACGCACACTGTTTTCCATGCATTTCTTGCTAAAAGAGCTAAGATCGTGATTATCTCTGTTGCTGAATGAGCTAGGTTGCTATTCAACTCCGATCTAAAAGAGACACACTGACTTAATGTAGAAACACCGTTATTTTGTCTCCTAACTCATTTTCCTAACAAGACAACCTCAATGATAAGACGAACACTGTTTTCCATGCATTTCTTGATAAAAGAGCTAAGATCGTGATTATCTCTGTTGCTGAATGAGCTAGGGGGCTATTCAACTCCGATCTAAAAGAGACACACTAACTTAATGTAGAAACACCATTATTTTGTCTCCTAACTCATTTTCCTAACAAGACAACCCCAATGATAAGACGCACACTGTTTTCCATGAATTTCTTGCTATCTCTGTTGCTGAATCAGCTAGGGGGTTATTCAACTCTGATCTAAAAGAGACACACTAACTTAATGTAGAAACACCGTTATTTTGTCTCCTAACTCATTTTCCTAACAAGACAACCTCAATGATAAGACGCACACTGTTTTCCATGCATTTCTTGCTAAAAGAGCTAAGATCGTGATTATCTCTGTTGCTGAATGAGCTAGGGGGCTAATTCAACTCCGATCTAAAAGAGACACACTAACTTAATGTAGAAACACCGTTATTTTGTCTCCTAACTCATTTTCCTAACAAGACAACCTCAATGATAAGACGAACACTGTTTTCCATGCATTTCTTGCTGAAAGAGCTAAGATCGTGATTATCTCTGTTGCTGAATGAGCTAGGGGGCTAATTCAACTCCGATCTAAAAGAGACACACTAACTTAATGTAGAAACACCGTTATTTTGTCTCCTAACTCATTTTCCTAACAAGACAACCTCAATGATAAGACGAACACTGTTTTCCATGCATTTCTTGCTAAAAGAGCTAAGATAGTGATTATCTCTGTTGCTGAATGAGCTAGGGGACTAATTCAACTCCGATCTAAAAGAGACACACTAACTTAATGTAGAAACACCGTTATTTTGTCTCCTAACTCATTTTCCTAACAAGACAACCTCAATGATAAGACGCACACTGTTTTCCATGCATTTCTTGCTAAAAGAGCTAAGATCGTGATTATCTCTGTTGCTGAATGAGCTAGGGGGCTATTCAACTCCGATCTAAAAGAGACACACTAACTTAATGTAGAAACACCGTTATTTTGTCTCCTAACTCATTTTCCTAACAAGACAACCTCAATGATAAGACGCACACTGTTTTCGAAGCATTTCTTGCTAAAAGAGCTAAGATCGTGATTATCTCTGTTGCTGAATGATCTTGGGGGCTAATTCAACTCCGATCTAAAAGAGACACACTAACTTAATGTAGAAACACCGTTATTTTTTCTCCTAACTCATTTTCCTAACAAGACAACCTTAATGATAAGACAAACACTGTTTTCCATGCATTTCTTGCTAAAAGAGCTAAGATCGTGATTATCTCTGTTGCTGAATGAGCTAGGGGGCTATTCAACTCCGATCTAAAAGAGACACACTAACTTAATGTAGAAACACCGTTATTTTGTCTCCTAACTCATTTTCCTAACAAGACAACCTCAATGATAAGACGCACACTGTTTTCCATGCATTTCTTGCTAAAAGAGCTAAGATCGTGATTATCTCTGTTGCTGAATGAGCTAGGGGGCTAATTCAACTCCGATCTAAAAGAGACACACTAACTTAATGTAGAAACACCGTTATTTTGTATCCTAACTCATTTTCCTAACAAGACAACCTCAATGATAAGACGAACACTGTTTTTTTTATGCATTTCTTGCTATCTCTGTTGCTGAATCAGCTAGAGGGCTATTCAACTCTGATCTAAAAGAGACACACTAACTTAATGTAGAAACACCGTTATTGTGTCTCCTAACTCATTTTCCTAACAAGACAACCTCAATGATAAGACGCACACTGTTTTCCATGCATTTCTTGCTAAAAGAGCTAAGATTGTGATTATCTCTGTTGCTGAATGAGCTAGGGGGCTAATTCAACTCCGATCTAAAAGAGACACAATAACTTAATGTAGAAACACCGTTATTTTGTATCCTAACTCATTTTCCCAACAAGACAACCTCAATGATAAGACGCACACTGTTTTCCATGCATTTCTTGCTAAAAGAGCTAAGATAGTGATTATCTTTATTGCTGAATGAGCTAGGGGGCTATTCAACTCCGATCTAAAAGAGACACACTAGCTTAATGTAGAAACACCGTTATTGTGTCTCCTAACTCATTTTCCTAACAAGACAACCTCAATGATAAGACGAACACTGTTTTCCATGCATTTCTTGCTAAAAGAGCTAAGATCGTGATTATCTCTGTTGCTGAATGAGCTAGGGGGCTATTCAACTCCGATCTAAAAGAGACACACTAACTTAATGTAGAAACACCGTTATTTTGTCTCCTAACTCATTTTCCTAACAAGACAACCTCAATGATAAGACGAACACTGTTTTCCATGCATTTCTTGCTGAAAGAGCTAAGATCGTGATTATCTCTGTTGCTGAATGAGCTAGGGGGCTAATTCAACTCCGATCTAAAAGAGACAAACTAACTTAATGTAGAAACACCGTTATTTTGACTCCTAACTCATTTTCCTAACAAGACAACCTCAATGATAAGACGAACACTGTTTTCCATGCATTTCTTGCTAAAAGAGCTAAGGGGGCTAATTCAACTCCGATCTAAAAGAGACACACTAACTTAATGTAGAAACACCGTTATTTTGTCTCCTAACTCATTTTCCTAACAAGACAACCTCAATGATAAGACGCACACTGTTTTCCATGCATTTCTTGCTAAAAGAGCTAAGATCGTGATTATCTCTGTTGCTGAATGATCTTGGGGGCTAATTCAACTCCGATCTAAAAGAGACACACTAACTTAATGTAGAAACACCGTTATTTTTTCTCCTAACTCATTTTCCTAACAAGACAACCTCAATGATAAGACGCACACTGTTTTCCATGAATTTCTTGCTAAAAGAGCTAAGATCGTGATTATCTCTGTTGCTGAATGATCTTGGGGGCTAATTCAACTCCGATCTAAAAGAGACACACTAACTTAATGTAGAAACACCGTTATTTTTTCTCCTAACTCATTTTCCTAACAAGACAACCTCAATGATAAGACAAACACTGTTTTCCATGCATTTCTTGCTAAAAGAGCTAAGATCGTGATTATCTCTGTTGCTGAATGAGCTAGGGGGCTATTCAACTCCGATCTAAAAGAGACACACTAACTTAATGTAGAAACACCGTTATTTTGTCTCCTAACTCATTTTCCTAACAAGACAACCTCAATGATAAGACGCACACTGTTTTCCATGCATTTCTTGCTAAAAGAGCTAAGATCGTGATTATCTCTGTTGCTGAATGAGCTAGGGGGCTATTCAACTCTGATCTAAAAGAGACACACTAACTTAATGTAGAAACACCGTTATTGTGTCTCCTAACTCATTTTCCTAACAAGACAACCTCAATGATAAGACGCACACTGTTTTCCATGCATTTCTTGCTAAAAGAGCTAAGATTGTGATTATCTCTGTTGCTGAATGAGCTAGGGGGCTAATTCAACTCCGATCTAAAAGAGACACAATAACTTAATGTAGAAACACCGTTATTTTGTCTCCTAACTCATTTTCCCAACAAGACAACCTCAATGATAAGACGCACACTGTTTTCCATGCATTTCTTGCTAAAAGAGCTAAGATAGTGATTATCTTTATTGCTGAATGAGCTAGGGGGCTATTCAACTCCGATCTAAAAGAGACACACTAGCTTAATGTAGAAACACCGTTATTGTGTCTCCTAACTCATTTTCCTAACAAGACAACCTCAATGATAAGACGAACACTGTTTTTTTATGCATTTCTTGCTATCTCTGTTGCTGAATCAGCTAGGGGGCTATTCAACTCTGATCTAAAAGAGACACACTAACTTAATGTAGAAACACCGTTATTTTGTCTCCTAACTCATTTTCCTAACAAGACAACCTCAATGATAAGACGCACACTGTTTTCCATGCATTTCTTGCTAAAAGAGCTAAGATCGTGATTATCTCTGTTGCTGAATGAGCTAGGGGGCTAATTCAACTCCGATCTAAAAGAGACACACTAACTTAATGTAGAAACACCGTTATTTTGTCTCCTAACTCATTTTCCTAACAAGACAACCTCAATGATAAGACGAACACTGTTTTCCATGCATTTCTTGCTAAAAGAGCTAAGATCGTGATTATCTCTGTTGCTGAATGAGCTAGGGGGCTATTCAACTCTGATCTAAAAGAGACACACTAACTTAATGTAGAAACACCGTTATTGTGTCTCCTAACTCATTTTCCTAACAAGACAACCTCAATGATAAGACGCACACTGTTTTCCATGCATTTCTTGCTAAAAGAGCTAAGATTGTGATTATCTCTGTTGCTGAATGAGCTAGGGGGCTAATTCAACTCCGATCTAAAAGAGACACAATAACTTAATGTAGAAACACCGTTATTTTGTCTCCTAACTCATTTTCCCAACAAGACAACCTCAATGATAAGACGCACACTGTTTTCCATGCATTTCTTGCTAAAAGAGCTAAGATAGTGATTATCTTTATTGCTGAATGAGCTAGGGGGCTATTCAACTCCGATCTAAAAGAGACACACTAGCTTAATGTAGAAACACCGTTATTGTGTCTCCTAACTCATTTTCCTAACAAGACAACCTCAATGATAAGACGAACACTGTTTTCCATGCATTTCTTGCTAAAAGAGCTAAGATCGTGATTATCTCTGTTGCTGAATGAGCTAGGGGGCTATTCAACTCCAATCTAAAAGAGACACACTAACTTAATGTAGAAACACCGTTATTTTGTCTCCTAACTCATTTTCCTAACAAGACAACCTCAATGATAAGACGAACAGTGTTTTCCATGCATTTCTTGCTGAAAGAGCTAAGATCGTGATTATCTCTGTTGCTGAATGAGCTAGGGGGCTAATTCAACTCCGATCTAAAAGAGACACACTAACTTAATGTAGAAACACCGTTATTTTGTCTCCTAACTCATTTTCCTAACAAGACAACCTCAATGATAAGACGAACACTGTTTTCCATGCATTTCTTGCTAAAAGAGCTAAGATAGTGATTATCTCAGTTGCTGAATGAGCTAGGGGGCTAATTCAACTCCGATCTAAAAGAGACACACTAACTTAATGTAGAAACACCGTTATTTTGTCTCCTTACTCATTTTCCTAACAAGACAACCTCAATGATAAGACGCACACTGTTTTCCATGCATTTCTTGCTGAAAGAGCTAAGATCGTGATTATCTCTGTTGCTGAATGAGCTAGGGGGCTAATTCAACTCCGATCTAAAAGAGACACACTAACTTAATGTAGAAACACCGTTATTTTGACTCCTAACTCATTTTCCTAACAAGACAACCTCAATGATAAGACGAACACTGTTTTCCATGCATTTCTTGCTAAAAGAGCTAAGGGGGCTAATTCAACTCCGATCTAAAAGAGACACACTAACTTAATGTAGAAACACCGTTATTTTGTCTCCTAACTCATTTTCCTAACAAGACAACCTCAATGATAAGACGCACACTGTTTTCCATGCATTTCTTGCTAAAAGAGCTAAGATCGTGATTATCTCTGTTGCTGAATGATCTTGGGGGCTAATTCAACTCCGATCTAAAAGAGACACACTAACTTAATGTAGAAACACCGTTATTTTTTCTCCTAACTCATTTTCCTAACAAGACAACCTCAATGATAAGACGCACACTGTTTTCCATGAATTTCTTGCTAAAAGAGCTAAGATCGTGATAATCTCTGTTGCTGAATGATCTTGGGGGCTAATTCAACTCCGATCTAAAAGAGACACACTAACTTAATGTAGAAACACCGTTATTTTTTCTCCTAACTCATTTTCCTAACAAGACAACCTCAATGATAAGACAAACACTGTTTTCCATGCATTTCTTGCTAAAAGAGCTAAGATCGTGATTATCTCTGTTGCTGAATGAGCTAGGGGGCTATTCAACTCCGATCTAAAAGAGACACACTAACTTAATGTAGAAACACCGTTATTTTGTCTCCTAACTCATTTTCCTAACAAGACAACCTCAATGATAAGACGCACACTGTTTTCCATGCATTTCTTGCTAAAAGAGCTAAGATCGTGATTATCTCTGTTGCTGAATGAGCTAGGGGGCTAATTCAACTCCGATCTAAAAGAGACACACTAACTTAATGTAGAAACACCGTTATTTTGTATCCTAACTCATTTTCCTAACAAGACAACCTCAATGATAAGACGAACACTGTTTTTTTTATGCATTTCTTGCTATCTCTGTTGCTGAATCAGCTAGGGGGCTATTCAACTCTGATCTAAAAGAGACACACTAACTTAATGTAGAAACACCGTTATTTTGTCTCCTAACTCATTTTCCTAACAAGACAACCTCAATGATAAGACGCACACTGTTTTCCATGCATTTCTTGCTAAAAGAGCTAAGATCGTGATTATCTCTGTTGCTGAATGAGCTAGGGGGCTAATTCAACTCCGATCTAAAAGAGACACACTAACTTAATGTAGAAACACCGTTATTTTGTCTCCTAACTCATTTTCCTAACAAGACAACCTCAATGATAAGACGAACACTGTTTTCCATGCATTTCTTGCTAAAAGAGCTAAGATCGTGATTATCTCTGTTGCTGAATGAGCTAGGGGGCTATTCAACTCTGATCTAAAAGAGACACACTAACTTAATGTAGAAACACCGTTATTGTGTCTCCTAACTCATTTTCCTAACAAGACAACCTCAATGATAAGACGCACACTGTTTTCCATGCATTTCTTGCTAAAAGAGCTAAGATTGTTATTATCTCTGTTGCTGAATGAGCTAGGGGGCTAATTCAACTCCGATCTAAAAGAGACACAATAACTTAATGTAGAAACACCGTTATTTTGTCTCCTAACTCATTTTCCCAACAAGACAACCTCAATGATAAGACGCACACTGTTTTCCATGCATTTCTTGCTAAAAGAGCTAAGATAGTGATTATCTTTATTGCTGAATGAGCTAGGGGGCTATTCAACTCCGATCTAAAAGAGACACACTAGCTTAATGTAGAAACACCGTTATTGTGTCTCCTAACTCATTTTCCAAACAAGACAACCTCAATGATAAGACGAACACTGTTTTCCATGCATTTCTTGCTAAAAGAGCTAAGATCGTGATTATCTATGTTGCTGAATGAGCTAGGGGGCTATTCAACTCCGATCTAAAAGAGACACACTAACTTAATGTAGAAACACCGTTATTTTGTCTCCTAACTCATTTTCCTAACAGGACAACCTCAATGATAAGACGAACAGTGTTTTCCATGCATTTCTTGCTGAAAGAGCTAAGATCGTGATTATCTCTGTTGCTGAATGAGCTAGGGGGCTAATTCAACTCCGATCTAAAAGAGACACACTAACTTAATGTAGAAACACCGTTATTTTGTCTCCTAACTCATTTTCCTAACAAGACAACCTCAATGATAAGACGAACACTGTTTTCCATGCATTTCTTGCTAAAAGAGCTAAGATAGTGATTATCTCAGTTGCTGAATGAGCTAGGGGGCTAATTCAACTCCGATCTAAAAGAGACACACTAACTTAATGTAGAAACACCGTTATTTTGTCTCCTTACTCATTTTCCTAACAAGACAACCTCAATGATAAGACGCACACTGTTTTCCATGCATTTCTTGCTAAAAGAGCTAAGATCGTGATTATCTCTGTTGCTGAATGAGCTAGGGGGCTATTCAACTCCGATCTAAAAGAGACACACTAACTTAATGTAAAAACACAGTTATTTTGTCTCCTAACTCATTTTCCTAACAAGACAACCTCAATGATAAGACGCACTCTGTTTTCCATGCATTTCTTGCTAAAAGAGCTAAGATCGTGATTATTTCTGTTTCTGATTGAGCTAGGGGGCTAATTTAACTCCGATCTAAAAGAGACACACTAACTTATTGTAGAAACACCGTTATTTTTTCTCCTAACTCATTTTCCTAACAAGAAAACCTCAATGATAAGACGCACACTGTTTTCCATGCATTTCTTGCTAAAAGAGCTAAGATCGTGATTATCTCTGTTGCTGAATGAGCTAGGGGGCTAATTCAAATCCGATCTAAAAGAGACACACTAACTTAATGTAGAAACACCGTTATTTTGTCTCCTAACTCATTTTCCTAACAAGACAACCTCAATGATAAGACGCACACTGTTTTCCATGAATTTCTTGCTAAAAGAGCTAAGATCGTGATTATCTCTGTTGCTGAATGAGCTAGGGGGCCATTCAACTCCGAACTAAAAGAGACACACTAACTTAATGTAGAAACACCGTTATTTTGTCTCCTAACTCATTTTCCTAACAAGACAACCTCAATGATAAGACAAACACTGTTTTCCATGCATTTCTTGCTGAAAGAGCTAAGATCCTGATTATCTCTGTTTCTGAATAAGCTAGGGGGCCATTCAACTCCGATCTAAAAGAGACACACTAACTTAATGTAGAAACACCGTTATTTTGTCTCCTAACTCATTTTCCTAACAAGACAACCTCAATGATAAGACGAACACTGTTTTCCATGCATTTCTTGATAAAAGAGCTAAGATCGTGATTATCTCTGTTGCTGAATGATCTAGGGGGCTATTCATCTCCGATCTAAAAGAGACACACTAACTTACTGTAGAAACACCGTTATTTTGTCTCCTAACTCATTTTCCTAACAAGACAACCTCAATGATAAGACGCACACTGTTTTCGAAGCATTTCTTGCTAAAAGAGCTAAGATCGTGATTATCTCTGTTGCTGAATGAGCTAGGTTGCTATTCAAATCCGATCTAAAAGAGACACACTGATTTAATATAGAAACACCATTATTTTGTCTCCTAACTAATTTTCCTAACAAGACAACCTCAATGATAAGACGAACACTGTTTTCCATGCATTTCTTGCTAAAAGAGCTAAGATCGTGATTATCTCTGTTGCTGAATGAGCTAGGGGGCTATTCAACTCCGATCTAAAAGAGACACACTAACTTAATGTAGAAACACCGTTATTTTGTCTCCTAACTCATTTTCCTAACAAGACAACCTCAATGATAAGACGAACACTGTTTTCCATGCATTTCTTGCTAAAAGAGCTAAGATCGTGATTATCTCTGTTGCTGAATGAGCTAGGGGGCTAATTCAACTCCGATCTAAAAGAGACACACTAACTTAATGTAGAAACACCGTTATTTTGTCTCCTAACTCATTTTCCTAACAAGACAACCTCAATGATAAGACGAACACTGTTTTCCATGCATTTCTTGCTAAAAGAGCTAAGATCGTGATTATCTCTGTTGCTGAATGAGCTAGGGGGCCATTCAACTCCGATCTAAAAGAGACACACTAACTTAATGTAGAAACACCATTATTTTGTCTCCTAACTCATTTTCCTAACAAGACAACCTCAATGATAAGACGAACACTGTTTTCCATGCATTTCTTGCTAAAAGAGCTAAGATCGTGATTATCTCTGTTGCTGAATGAGCTAGGGGGCTATTCAACTCCGATCTAAAAGAGACACACTAACTTAATGTAGAAACACCGTTATTTTGTCTCCTAACTCATTTTCCTAACAAGACAACCTCAATGATAAGACGAACACTGTTTTCCATGCATTTCTTGCTAAAAGAGCTAAGATCGTGATTATCTCTGTTGCTGAATGAGCTAGGGGGCTAATTCAACTCCGATCTAAAAGAGACACACTAACTTAATGTAGAAACACCGTTATTTTGTCTCCTAACTCATTTTCCTAACAAGACAACCTCAATGATAAGACGAACACTGTTTTCCATGCATTTCTTGCTAAAAGAGCTAAGATCGTGATTATCTCTGTTGCTGAATGAGCTAGGGGGCCATTCAACTCCGATCTAAAAGAGACACACTAACTTAATGTAGAAACACCATTATTTTGTCTCCTAACTCATTTTCCTAACAAGACAACCTCAATGATAAGACGAACACTGTTTTCCATGCATTTCTTGCTAAAAGAGCTAAGATCGTGATTATCTCTGTTGCTGAATGAGCTAGGGGGCTATTCAACTCCGATCTAAAAGAGACACACTAACTTAATGTAGAAACACCGTTATTTTGTCTCCTAACTCATTTTCCTAACAAGACAACCTCAATGATAAGACGAACACTGTTTTCCATGCATTTCTTGCTAAAAGAGCTAAGATCGTGATTATCTCTGTTGCTGAATGAGCTAGGGGGCTATTCAACTCCGATCTAAAAGAGACACACTAACTTAATGTAAAAACACCGTTATTTTGTCTCCTAACTCATTTTCCTAACAAGACAACCTCAATGATAAGACGCACTCTGTTTTCCATGCATTTCTTGCTAAAACAGCTAAGATCGTGATTATTTCTGTTTCTGATTGAGCTAGGGGGCTAATTTAACTCCGATCTAAAAGAGACACACTAACTTATTGTAGAAACACCGTTATTTTTTCTCCTAACTCATTTTCCTAACAAGAAAACCTCAATGATAAGACGCACACTGTTTTCCATGCATTTCTTGCTAAAAGAGCTAAGATCGTGATTATCTCTGTTGCTGAATGAGCTAGGGGGCTAATTCAAATCCGATCTAAAAGAGACACACTAACTTAATGTAGAAACACCGTTATTTTGTCTCCTAACTCATTTTCCTAACAAGACAACCTCAATGATAAGACGCACACTGTTTTCCATGAATTTCTTGCTAAAAGAGCTAAGATCGTGATTATCTCTGTTGCTGAATGATCTTGGGGGCTAATTCAACTCCGATCTAAAAGAGACACACTAACTTAATGTAGAAACACAGTTATTTTTTCTCCTAACTCATTTTCCTAACAAGACAACCTCAATGATAAGACAAACACTGTTTTCCATGCATTTCTTGCTAAAAGAGCTAAGATCGTGATTATCTCTGTTGCTGAATGAGCTAGGGGGCTATTCAACTCCGATCTAAAAGAGACACACTAACTTAATGTAGAAACACCGTTATTTTGTCTCCTAACTCATTTTCCTAACAAGACAACCTCAATGATAAGACGCACACTGTTTTCCATGCATTTCTTGCTAAAAGAGCTAAGATCGTGATTATCTCTGTTGCTGATGAGCTAGGGGGCTAATTCAACTCCGATCTAAAAGAGACACACTAACTTAATGTAGAAACACCGTTATTTTGTATCCTAACTCATTTTCCTAACAAGACAACCTCAATGATAAGACGAACACTGTTTTTTTTATGCATTTCTTGCTATCTCTGTTGCTGAATCAGCTAGGGGGCTATTCAACTCTGATCTAAAAGAGACACACTAACTTAATGTAGAAACACCGTTATTTTGTCTCCTAACTCATTTTCCTAACAAGACAACCTCAATGATAAGACGCACACTGTTTTCCATGCATTTCTTGCTAAAAGAGCTAAGATCGTGATTATCTCTGTTGCTGAATGAGCTAGGGGGCTAATTCAACTCCGATCTAAAAGAGACACACTAACTTAATGTAGAAACACCGTTATTTTGTCTCCTAACTCATTTTCCTAACAAGACAACCTCAATGATAAGACGAACACTGTTTTCCATGCATTTCTTGCTAAAAGAGCTAAGATCGTGATTATCTCTGTTGCTGAATGAGCTAGGGGGCTATTCAACTCTGATCTAAAAGAGACACTCTAACTTAATGTAGAAACACCGTTATTGTGTCTCCTAACTCATTTTCCTAACAAGACAACCTCAATGATAAGACGCACACTGTTTTCCATGCATTTCTTGCTAAAAGAGCTAAGATTGTGATTATCTTTATTGCTGAATGAGCTAGGGGGCTATTCAACTCCGATCTAAAAGAGACACACTAGCTTAATGTAGAAACACCGTTATTGTGTCTCCTAACTCATTTTCCTAACAAGACAACCTCAATGATAAGACGAACACTGTTTTCCATGCATTTCTTGCTAAAAGAGCTAAGATCGTGATTATCTCTGTTGCTGAATGAGCTAGGGGGCTATTCAACTCCGATCTAAAAGAGACACACTAGCTTAATGTAGAAACACCGTTATTGTGTCTCCTAACTCATTTTCCTAACAAGACAACCTCAATGATAAGACGCACACTGTTTTCCATGCATTTCTTGCTAAAAGAGCTAAGATCGTGATTATCTCTGTTGCTGAATGAGCTAGGGGGCTAATTCAACTCCGATCTAAAAGAGACACACTAACTTAATGTAGAAACACCGTTATTTTGTCTCCTAACTCATTTTCCTAACAAGACAACCTCAATGATAAGACGAACACTGTTTTTTTTATGCATTTCTTGCTATCTCTGTTGCTGAATCAGCTAGGGGGCTATTCAACTCTGATCTAAAAGAGACACACTAACTTAATGTAGAAACACCGTTATTTTGTCTCCTAACTCATTTTCCTAACAAGACAACCTCAATGATAAGACGCACACTGTTTTCCATGCATTTCTTGCTAAAAGAGCTAAGATCGTGATTATCTCTGTTGCTGAATGAGCTAGGGGGCTAATTCAACTCCGATCTAAAAGAGACACACTAACTTAATGTAGAAACACCGTTATTTTGTCTCCTAACTCATTTTCCTAACAAGACAACCTCAATGATAAGACGAACACTGTTTTCCATGCATTTCTTGCTAAAAGAGCTAAGATCGTGATTATCTCTGTTGCTGAATGAGCTAGGGGGCTATTCAACTCTGATCTAAAAGAGACACACTAACTTAATGTAGAAACACCGTTATTGTGTCTCCTAACTCATTTTCCTAACAAGACAACCTCAATGATAAGACGCACACTGTTTTCCATGCATTTCTTGCTAAAAGAGCTAAGATTGTTATTATCTCTGTTGCTGAATGAGCTAGGGGGCTAATTCAACTCCGATCTAAAAGAGACACAATAACTTAATGTAGAAACACCGTTATTTTGTCTCCTAACTCATTTTCCCAACAAGACAACCTCAATGATAAGACGCACACTGTTTTCCATGCATTTCTTGCTAAAAGAGCTAAGATAGTGATTATCTTTATTGCTGAATGAGCTAGGGGGCTATTCAACTCCGATCTAAAAGAGACACACTAACTTAATGTAGAAACACCGTTATTTTGTATCCTAACTCATTTTCCTAACAAGACAACCTCAATGATAAGACGAACACTGTTTTTTTTATGCATTTCTTGCTATCTCTGTTGCTGAATCAGCTAGGGGGCTATTCAACTCTGATCTAAAAGAGACACACTAACTTAATGTAGAAACACCGTTATTGTGTCTCCTAACTCATTTTCCTAACAAGACAACCTCAATGATAAGACGCACACTGTTTTCCATGCATTTCTTGCTAAAAGAGCTAAGATTGTGATTATCTCTGTTGCTGAATGAGCTAGGGGGCTAATTCAACTCCGATCTAAAAGAGACACAATAACTTAATGTAGAAACACCGTTATTTTGTATCCTAACTCATTTTCCCAACAAGACAACCTCAATGATAAGACGCACACTGTTTTCCATGCATTTCTTGCTAAAAGAGCTAAGATAGTGATTATCTTTATTGCTGAATGAGCTAGGGGGCTATTCAACTCCGATCTAAAAGAGACACACTAGCTTAATGTAGAAACACCGTTATTGTGTCTCCTAACTCATTTTCCTAACAAGACAACCTCAATGATAAGACGAACACTGTTTTCCATGCATTTCTTGCTAAAAGAGCTAAGATCGTGATTATCTCTGTTGCTGAATGAGCTAGGGGGCTATTCAACTCCGATCTAAAAGAGACACACTAACTTAATGTAGAAACACCGTTATTTTGTCTCCTAACTCATTTTCCTAACAAGACAACCTCAATGATAAGACGAACACTGTTTTCCATGCATTTCTTGCTGAAAGAGCTAAGATCGTGATTATCTCTGTTGCTGAATGAGCTAGGGGGCTAATTCAACTCCGATCTAAAAGAGACACACTAACTTAATGTAGAAACACCGTTATTTTGACTCCTAACTCATTTTCCTAACAAGACAACCTCAATGATAAGACGAACACTGTTTTCCATGCATTTCTTGCTAAAAGAGCTAAGGGGGCTAATTCAACTCCGATCTAAAAGAGACACACTAACTTAATGTAGAAACACCGTTATTTTGTCTCCTAACTCATTTTCCTAACAAGACAACCTCAATGATAAGACGCACACTGTTTTCCATGCATTTCTTGCTAAAAGAGCTAAGATCGTGATTATCTCTGTTGCTGAATGATCTTGGGGGCTAATTCAACTCCGATCTAAAAGAGACACACTAACTTAATGTAGAAACACCGTTATTTTTTCTCCTAACTCATTTTCCTAACAAGACAACCTCAATGATAAGACGCACACTGTTTTCCATGAATTTCTTGCTAAAAGAGCTAAGATCGTGATTATCTCTGTTGCTGAATGATCTTGGGGGCTAATTCAACTCCGATCTAAAAGAGACACACTAACTTAATGTAGAAACACCGTTATTTTTTCTCCTAACTCATTTTCCTAACAAGACAACCTCAATGATAAGACAAACACTGTTTTCCATGCATTTCTTGCTAAAAGAGCTAAGATCGTGATTATCTCTGTTGCTGAATGAGCTAGGGGGCTATTCAACTCCGATCTAAAAGAGACACACTAACTTAATGTAGAAACACCGTTATTTTGTCTCCTAACTCATTTTCCTAACAAGACAACCTCAATGATAAGACGCACACTGTTTTCCATGCATTTCTTGCTAAAAGAGCTAAGATCGTGATTATCTCTGTTGCTGAATGAGCTAGGGGGCCATTCAACTCCGAACTAAAAGAGACACACTAACTTAATGTAGAAACACCGTTATTTTGTCTCCTAACTCATTTTCCTAACAAGACAACCTCAATGATAAGACAAACACTGTTTTCCATGCATTTCTTGCTGAAAGAGCTAAGATCCTGATTATCTCTGTTTCTGAATAAGCTAGGGGGCCATTCAACTCCGATCTAAAAGAGACACACTAACTTAATGTAGAAACACCGTTATTTTGTCTCCTAACTCATTTTCCTAACAAGACAACCTCAATGATAAGACGAACACTGTTTTCCATGCATTTCTTGATAAAAGAGCTAAGATCGTGATTATCTCTGTTGCTGAATGATCTAGGGGGCTATTCATCTCCGATCTAAAAGAGACACACTAACTTACTGTAGAAACACCGTTATTTTGTCTCCTAACTCATTTTCCTAACAAGACAACCTCAATGATAAGACGCACACTGTTTTCGAAGCATTTCTTGCTAAAAGAGCTAAGATCGTGATTATCTCTGTTGCTGAATGAGCTAGGTTGCTATTCAAATCCGATCTAAAAGAGACACACTGATTTAATATAGAAACACCATTATTTTGTCTCCTAACTAATTTTCCTAACAAGACAACCTCAATGATAAGACGAACACTGTTTTCCATGCATTTCTTGCTAAAAGAGCTAAGATCGTGATTATCTCTGTTGCTGAATGAGCTAGGGGGCTATTCAACTCCGATCTAAAAGAGACACACTAACTTAATGTAGAAACACCGTTATTTTGTCTCCTAACTCATTTTCCTAACAAGACAACCTCAATGATAAGACGAACACTGTTTTCCATGCATTTCTTGCTAAAAGAGCTAAGATCGTGATTATCTCTGTTGCTGAATGAGCTAGGGGGCTAATTCAACTCCGATCTAAAAGAGACACACTAACTTAATGTAGAAACACCGTTATTTTGTCTCCTAACTCATTTTCCTAACAAGACAACCTCAATGATAAGACGAACACTGTTTTCCATGCATTTCTTGCTAAAAGAGCTAAGATCGTGATTATCTCTGTTGCTGAATGAGCTAGGGGGCCATTCAACTCCGATCTAAAAGAGACACACTAACTTAATGTAGAAACACCATTATTTTGTCTCCTAACTCATTTTCCTAACAAGACAACCTCAATGATAAGACGAACACTGTTTTCCATGCATTTCTTGCTAAAAGAGCTAAGATCGTGATTATCTCTGTTGCTGAATGAGCTAGGGGGCTATTCAACTCCGATCTAAAAGAGACACACTAACTTAATGTAGAAACACCGTTATTTTGTCTCCTAACTCATTTTCCTAACAAGACAACCTCAATGATAAGACGAACACTGTTTTCCATGCATTTCTTGCTAAAAGAGCTAAGATCGTGATTATCTCTGTTGCTGAATGAGCTAGGGGGCTAATTCAACTCCGATCTAAAAGAGACACACTAACTTAATGTAGAAACACCGTTATTTTGTCTCCTAACTCATTTTCCTAACAAGACAACCTCAATGATAAGACGAACACTGTTTTCCATGCATTTCTTGCTAAAAGAGCTAAGATCGTGATTATCTCTGTTGCTGAATGAGCTAGGGGGCCATTCAACTCCGATCTAAAAGAGACACACTAACTTAATGTAGAAACACCATTATTTTGTCTCCTAACTCATTTTCCTAACAAGACAACCTCAATGATAAGACGAACACTGTTTTCCATGCATTTCTTGCTAAAAGAGCTAAGATCGTGATTATCTCTGTTGCTGAATGAGCTAGGGGGCTATTCAACTCCGATCTAAAAGAGACACACTAACTTAATGTAGAAACACCGTTATTTTGTCTCCTAACTCATTTTCCTAACAAGACAACCTCAATGATAAGACGAACACTGTTTTCCATGCATTTCTTGCTAAAAGAGCTAAGATCGTGATTATCTCTGTTGCTGAATGAGCTAGGGGGCTATTCAACTCCGATCTAAAAGAGACACACTAACTTAATGTAAAAACACCGTTATTTTGTCTCCTAACTCATTTTCCTAACAAGACAACCTCAATGATAAGACGCACTCTGTTTTCCATGCATTTCTTGCTAAAACAGCTAAGATCGTGATTATTTCTGTTTCTGATTGAGCTAGGGGGCTAATTTAACTCCGATCTAAAAGAGACACACTAACTTATTGTAGAAACACCGTTATTTTTTCTCCTAACTCATTTTCCTAACAAGAAAACCTCAATGATAAGACGCACACTGTTTTCCATGCATTTCTTGCTAAAAGAGCTAAGATCGTGATTATCTCTGTTGCTGAATGAGCTAGGGGGCTAATTCAAATCCGATCTAAAAGAGACACACTAACTTAATGTAGAAACACCGTTATTTTGTCTCCTAACTCATTTTCCTAACAAGACAACCTCAATGATAAGACGCACACTGTTTTCCATGAATTTCTTGCTAAAAGAGCTAAGATCGTGATTATCTCTGTTGCTGAATGATCTTGGGGGCTAATTCAACTCCGATCTAAAAGAGACACACTAACTTAATGTAGAAACACAGTTATTTTTTCTCCTAACTCATTTTCCTAACAAGACAACCTCAATGATAAGACAAACACTGTTTTCCATGCATTTCTTGCTAAAAGAGCTAAGATCGTGATTATCTCTGTTGCTGAATGAGCTAGGGGGCTATTCAACTCCGATCTAAAAGAGACACACTAACTTAATGTAGAAACACCGTTATTTTGTCTCCTAACTCATTTTCCTAACAAGACAACCTCAATGATAAGACGCACACTGTTTTCCATGCATTTCTTGCTAAAAGAGCTAAGATCGTGATTATCTCTGTTGCTGATGAGCTAGGGGGCTAATTCAACTCCGATCTAAAAGAGACACACTAACTTAATGTAGAAACACCGTTATTTTGTATCCTAACTCATTTTCCTAACAAGACAACCTCAATGATAAGACGAACACTGTTTTTTTTATGCATTTCTTGCTATCTCTGTTGCTGAATCAGCTAGGGGGCTATTCAACTCTGATCTAAAAGAGACACACTAACTTAATGTAGAAACACCGTTATTTTGTCTCCTAACTCATTTTCCTAACAAGACAACCTCAATGATAAGACGCACACTGTTTTCCATGCATTTCTTGCTAAAAGAGCTAAGATCGTGATTATCTCTGTTGCTGAATGAGCTAGGGGGCTAATTCAACTCCGATCTAAAAGAGACACACTAACTTAATGTAGAAACACCGTTATTTTGTCTCCTAACTCATTTTCCTAACAAGACAACCTCAATGATAAGACGAACACTGTTTTCCATGCATTTCTTGCTAAAAGAGCTAAGATCGTGATTATCTCTGTTGCTGAATGAGCTAGGGGGCTATTCAACTCTGATCTAAAAGAGACACTCTAACTTAATGTAGAAACACCGTTATTGTGTCTCCTAACTCATTTTCCTAACAAGACAACCTCAATGATAAGACGCACACTGTTTTCCATGCATTTCTTGCTAAAAGAGCTAAGATTGTGATTATCTTTATTGCTGAATGAGCTAGGGGGCTATTCAACTCCGATCTAAAAGAGACACACTAGCTTAATGTAGAAACACCGTTATTGTGTCTCCTAACTCATTTTCCTAACAAGACAACCTCAATGATAAGACGAACACTGTTTTCCATGCATTTCTTGCTAAAAGAGCTAAGATCGTGATTATCTCTGTTGCTGAATGAGCTAGGGGGCTATTCAACTCCGATCTAAAAGAGACACACTAGCTTAATGTAGAAACACCGTTATTGTGTCTCCTAACTCATTTTCCTAACAAGACAACCTCAATGATAAGACGCACACTGTTTTCCATGCATTTCTTGCTAAAAGAGCTAAGATCGTGATTATCTCTGTTGCTGAATGAGCTAGGGGGCTAATTCAACTCCGATCTAAAAGAGACACACTAACTTAATGTAGAAACACCGTTATTTTGTCTCCTAACTCATTTTCCTAACAAGACAACCTCAATGATAAGACGAACACTGTTTTTTTTATGCATTTCTTGCTATCTCTGTTGCTGAATCAGCTAGGGGGCTATTCAACTCTGATCTAAAAGAGACACACTAACTTAATGTAGAAACACCGTTATTTTGTCTCCTAACTCATTTTCCTAACAAGACAACCTCAATGATAAGACGCACACTGTTTTCCATGCATTTCTTGCTAAAAGAGCTAAGATCGTGATTATCTCTGTTGCTGAATGAGCTAGGGGGCTAATTCAACTCCGATCTAAAAGAGACACACTAACTTAATGTAGAAACACCGTTATTTTGTCTCCTAACTCATTTTCCTAACAAGACAACCTCAATGATAAGACGAACACTGTTTTCCATGCATTTCTTGCTAAAAGAGCTAAGATCGTGATTATCTCTGTTGCTGAATGAGCTAGGGGGCTATTCAACTCTGATCTAAAAGAGACACACTAACTTAATGTAGAAACACCGTTATTGTGTCTCCTAACTCATTTTCCTAACAAGACAACCTCAATGATAAGACGCACACTGTTTTCCATGCATTTCTTGCTAAAAGAGCTAAGATTGTTATTATCTCTGTTGCTGAATGAGCTAGGGGGCTAATTCAACTCCGATCTAAAAGAGACACAATAACTTAATGTAGAAACACCGTTATTTTGTCTCCTAACTCATTTTCCCAACAAGACAACCTCAATGATAAGACGCACACTGTTTTCCATGCATTTCTTGCTAAAAGAGCTAAGATAGTGATTATCTTTATTGCTGAATGAGCTAGGGGGCTATTCAACTCCGATCTAAAAGAGACACACTAACTTAATGTAGAAACACCGTTATTTTGTATCCTAACTCATTTTCCTAACAAGACAACCTCAATGATAAGACGAACACTGTTTTTTTTATGCATTTCTTGCTATCTCTGTTGCTGAATCAGCTAGGGGGCTATTCAACTCTGATCTAAAAGAGACACACTAACTTAATGTAGAAACACCGTTATTGTGTCTCCTAACTCATTTTCCTAACAAAACAACCTCAATGATAAGACGCACACTGTTTTCCATGCATTTCTTGCTAAAAGAGCTAAGATTGTGATTATCTCTGTTGCTGAATGAGCTAGGGGGCTAATTCAACTCCGATCTAAAAGAGACACAATAACTTAATGTAGAAACACCGTTATTTTGTATCCTAACTCATTTTCCCAACAAGACAACCTCAATGATAAGACGCACACTGTTTTCCATGCATTTCTTGCTAAAAGAGCTAAGATAGTGATTATCTTTATTGCTGAATGAGCTAGGGGGCTATTCAACTCCGATCTAAAAGAGACACACTAGCTTAATGTAGAAACACCGTTATTGTGTCTCCTAACTCATTTTCCTAACAAGACAACCTCAATGATAAGACGAACACTGTTTTCCATGCATTTCTTGCTAAAAGAGCTAAGATCGTGATTATCTCTGTTGCTGAATGAGCTAGGGGGCTATTCAACTCCGATCTAAAAGAGACACACTAACTTAATGTAGAAACACCGTTATTTTGTCTCCTAACTCATTTTCCTAACAAGACAACCTCAATGATAAGACGAACACTGTTTTCCATGCATTTCTTGCTGAAAGAGCTAAGATCGTGATTATCTCTGTTGCTGAATGAGCTAGGGGGCTAATTCAACTCCGATCTAAAAGAGACACACTAACTTAATGTAGAAACACCGTTATTTTGACTCCTAACTCATTTTCCTAACAAGACAACCTCAATGATAAGACGAACACTGTTTTCCATGCATTTCTTGCTAAAAGAGCTAAGGGGGCTAATTCAACTCCGATCTAAAAGAGACACACTAACTTAATGTAGAAACACCGTTATTTTGTCTCCTAACTCATTTTCCTAACAAGACAACCTCAATGATAAGACGCACACTGTTTTCCATGCATTTCTTGCTAAAAGAGCTAAGATCGTGATTATCTCTGTTGCTGAATGATCTTGGGGGCTAATTCAACTCCGATCTAAAAGAGACACACTAACTTAATGTAGAAACACCGTTATTTTTTCTCCTAACTCATTTTCCTAACAAGACAACCTCAATGATAAGACGCACACTGTTTTCCATGAATTTCTTGCTAAAAGAGCTAAGATCGTGATTATCTCTGTTGCTGAATGATCTTGGGGGCTAATTCAACTCCGATCTAAAAGAGACACACTAACTTAATGTAGAAACACCGTTATTTTTTCTCCTAACTCATTTTCCTAACAAGACAACCTCAATGATAAGACAAACACTGTTTTCCATGCATTTCTTGCTAAAAGAGCTAAGATCGTGATTATCTCTGTTGCTGAATGAGCTAGGGGGCTATTCAACTCCGATCTAAAAGAGACACACTAACTTAATGTAGAAACACCGTTATTTTTTCTCCTAACTCATTTTCCTAACAAGACAACCTCAATGATAAGACGCACACTGTTTTCCATGCATTTCTTGCTAAAAGAGCTAAGATCGTGATTATCTCTGTTGCTGAATGAGCTAGGGGGCTAATTCAACTCCGATCTAAAAGAGACACACTAACTTAATGTAGAAACACCGTTATTTTGTATCCTAACTCATTTTCCTAACAAGACAACCTCAATGATAAGACGAACACTGTTTTTTTATGCATTTCTTGCTATCTCTGTTGCTGAATCAGCTAGGGGGCTATTCAACTCTGATCTAAAAGAGACACACTAACTTAATGTAGAAACACCGTTATTTTGTCTCCTAACTCATTTTCCTAACAAGACAACCTCAATGATAAGTCGCACACTGTTTTCCATGCATTTCTTGCTAAAAGAGCTAAGATCGTGATTATCTCTGTTGCTGAATGAGCTAGGGGGCTAATTCAACTCCGATCTAAAAGAGACACACTAACTTAATGTAGAAACACCGTTATTTTGTCTCCTAACTCATTTTCCTAACAAGACAACCTCAATGATAAGACGAACACTGTTTTCCATGCATTTCTTGCTAAAAGAGCTAAGATCGTGATTATCTCTGTTGCTGAATGAGCTAGGGGGCTATTCAACTCTGATCTAAAAGAGACACACTAACTTAATGTAGAAACACCGTTATTGTGTCTCCTAACTCATTTTCCTAACAAGACAACCTCAATGATAAGACGCACACTGTTTTCCATGCATTTCTTGCTAAAAGAGCTAAGATTGTGATTATCTCTGTTGCTGAATGAGCTAGGGGGCTAATTCAACTCCGATCTAAAAGAGACACAATAACTTAATGTAGAAACACCGTTATTTTGTCTCCTAACTCATTTTCCCAACAAGACAACCTCAATGATAAGACGCACACTGTTTTCCATGCATTTCTTGCTAAAAGAGCTAAGATAGTGATTATCTTTATTGCTGAATGAGCTAGGGGGCTATTCAACTCCGATCTAAAAGAGACACACTAGCTTAATGTAGAAACACCGTTATTGTGTCTCCTAACTCATTTTCCTAACAAGACAACCTCAATGATAAGACGAACACTGTTTTCCATGCATTTCTTGCTAAAAGAGCTAAGATCGTGATTATCTCTGTTGCTGAATGAGCTAGGGGGCTATTCAACTCCGATCTAAAAGAGACACACTAACTTAATGTAGAAACACCGTTATTTTGTCTCCTAACTCATTTTCCTAACAAGACAACCTCAATGATAAGACGAACAGTGTTTTCCATGCATTTCTTGCTGAAAGAGCTAAGATCGTGATTATCTCTGTTGCTGAATGAGCTAGGGGGCTAATTCAACTCCGATCTAAAAGAGACACACTAACTTAATGTAGAAACACCGTTATTTTGTCTCCTAACTCATTTTCCTAACAAGACAACCTCAATGATAAGACGAACACTGTTTTCCATGCATTTCTTGCTAAAAGAGCTAAGATAGTGATTATCTCAGTTGCTGAATGAGCTAGGGGGCTAATTCAACTCCGATCTAAAAGAGACACACTAACTTAATGTAGAAACACCGTTATTTTGTCTCCTTACTCATTTTCCTAACAAGACAACCTCAATGATAAGACGCACACTGTTTTCCATGCATTTCTTGCTGAAAGAGCTAAGATCGTGATTATCTCTGTTGCTGAATGAGCTAGGGGGCTAATTCAACTCCGATCTAAAAGAGACACACTAACTTAATGTAGAAACACCGTTATTTTGACTCCTAACTCATTTTCCTAACAAGACAACCTCAATGATAAGACGAACACTGTTTTCCATGCATTTCTTGCTAAAAGAGCTAAGGGGGCTAATTCAACTCCGATCTAAAAGAGACACACTAACTTAATGTAGAAACACCGTTATTTTGTCTCCTAACTCATTTTCCTAACAAGACAACCTCAATGATAAGACGCACACTGTTTTCCATGCATTTCTTGCTAAAAGAGCTAAGATCGTGATTATCTCTGTTGCTGAATGATCTTGGGGGCTAATTCAACTCCGATCTAAAAGAGACACACTAACTTAATGTAGAAACACCGTTATTTTTTCTCCTAACTCATTTTCCTAACAAGACAACCTCAATGATAAGACGCACACTGTTTTCCATGAATTTCTTGCTAAAAGAGCTAAGATCGTGATAATCTCTGTTGCTGAATGATCTTGGGGGCTAATTCAACTCCGATCTAAAAGAGACACACTAACTTAATGTAGAAACACCGTTATTTTTTCTCCTAACTCATTTTCCTAACAAGACAACCTCAATGATAAGACAAACACTGTTTTCCATGCATTTCTTGCTAAAAGAGCTAAGATCGTGATTATCTCTGTTGCTGAATGAGCTAGGGGGCTATTCAACTCCGATCTAAAAGAGACACACTAACTTAATGTAGAAACACCGTTATTTTGTCTCCTAACTCATTTTCCTAACAAGACAACCTCAATGATAAGACGCACACTGTTTTCCATGCATTTCTTGCTAAAAGAGCTAAGATCGTGATTATCTCTGTTGCTGAATGAGCTAGGGGGCTAATTCAACTCCGATCTAAAAGAGACACACTAACTTAATGTAGAAACACCGTTATTTTGTATCCTAACTCATTTTCCTAACAAGACAACCTCAATGATAAGACGAACACTGTTTTTTTTATGCATTTCTTGCTATCTCTGTTGCTGAATCAGCTAGGGGGCTATTCAACTCTGATCTAAAAGAGACACACTAACTTAATGTAGAAACACCGTTATTTTGTCTCCTAACTCATTTTCCTAACAAGACAACCTCAATGATAAGACGCACACTGTTTTCCATGCATTTCTTGCTAAAAGAGCTAAGATCGTGATTATCTCTGTTGCTGAATGAGCTAGGGGGCTAATTCAACTCCGATCCAAAAGAGACACACTAACTTAATGTAGAAACACCGTTATTTTGTCTCCTAACTCATTTTCCTAACAAGACAACCTCAATGATAAGACGAACACTGTTTTCCATGCATTTCTTGCTAAAAGAGCTAAGATCGTGATTATCTCTGTTGCTGAATGAGCTAGGGGGCTATTCAACTCTGATCTAAAAGAGACACACTAACTTAATGTAGAAACACCGTTATTGTGTCTCCTAACTCATTTTCCTAACAAGACAACCTCAATGATAAGACGCACACTGTTTTCCATGCATTTCTTGCTAAAAGAGCTAAGATTGTTATTATCTCTGTTGCTGAATGAGCTAGGGGGCTAATTCAACTCCGATCTAAAAGAGACACAATAACTTAATGTAGAAACACCGTTATTTTGTCTCCTAACTCATTTTCCCAACAAGACAACCTCAATGATAAGACGCACACTGTTTTCCATGCATTTCTTGCTAAAAGAGCTAAGATAGTGATTATCTTTATTGCTGAATGAGCTAGGGGGCTATTCAACTCCGATCTAAAAGAGACACACTAGCTTAATGTAGAAACACCGTTATTGTGTCTCCTAACTCATTTTCCAAACAAGACAACCTCAATGATAAGACGAACACTGTTTTCCATGCATTTCTTGCTAAAAGAGCTAAGATCGTGATTATCTCTGTTGCTGAATGAGCTAGGGGGCTATTCAACTCCGATCTAAAAGAGACACACTAACTTAATGTAGAAACACCGTTATTTTGTCTCCTAACTCATTTTCCTAACAGGACAACCTCAATGATAAGACGAACAGTGTTTTCCATGCATTTCTTGCTGAAAGAGCTAAGATCGTGATTATCTCTGTTGCTGAATGAGCTAGGGGGCTAATTCAACTCCGATCTAAAAGAGACACACTAACTTAATGTAGAAACACCGTTATTTTGTCTCCTAACTCATTTTCCTAACAAGACAACCTCAATGATAAGACGAACACTGTTTTCCATGCATTTCTTGCTAAAAGAGCTAAGATAGTGATTATCTCAGTTGCTGAATGAGCTAGGGGGCTAATTCAACTCTGATCTAAAAGAGACACACTAACTTAATGTAGAAACACCGTTATTTTGTCTCCTTACTCATTTTCCTAACAAGACAACCTCAATGATAAGACGCACACTGTTTTCCATGCATTTCTTGCTAAAAGAGCTAAGATCGTGATTATCTCTGTTGCTGAATGAGCTAGGGGGCTATTCAACTCCGATCTAAAAGAGACACACTAACTTAATGTAAAAACACCGTTATTTTGTCTCCTAACTCATTTTCCTAACAAGACAACCTCAATGATAAGACGCACTCTGTTTTCCATGCATTTCTTGCTAAAAGAGCTAAGATCGTGATTATTTCTGTTTCTGATTGAGCTAGGGGGCTAATTTAACTCCGATCTAAAAGAGACACACTAACTTATTGTAGAAACACCGTTATTTTGTCTCCTAACTCATTTTCCTAACAAGACAACCTCAATGATAAGACAAACACTGTTTTCCATGCATTTCTTGCTGAAAGAGCTAAGATCCTGATTATCTCTGTTTCTGAATAAGCTAGGGGGCCATTCAACTCCGATCTAAAAGAGACACACTAACTTAATGTAGAAACACCGTTATTTTGTCTCCTAACTCATTTTCCTAACAAGACAACCTCAATGATAAGACGAACACTGTTTTCCATGCATTTCTTGATAAAAGAGCTAAGATCGTGATTATCTCTGTTGCTGAATGATCTAGGGGGCTATTCATCTCCGATCTAAAAGAGACACACTAACTTACTGTAGAAACACCGTTATTTTGTCTCCTAACTCATTTTCCTAACAAGACAACCTCAATGATAAGACGCACACTGTTTTCGAAGCATTTCTTGCTAAAAGAGCTAAGATCGTGATTATCTCTGTTGCTGAATGAGCTAGGTTGCTATTCAAATCCGATCTAAAAGAGACACACTGATTTAATATAGAAACACCATTATTTTGTCTCCTAACTAATTTTCCTAACAAGACAACCTCAATGATAAGACGAACACTGTTTTCCATGCATTTCTTGCTAAAAGAGCTAAGATCGTGATTATCTCTGTTGCTGAATGAGCTAGGGGGCTATTCAACTCCGATCTAAAAGAGACACACTAACTTAATGTAGAAACACCGTTATTTTGTCTCCTAACTCATTTTCCTAACAAGACAACCTCAATGATAAGACGAACACTGTTTTCCATGCATTTCTTGCTAAAAGAGCTAAGATCGTGATTATCTCTGTTGCTGAATGAGCTAGGGGGCTAATTCAACTCCGATCTAAAAGAGACACACTAACTTAATGTAGAAACACCGTTATTTTGTCTCCTAACTCATTTTCCTAACAAGACAACCTCAATGATAAGACGAACACTGTTTTCCATGCATTTCTTGCTAAAAGAGCTAAGATCGTGATTATCTCTGTTGCTGAATGAGCTAGGGGGCCATTCAACTCCGATCTAAAAGAGACACACTAACTTAATGTAGAAACACCATTATTTTGTCTCCTAACTCATTTTCCTAACAAGACAACCTCAATGATAAGACGAACACTGTTTTCCATGCATTTCTTGCTAAAAGAGCTAAGATCGTGATTATCTCTGTTGCTGAATGAGCTAGGGGGCTATTCAACTCCGATCTAAAAGAGACACACTAACTTAATGTAGAAACACCGTTATTTTGTCTCCTAACTCATTTTCCTAACAAGACAACCTCAATGATAAGACGAACACTGTTTTCCATGCATTTCTTGCTAAAAGAGCTAAGATCGTGATTATCTCTGTTGCTGAATGAGCTAGGGGGCTAATTCAACTCCGATCTAAAAGAGACACACTAACTTAATGTAGAAACACCGTTATTTTGTCTCCTAACTCATTTTCCTAACAAGACAACCTCAATGATAAGACGAACACTGTTTTCCATGCATTTCTTGCTAAAAGAGCTAAGATCGTGATTATCTCTGTTGCTGAATGAGCTAGGGGGCCATTCAACTCCGATCTAAAAGAGACACACTAACTTAATGTAGAAACACCATTATTTTGTCTCCTAACTCATTTTCCTAACAAGACAACCTCAATGATAAGACGAACACTGTTTTCCATGCATTTCTTGCTAAAAGAGCTAAGATCGTGATTATCTCTGTTGCTGAATGAGCTAGGGGGCTATTCAACTCCGATCTAAAAGAGACACACTAACTTAATGTAGAAACACCGTTATTTTGTCTCCTAACTCATTTTCCTAACAAGACAACCTCAATGATAAGACGAACACTGTTTTCCATGCATTTCTTGCTAAAAGAGCTAAGATCGTGATTATCTCTGTTGCTGAATGAGCTAGGGGGCTATTCAACTCCGATCTAAAAGAGACACACTAACTTAATGTAAAAACACCGTTATTTTGTCTCCTAACTCATTTTCCTAACAAGACAACCTCAATGATAAGACGCACTCTGTTTTCCATGCATTTCTTGCTAAAACAGCTAAGATCGTGATTATTTCTGTTTCTGATTGAGCTAGGGGGCTAATTTAACTCCGATCTAAAAGAGACACACTAACTTATTGTAGAAACACCGTTATTTTTTCTCCTAACTCATTTTCCTAACAAGAAAACCTCAATGATAAGACGCACACTGTTTTCCATGCATTTCTTGCTAAAAGAGCTAAGATCGTGATTATCTCTGTTGCTGAATGAGCTAGGGGGCTAATTCAAATCCGATCTAAAAGAGACACACTAACTTAATGTAGAAACACCGTTATTTTGTCTCCTAACTCATTTTCCTAACAAGACAACCTCAATGATAAGACGCACACTGTTTTCCATGAATTTCTTGCTAAAAGAGCTAAGATCGTGATTATCTCTGTTGCTGAATGATCTTGGGGGCTAATTCAACTCCGATCTAAAAGAGACACACTAACTTAATGTAGAAACACAGTTATTTTTTCTCCTAACTCATTTTCCTAACAAGACAACCTCAATGATAAGACAAACACTGTTTTCCATGCATTTCTTGCTAAAAGAGCTAAGATCGTGATTATCTCTGTTGCTGAATGAGCTAGGGGGCTATTCAACTCCGATCTAAAAGAGACACACTAACTTAATGTAGAAACACCGTTATTTTGTCTCCTAACTCATTTTCCTAACAAGACAACCTCAATGATAAGACGCACACTGTTTTCCATGCATTTCTTGCTAAAAGAGCTAAGATCGTGATTATCTCTGTTGCTGATGAGCTAGGGGGCTAATTCAACTCCGATCTAAAAGAGACACACTAACTTAATGTAGAAACACCGTTATTTTGTATCCTAACTCATTTTCCTAACAAGACAACCTCAATGATAAGACGAACACTGTTTTTTTTATGCATTTCTTGCTATCTCTGTTGCTGAATCAGCTAGGGGGCTATTCAACTCTGATCTAAAAGAGACACACTAACTTAATGTAGAAACACCGTTATTTTGTCTCCTAACTCATTTTCCTAACAAGACAACCTCAATGATAAGACGCACACTGTTTTCCATGCATTTCTTGCTAAAAGAGCTAAGATCGTGATTATCTCTGTTGCTGAATGAGCTAGGGGGCTAATTCAACTCCGATCTAAAAGAGACACACTAACTTAATGTAGAAACACCGTTATTTTGTCTCCTAACTCATTTTCCTAACAAGACAACCTCAATGATAAGACGAACACTGTTTTCCATGCATTTCTTGCTAAAAGAGCTAAGATCGTGATTATCTCTGTTGCTGAATGAGCTAGGGGGCTATTCAACTCTGATCTAAAAGAGACACTCTAACTTAATGTAGAAACACCGTTATTGTGTCTCCTAACTCATTTTCCTAACAAGACAACCTCAATGATAAGACGCACACTGTTTTCCATGCATTTCTTGCTAAAAGAGCTAAGATTGTGATTATCTTTATTGCTGAATGAGCTAGGGGGCTATTCAACTCCGATCTAAAAGAGACACACTAGCTTAATGTAGAAACACCGTTATTGTGTCTCCTAACTCATTTTCCTAACAAGACAACCTCAATGATAAGACGAACACTGTTTTCCATGCATTTCTTGCTAAAAGAGCTAAGATCGTGATTATCTCTGTTGCTGAATGAGCTAGGGGGCTATTCAACTCCGATCTAAAAGAGACACACTAGCTTAATGTAGAAACACCGTTATTGTGTCTCCTAACTCATTTTCCTAACAAGACAACCTCAATGATAAGACGCACACTGTTTTCCATGCATTTCTTGCTAAAAGAGCTAAGATCGTGATTATCTCTGTTGCTGAATGAGCTAGGGGGCTAATTCAACTCCGATCTAAAAGAGACACACTAACTTAATGTAGAAACACCGTTATTTTGTCTCCTAACTCATTTTCCTAACAAGACAACCTCAATGATAAGACGAACACTGTTTTTTTTATGCATTTCTTGCTATCTCTGTTGCTGAATCAGCTAGGGGGCTATTCAACTCTGATCTAAAAGAGACACACTAACTTAATGTAGAAACACCGTTATTTTGTCTCCTAACTCATTTTCCTAACAAGACAACCTCAATGATAAGACGCACACTGTTTTCCATGCATTTCTTGCTAAAAGAGCTAAGATCGTGATTATCTCTGTTGCTGAATGAGCTAGGGGGCTAATTCAACTCCGATCTAAAAGAGACACACTAACTTAATGTAGAAACACCGTTATTTTGTCTCCTAACTCATTTTCCTAACAAGACAACCTCAATGATAAGACGAACACTGTTTTCCATGCATTTCTTGCTAAAAGAGCTAAGATCGTGATTATCTCTGTTGCTGAATGAGCTAGGGGGCTATTCAACTCTGATCTAAAAGAGACACACTAACTTAATGTAGAAACACCGTTATTGTGTCTCCTAACTCATTTTCCTAACAAGACAACCTCAATGATAAGACGCACACTGTTTTCCATGCATTTCTTGCTAAAAGAGCTAAGATTGTTATTATCTCTGTTGCTGAATGAGCTAGGGGGCTAATTCAACTCCGATCTAAAAGAGACACAATAACTTAATGTAGAAACACCGTTATTTTGTCTCCTAACTCATTTTCCCAACAAGACAACCTCAATGATAAGACGCACACTGTTTTCCATGCATTTCTTGCTAAAAGAGCTAAGATAGTGATTATCTTTATTGCTGAATGAGCTAGGGGGCTATTCAACTCCGATCTAAAAGAGACACACTAGCTTAATGTAGAAACACCGTTATTGTGTCTCCTAACTCATTTTCCAAACAAGACAACCTCAATGATAAGACGAACACTGTTTTCCATGCATTTCTTGCTAAAAGAGCTAAGATCGTGATTATCTCTGTTGCTGAATGAGCTAGGGGGCTATTCAACTCCGATCTAAAAGAGACACACTAACTTAATGTAGAAACACCGTTATTTTGTCTCCTAACTCATTTTCCTAACAGGACAACCTCAATGATAAGACGAACACTGTTTTCCATGCATTTCTTGCTGAAAGAGCTAAGATCGTGATTATCTCTGTTGCTGAATGAGCTAGGGGGCTAATTCAACTCCGATCTAAAAGAGACACACTAACTTAATGTAGAAACACCGTTATTTTGTCTCCTAACTCATTTTCCTAACAAGACAACCTCAATGATAAGACGAACACTGTTTTCCATGCATTTCTTGCTAAAAGAGCTAAGATAGTGATTATCTCAGTTGCTGAATGAGCTAGGGGGCTAATTCAACTCCGATCTAAAAGAGACACACTAACTTAATGTAGAAACACCGTTATTTTGTCTCCTTACTCATTTTCCTAACAAGACAACCTCAATGATAAGACGCACACTGTTTTCCATGCATTTCTTGCTAAAAGAGCTAAGATCGTGATTATCTCTGTTACTGAATGAGCTAGGGGGCTATTCAACTCCGATCTAAAAGAGACACACTAACTTAATGTAAAAACACCGTTATTTTGTCTCCTAACTCATTTTCCTAACAAGACAACCTCAATGATAAGACGCACTCTGTTTTCCATGCATTTCTTGCTAAAAGAGCTAAGATCGTGATTATTTCTGTTTCTGATTGAGCTAGGGGGCTAATTTAACTCCGATCTAAAAGAGACACACTAACTTATTGTAGAAACACCGTTATTTTTTCTCCTAACTCATTTTCCTAACAAGAAAACCTCAATGATAAGACGCACACTGTTTTCCATGCATTTCTTGCTAAAAGAGCTAAGATCGTGATTATCTCTGTTGCTGAATGAGCTAGGGGGCTAATTCAAATCCGATCTAAAAGAGACACACTAACTTAATGTAGAAACACCGTTATTTTGTCTCCTAACTCATTTTCCTAACAAGACAACCTCAATGATAAGACGCACACTGTTTTCCATGAATTTCTTGCTAAAAGAGCTAAGATCGTGATTATCTCTGTTGCTGAATGAGCTAGGGGGCCATTCAACTCCGAACTAAAAGAGACACACTAACTTAATGTAGAAACACCGTTATTTTGTCTCCTAACTCATTTTCCTAACAAGACAACCTCAATGATAAGACAAACACTGTTTTCCATGCATTTCTTGCTGAAAGAGCTAAGATCCTGATTATCTCTGTTTCTGAATAAGCTAGGGGGCCATTCAACTCCGATCTAAAAGAGACACACTAACTTAATGTAGAAACACCGTTATTTTGTCTCCTAACTCATTTTCCTAACAAGACAACCTCAATGATAAGACGAACACTGTTTTCCATGCATTTCTTGATAAAAGAGCTAAGATCGTGATTATCTCTGTTGCTGAATGATCTAGGGGGCTATTCATCTCCGATCTAAAAGAGACACACTAACTTACTGTAGAAACACCGTTATTTTGTCTCCTAACTCATTTTCCTAACAAGACAACCTCAATGATAAGACGCACACTGTTTTCGAAGCATTTCTTGCTAAAAGAGCTAAGATCGTGATTATCTCTGTTGCTGAATGAGCTAGGTTGCTATTCAAATCCGATCTAAAAGAGACACACTGATTTAATATAGAAACACCATTATTTTGTCTCCTAACTAATTTTCCTAACAAGACAACCTCAATGATAAGACGAACACTGTTTTCCATGCATTTCTTGCTAAAAGAGCTAAGATCGTGATTATCTCTGTTGCTGAATGAGCTAGGGGGCTATTCAACTCCGATCTAAAAGAGACACACTAACTTAATGTAGAAACACCGTTATTTTGTCTCCTAACTCATTTTCCTAACAAGACAACCTCAATGATAAGACGAACACTGTTTTCCATGCATTTCTTGCTAAAAGAGCTAAGATCGTGATTATCTCTGTTGCTGAATGAGCTAGGGGGCTAATTCAACTCCGATCTAAAAGAGACACACTAACTTAATGTAGAAACACCGTTATTTTGTCTCCTAACTCATTTTCCTAACAAGACAACCTCAATGATAAGACGAACACTGTTTTCCATGCATTTCTTGCTAAAAGAGCTAAGATCGTGATTATCTCTGTTGCTGAATGAGCTAGGGGGCCATTCAACTCCGATCTAAAAGAGACACACTAACTTAATGTAGAAACACCATTATTTTGTCTCCTAACTCATTTTCCTAACAAGACAACCTCAATGATAAGACGAACACTGTTTTCCATGCATTTCTTGCTAAAAGAGCTAAGATCGTGATTATCTCTGTTGCTGAATGAGCTAGGGGGCTATTCAACTCCGATCTAAAAGAGACACACTAACTTAATGTAGAAACACCGTTATTTTGTCTCCTAACTCATTTTCCTAACAAGACAACCTCAATGATAAGACGAACACTGTTTTCCATGCATTTCTTGCTAAAAGAGCTAAGATCGTGATTATCTCTGTTGCTGAATGAGCTAGGGGGCTAATTCAACTCCGATCTAAAAGAGACACACTAACTTAATGTAGAAACACCGTTATTTTGTCTCCTAACTCATTTTCCTAACAAGACAACCTCAATGATAAGACGAACACTGTTTTCCATGCATTTCTTGCTAAAAGAGCTAAGATCGTGATTATCTCTGTTGCTGAATGAGCTAGGGGGCCATTCAACTCCGATCTAAAAGAGACACACTAACTTAATGTAGAAACACCATTATTTTGTCTCCTAACTCATTTTCCTAACAAGACAACCTCAATGATAAGACGAACACTGTTTTCCATGCATTTCTTGCTAAAAGAGCTAAGATCGTGATTATCTCTGTTGCTGAATGAGCTAGGGGGCTATTCAACTCCGATCTAAAAGAGACACACTAACTTAATGTAGAAACACCGTTATTTTGTCTCCTAACTCATTTTCCTAACAAGACAACCTCAATGATAAGACGAACACTGTTTTCCATGCATTTCTTGCTAAAAGAGCTAAGATCGTGATTATCTCTGTTGCTGAATGAGCTAGGGGGCTATTCAACTCCGATCTAAAAGAGACACACTAACTTAATGTAAAAACACCGTTATTTTGTCTCCTAACTCATTTTCCTAACAAGACAACCTCAATGATAAGACGCACTCTGTTTTCCATGCATTTCTTGCTAAAACAGCTAAGATCGTGATTATTTCTGTTTCTGATTGAGCTAGGGGGCTAATTTAACTCCGATCTAAAAGAGACACACTAACTTATTGTAGAAACACCGTTATTTTTTCTCCTAACTCATTTTCCTAACAAGAAAACCTCAATGATAAGACGCACACTGTTTTCCATGCATTTCTTGCTAAAAGAGCTAAGATCGTGATTATCTCTGTTGCTGAATGAGCTAGGGGGCTAATTCAAATCCGATCTAAAAGAGACACACTAACTTAATGTAGAAACACCGTTATTTTGTCTCCTAACTCATTTTCCTAACAAGACAACCTCAATGATAAGACGCACACTGTTTTCCATGAATTTCTTGCTAAAAGAGCTAAGATCGTGATTATCTCTGTTGCTGAATGATCTTGGGGGCTAATTCAACTCCGATCTAAAAGAGACACACTAACTTAATGTAGAAACACAGTTATTTTTTCTCCTAACTCATTTTCCTAACAAGACAACCTCAATGATAAGACAAACACTGTTTTCCATGCATTTCTTGCTAAAAGAGCTAAGATCGTGATTATCTCTGTTGCTGAATGAGCTAGGGGGCTATTCAACTCCGATCTAAAAGAGACACACTAACTTAATGTAGAAACACCGTTATTTTGTCTCCTAACTCATTTTCCTAACAAGACAACCTCAATGATAAGACGCACACTGTTTTCCATGCATTTCTTGCTAAAAGAGCTAAGATCGTGATTATCTCTGTTGCTGATGAGCTAGGGGGCTAATTCAACTCCGATCTAAAAGAGACACACTAACTTAATGTAGAAACACCGTTATTTTGTATCCTAACTCATTTTCCTAACAAGACAACCTCAATGATAAGACGAACACTGTTTTTTTTATGCATTTCTTGCTATCTCTGTTGCTGAATCAGCTAGGGGGCTATTCAACTCTGATCTAAAAGAGACACACTAACTTAATGTAGAAACACCGTTATTTTGTCTCCTAACTCATTTTCCTAACAAGACAACCTCAATGATAAGACGCACACTGTTTTCCATGCATTTCTTGCTAAAAGAGCTAAGATCGTGATTATCTCTGTTGCTGAATGAGCTAGGGGGCTAATTCAACTCCGATCTAAAAGAGACACACTAACTTAATGTAGAAACACCGTTATTTTGTCTCCTAACTCATTTTCCTAACAAGACAACCTCAATGATAAGACGAACACTGTTTTCCATGCATTTCTTGCTAAAAGAGCTAAGATCGTGATTATCTCTGTTGCTGAATGAGCTAGGGGGCTATTCAACTCTGATCTAAAAGAGACACTCTAACTTAATGTAGAAACACCGTTATTGTGTCTCCTAACTCATTTTCCTAACAAGACAACCTCAATGATAAGACGCACACTGTTTTCCATGCATTTCTTGCTAAAAGAGCTAAGATTGTGATTATCTTTATTGCTGAATGAGCTAGGGGGCTATTCAACTCCGATCTAAAAGAGACACACTAGCTTAATGTAGAAACACCGTTATTGTGTCTCCTAACTCATTTTCCTAACAAGACAACCTCAATGATAAGACGAACACTGTTTTCCATGCATTTCTTGCTAAAAGAGCTAAGATCGTGATTATCTCTGTTGCTGAATGAGCTAGGGGGCTATTCAACTCCGATCTAAAAGAGACACACTAGCTTAATGTAGAAACACTGTTATTGTGTCTCCTAACTCATTTTCCTAACAAGACAACCTCAATGATAAGACGCACACTGTTTTCCATGCATTTCTTGCTAAAAGAGCTAAGATCGTGATTATCTCTGTTGCTGAATGAGCTAGGGGGCTAATTCAACTCCGATCTAAAAGAGACACACTAACTTAATGTAGAAACACCGTTATTTTGTCTCCTAACTCATTTTCCTAACAAGACAACCTCAATGATAAGACGAACACTGTTTTCCATGCATTTCTTGCTAAAAGAGCTAAGATAGTGATTATCTCTGTTGCTGAATGAGCTAGGGGGCTAATTCAACTCCGATCTAAAAGAGACACACTAACTTAATGTAGAAACACCGTTATTTTGTCTCCTTATTCATTTTCCTAACAAGACAACCTCAATGATAAGACGCACACTGTTTTCCATGCATTTCTTGCTAAAAGAGCTAAGATCGTGATTATCTCTGTTGCTGAATGAGCTAGGGGGCTATTCAACTCCGATCTAAAAGAGACACACTAACTTAATGTAGAAACACCGTTATTTTGTCTCCTAACTCATTTTCCTAACAAGACAACCTCAATGATAAGACGCACACTGTTTTCCATGCATTTCTTGCTAAAAGAGCTAAGATCGTGATTATCTCTGTTGCTGAATGAGCTAGGGGGCTATTCAACTCCGATCTAAAAGAGACACACTAACTTTATGTAGAAACACCGTTATTTTGTCTCCTAACTCATTTTCCTAACAAGACAACCTCAATGATAAGACGCACACTGTTTTCCATGCATTTCTTGCTAAAAGAGCTAAGATCGTGATTATTTCTGTTGCTGATTGAGCTAGGGGGCTAATTTAACTCCGATCTAAAAGAGACACACTAACTTATTGTAGAAACACCGTTATTTTTTCTCCTAACTCATTTTCCTAACAAGACAACCTCAATGATAAGACGCACACTGTTTTCCATGCATTTCTTGCTAAAAGAGCTAAGATCGTGATTATCTCTGTTGCTGAATGAGCTAGGGGGCTAATTCAAATCCGATCTAAAAGAGACACACTAACTTAATGTAGAAACACCGTTATTTTGTCTCCTAACTCATTTTCCTAACAAGACAACCTCAATGATAAGACGCACACTGTTTTCCATGAATTTCTTGCTAAAAGAGCTAAGATCGTGATTATCTCTGTTGCTGAATCAGCTAGGGGGCTATTCAACTCTGATCTAAAAGAGACACACTAACTTAATGTAGAAACACCGTTATTTTGTCTCCTAACTCATTTTCCTAACAAGACAACCTCAATGATAAGACGCACACTGTTTTCCATGCATTTCTTGCTAAAAGAGCTAAGATCGTGATTATCTCTGTTGCTGAATGAGCTAGGGGGCTAATTCAACTCCGATCTAAATGAGACACACTAACTTAATGTAGAAATACCGTTATTTTGTCTCATAACTCATTTTCCTAACAAGACAACCTCAATGATAAGACGCACACTGTTTTCCATGCATTTCTTGCTAAAAGAGCTAAGATCGTGATTATCTCTGTTGCTGAATGAGCTAGGGGGCCATTCAACTCCGATCTAAAAGAGACACACTAACTTAATGTAGAAACACCGTTATTTTGTCTCCTAACTCATTTTCCTAACAAGACAACCTCAATGATAAGACGAACACTGTTTTCCATGCATTTCTTGCTGAAAGAGCTAAGATCGTGATTATCTCTGTTTCTGAATTAGCTAGGGGGCTAATTCAAATCCGATCTAAAAGAGACACACTGACTTAATGTAGAAACACCGTTATTTTGTCTCCTAACTCATTTTCCTAACAAGACAACCTCAATGATAAGACGAACACTGTTTTCCATGCATTTCTTGATAAAAGAGCTAAGATCGTGATTATCTCTGTTGCTGAATGAGCTAGGGGGCTATTCAACTCCGATCTAAAAGAGACACACTAACTTAATGTAGAAACACCGTTATTTTGTCTCCTAACTCATTTTCCTAACAAGACAACCTCAATGATAAGACGCACACTGTTTTCGAAGCATTTCTTGCTAAAAGAGCTAAGATCGTGATTATCTCTGTTGCTGAATGAGCTAGGTTGCTATTCAAATCCGATCTAAAAGAGACACACTGATTTAATATAGAAACACCATGATTTTGTCTCCTAACTCATTTTCCTAACAAGACAACCTCAATGATAAGACGAACACTGTTTTCCATGCATTTCTTGCTAAAAGAGCTAAGATCGTGATTATCTCTGTTGCTGAATGAGCTAGGGGGCTATTCAACTCCGATCTAAAAGAGACACACTAACTTAATGTAGAAACACCGTTATTTTGTCTCCTAACTCATTTTCCTAACAAGACAACCTCAATGATAAGACGCACACTGTTTTCGAAGCATTTCTTGCTAAAAGAGCTAAGATCGTGATTATCTCTGTTGCTGAATGAGCTAGGTTGCTATTCAAATCCGATCTAAAAGAGACACACTGATTTAATATAGAAACACCATGATTTTGTCTCCTAACTCATTTTCCTAACAAGACAACCTCAATGATAAGACGAACACTGTTTTCCATGCATTTCTTGCTAAAAGAGCTAAGATCGTGATTATCTCTGTTGCTGAATCAGCTAGGGGGCTATTCAACTCTGATCTAAAAGAGACACACTAACTTAATGTAGAAACACCGTTATTTTGTCTCCTAACTCATTTTCCTAACAAGACAACCTCAATGATAAGACGCACACTGTTTTCCATGCATTTCTTGCTAAAAGAGCTAAGATCGTGATTATCTCTGTTGCTGAATGAGCTAGGGGGCTAATTCAACTCCGATCTAAATGAGACACACTAACTTAATGTAGAAATACCGTTATTTTGTCTCATAACTCATTTTCCTAACAAGACAACCTCAATGATAAGACGCACACTGTTTTCCATGCATTTCTTGCTAAAAGAGCTAAGATCGTGATTATCTCTGTTGCTGAATGAGCTAGGGGGCCATTCAACTCCGATCTAAAAGAGACACACTAACTTAATGTAGAAACACCGTTATTTTGTCTCCTAACTCATTTTCCTAACAAGACAACCTCAATGATAAGACGAACACTGTTTTCCATGCATTTCTTGCTGAAAGAGCTAAGATCGTGATTATCTCTGTTTCTGAATTAGCTAGGGGGCTAATTCAAATCCGATCTAAAAGAGACACACTGACTTAATGTAGAAACACCGTTATTTTGTCTCCTAACTCATTTTCCTAACAAGACAACCTCAATGATAAGACGAACACTGTTTTCCATGCATTTCTTGATAAAAGAGCTAAGATCGTGATTATCTCTGTTGCTGAATGAGCTAGGGGGCTATTCAACTCCGATCTAAAAGAGACACACTAACTTAATGTAGAAACACCGTTATTTTGTCTCCTAACTCATTTTCCTAACAAGACAACCTCAATGATAAGACGCACACTGTTTTCGAAGCATTTCTTGCTAAAAGAGCTAAGATCGTGATTATCTCTGTTGCTGAATGAGCTAGGTTGCTATTCAAATCCGATCTAAAAGAGACACACTGATTTAATATAGAAACACCATGATTTTGTCTCCTAACTCATTTTCCTAACAAGACAACCTCAATGATAAGACGAACACTGTTTTCCATGCATTTCTTGCTAAAAGAGCTAAGATCGTGATTATCTCTGTTGCTGAATGAGCTAGGGGGCTATTCAACTCCGATCTAAAAGAGACACACTAACTTAATGTAGAAACACCGTTATTTTGTCTCCTAACTCATTTTCCTAACAAGACAACCTCAATGATAAGACGAACACTGTTTTCCATGCATTTCTTGCTAAAAGAGCTAAGATCGTGATTATCTCTGTTGCTGAATGAGCTAGGGGGCTAATTCAACTCCGATCTAAAAGAGACACACTAACTTAATGTAGAAACACCGTTATTTTCTCTGCTAACTCATTTTCCTAACAAGACAACCTCAATGATAAGACGCACACTGTTTTCCATGCATTTCTTGCTAAAAGAGCTAAGATCGTGATTATCTCTGTTGCTGAATGAGCTAGGGGGCTAATTCAACTCCGATCTAAAAGAGACACACTAACTTAATGTAGAAACACCGTTATTTTGTCTCCTAACTCATTTTCCTAACAAGACAACCTCAATGATAAGACGAACACTGTTTTCCATGCATTTCTTGCTAAAAGAGCTAAGATCGTGATTATCTCTGTTGCTGAATGAGCTAGGGGGCCATTCAACTCCGATCTAAAAGAGACACACTAACTTAATGTAGAAACACCATTATTTTGTCTCCTAACTCATTTTCCTAACAAGACAACCTCAATGATAAGACGCACACTGTTTTCCATGCATTTCTTGCTAAAAGAGCTAAGATCGTGATTATCTCTGTTGCTGAATGAGCTAGGTTGCTATTCAACTCCGATCTAAAAGAGACACACTGACTTAATGTAGAAACACCGTTATTTTGTCTCCTAACTCATTTTCCTAACAAGACAACCTCAATGATAAGACGAACACTGTTTTCCATGCATTTCTTGATAAAAGAGCTAAGATCGTGATTATCTCTGTTGCTGAATGAGCTAGGGGGCTATTCAACTCCGATCTAAAAGAGACACACTAACTTAATGTAGAAACACCATTATTTTGTCTCCTAACTCATTTTCCTAACAAGACAACCCCAATGATAAGACGCACACTGTTTTCCATGCATTTCTTGCTATCTGTGTTGCTGAATCAGCTAGGGGGTTATTCAACTCTGATCTAAAAGAGACACACTAACTTAATGTAGAAACACCGTTATTTTGTCTCCTAACTCATTTTCCTAACAAGACAACCTCAATGATAAGACGCACACTGTTTTCCATGCATTTCTTGCTAAAAGAGCTAAGATCGTGATTATCTCTGTTGCTGAATGAGCTAGGGGGCTAATTCAACTCCGATCTAAAAGAGACACACTAACTTAATGTAGAAACACCGTTATTTTGTCTCCTAACTCATTTTCCTAACAAGACAACCTCAATGATAAGACGAACACTGTTTTCCATGCATTTCTTGCTGAAAGAGCTAAGATCGTGATTATCTCTGTTGCTGAATGAGCTAGGGGGCTAATTCAACTCCGATCTAAAAGAGACACACTAACTTAATGTAGAAACACCGTTATTTTGTCTCCTAACTCATTTTCCTAACAAGACAACCTCAATGATAAGACGAACACTGTTTTCCATGCATTTCTTGCTAAAAGAGCTAAGATAGTGATTATCTCTGTTGCTGAATGAGCTAGGGGACTAATTCAACTCCGATCTAAAAGAGACACACTAACTTAATGTAGAAACACCGTTATTTTGTCTCCTAACTCATTTTCCTAACAAGACAACCTCAATGATAAGACGCACACTGTTTTCCATGCATTTCTTGCTAAAAGAGCTAAGATCGTGATTATCTCTGTTGCTGAATGAGCTAGGGGGCTATTCAACTCCGATCTAAAAGAGACACACTAACTTAATGTAGAAACACCGTTATTTTGTCTCCTAACTCATTTTCCTAACAAGACAACCTCAATGATAAGACGCACACTGTTTTCGAAGCATTTCTTGCTAAAAGAGCTAAGATCGTGATTATCTCTGTTGCTGAATGATCTTGGGGGCTAATTCAACTCCGATCAAAAAGAGACACACTAACTTAATGTAGAAACACCGTTATTTTTTCTCCTAACTCATTTTCCTAACAAGACAACCTTAATGATAAGACAAACACTGTTTTCCATGCATTTCTTGCTAAAAGAGCTAAGATCGTGATTATCTCTGTTGCTGAATGAGCTAGGGGGCTATTCAACTCCGATCTAAAAGAGACACACTAACTTAATGTAGAAACACCGTTATTTTGTCTCCTAACTCATTTTCCTAACAAGACAACCTCAATGATAAGACGCACACTGTTTTCCATGCATTTCTTGCTAAAAGAGCTAAGATCGTGATTATCTCTGTTGCTGAATGAGCTAGGGGGCTAATTCAACTCCGATCTAAAAGAGACACACTAACTTAATGTAGAAACACCGTTATTTTGTATCCTAACTCATTTTCCTAACAAGACAACCTCAATGATAAGACGAACACTGTTTTTTTTATGCATTTCTTGCTATCTCTGTTGCTGAATCAGCTAGGGGGCTATTCAACTCTGATCTAAAAGAGACACACTAACTTAATGTAGAAACACCGTTATTGTGTCTCCTAACTCATTTTCCTAACAAGACAACCTCAATGATAAGACGCACACTGTTTTCCATGCATTTCTTGCTAAAAGAGCTAAGATTGTGATTATCTCTGTTGCTGAATGAGCTAGGGGGCTAATTCAACTCCGATCTAAAAGAGACACAATAACTTAATGTAGAAACACCGTTATTTTGTATCCTAACTCATTTTCCCAACAAGACAACCTCAATGATAAGACGCACACTGTTTTCCATGCATTTCTTGCTAAAAGAGCTAAGATAGTGATTATCTTTATTGCTGAATGAGCTAGGGGGCTATTCAACTCCGATCTAAAAGAGACACACTAGCTTAATGTAGAAACACCGTTATTGTGTCTCCTAACTCATTTTCCTAACAAGACAACCTCAATGATAAGACGAACACTGTTTTCCATGCATTTCTTGCTAAAAGAGCTAAGATCGTGATTATCTCTGTTGCTGAATGAGCTAGGGGGCTATTCAACTCCGATCTAAAAGAGACACACTAACTTAATGTAGAAACACCGTTATTTTGTCTCCTAACTCATTTTCCTAACAAGACAACCTCAATGATAAGACGAACACTGTTTTCCATGCATTTCTTGCTGAAAGAGCTAAGATCGTGATTATCTCTGTTGCTGAATGAGCTAGGGGGCTAATTCAACTCCGATCTAAAAGAGACACACTAACTTAATGTAGAAACACCGTTATTTTGACTCCTAACTCATTTTCCTAACAAGACAACCTCAATGATAAGACGAACACTGTTTTCCATGCATTTCTTGCTAAAAGAGCTAAGGGGGCTAATTCAACTCCGATCTAAAAGAGACACACTAACTTAATGTAGAAACACCGTTATTTTGTCTCCTAACTCATTTTCCTAACAAGACAACCTCAATGATAAGACGCACACTGTTTTCCATGCATTTCTTGCTAAAAGAGCTAAGATCGTGATTATCTCTGTTGCTGAATGATCTTGGGGGCTAATTCAACTCCGATCTAAAAGAGACACACTAACTTAATGTAGAAACACCGTTATTTTTTTCTCCTAACTCATTTTCCTAACAAGACAACCTCAATGATAAGACGCACACTGTTTTCCATGAATTTCTTGCTAAAAGAGCTAAAATCGTGATTATCTCTGTTGCTGAATGATCTTGGGGGCTAATTCAACTCCGATCTAAAAGAGACACACTAACTTAATGTAGAAACACCGTTATTTTTTCTCCTAACTCATTTTCCTAACAAGACAACCTCAATGATAAGACAAACACTGTTTTCCATGCATTTCTTGCTAAAAGAGCTAAGATCGTGATTATCTCTGTTGCTGAATGAGCTAGGGGGCTATTCAACTCCGATCTAAAAGAGACACACTAACTTAATGTAGAAACACCGTTATTTTGTCTCCTAACTCATTTTCCTAACAAGACAACCTCAATGATAAGACGCACACTGTTTTCCATGCATTTCTTGCTAAAAGAGCTAAGATCGTGATTATCTCTGTTGCTGAATGAGCTAGGGGGCTAATTCAACTCCGATCTAAAAGAGACACACTAACTTAATGTAGAAACACCGTTATTTTGTATCCTAACTCATTTTCCTAACAAGACAACCTCAATGATAAGACGAACACTGTTTTTTTTATGCATTTCTTGCTATCTCTGTTGCTGAATCAGCTAGGGGGCTATTCAACTCTGATCTAAAAGAGACACACTAACTTAATGTAGAAACACCGTTATTTTGTCTCCTAACTCATTTTCCTAACAAGACAACCTCAATGATAAGACGCACACTGTTTTCCATGCATTTCTTGCTAAAAGAGCTAAGATCGTGATTATCTCTGTTGCTGAATGAGCTAGGGGGCTAATTCAACTCCGATCTAAAAGAGACACACTAACTTAATGTAGAAACACCGTTATTTTGTCTCCTAACTCATTTTCCTAACAAGACAACCTCAATGATAAGACGAACACTGTTTTCCATGCATTTCTTGCTAAAAGAGCTAAGATCGTGATTATCTCTGTTGCTGAATGAGCTAGGGGGCTATTCAACTCTGATCTAAAAGAGACACACTAACTTAATGTAGAAACACCGTTATTGTGTCTCCTAACTCATTTTCCTAACAAGACAACCTCAATGATAAGACGCACACTGTTTTCCATGCATTTCTTGCTAAAAGAGCTAAGATTGTGATTATCTCTGTTGCTGAATGAGCTAGGGGGCTAATTCAACTCCGATCTAAAAGAGACACAATAACTTAATGTAGAAACACCGTTATTTTGTCTCCTAACTCATTTTCCCAACAAGACAACCTCAATGATAAGACGCACACTGTTTTCCATGCATTTCTTGCTAAAAGAGCTAAGATAGTGATTATCTTTATTGCTGAATGAGCTAGGGGGCTATTCAACTCTGATCTAAAAGAGACACACTAGCTTAATGTAGAAACACCGTTATTGTGTCTCCTAACTCATTTTCCTAACAAGACAACCTCAATGATAAGACGAACACTGTTTTCCATGCATTTCTTGCTAAAAGAGCTAAGATCGTGATTATCTCTGTTGCTGAATGAGCTAGGGGGCTATTCAACTCCGATCTAAAAGAGACACACTAACTTAATGTAGAAACACCGTTATTTTGTCTCCTAACTCATTTTCCTAACAAGACAACCTCAATGATAAGACGAACAGTGTTTTCCATGCATTTCTTGCTGAAAGAGCTAAGATCGTGATTATCTCTGTTGCTGAATGAGCTAGGGGGCTAATTCAACTCCGATCTAAAAGAGACACACTAACTTAATGTAGAAACACCGTTATTTTGTCTCCTAACTCATTTTCCTAACAAGACAACCTCAATGATAAGACGAACACTGTTTTCCATGCATTTCTTGCTAAAAGAGCTAAGATAGTGATTATCTCAGTTGCTGAATGAGCTAGGGGGCTAATTCAACTCCGATCTAAAAGAGACACACTAACTTAATGTAGAAACACCGTTATTTTGTCTCCTTACTCATTTTCCTAACAAGACAACCTCAATGATAAGACGCACACTGTTTTCCATGCATTTCTTGCTGAAAGAGCTAAGATCGTGATTATCTCTGTTGCTGAATGAGCTAGGGGGCTAATTCAACTCCGATCTAAAAGAGACACACTAACTTAATGTAGAAACACCGTTATTTTGACTCCTAACTCATTTTCCTAACAAGACAACCTCAATGATAAGACGAACACTGTTTTCCATGCATTTCTTGCTAAAAGAGCTAAGGGGGCTAATTCAACTCCGATCTAAAAGAGACACACTAACTTAATGTAGAAACACCGTTATTTTGTCTCCTAACTCATTTTCCTAACAAGACAACCTCAATGATAAGACGCACACTGTTATCCATGCATTTCTTGCTAAAAGAGCTAAGATCGTGATTATCTCTGTTGCTGAATGATCTTGGGGGCTAATTCAACTCCGATCTAAAAGAGACACACTAACTTAATGTAGAAACACCGTTATTTTTTCTCCTAACTCATTTTCCTAACAAGACAACCTCAATGATAAGACGCACACTGTTTTCCATGAATTTCTTGCTAAAAGAGCTAAGATCGTGATTATCTCTGTTGCTGAATGATCTTGGGGGCTAATTCAACTCCGATCTAAAAGAGACACACTAACTTAATGTAGAAACACCGTTATTTTTTCTCCTAACTCATTTTCCTAACAAGACAACCTCAATGATAAGACAAACACTGTTTTCCATGCATTTCTTGCTAAAAGAGCTAAGATCGTGATTATCTCTGTTGCTGAATGAGCTAGGGGGCTATTCAACTCCGATCTAAAAGAGACACACTAACTTAATGTAGAAACACCGTTATTTTGTCTCCTAACTCATTTTCCTAACAAGACAACCTCAATGATAAGACGCACACTGTTTTCCATGCATTTCTTGCTAAAAGAGCTAAGATCGTGATTATCTCTGTTGCTGAATGAGCTAGGGGGCTAATTCAACTCCGATCTAAAAGAGACACACTAACTTAATGTAGAAACACCGTTATTTTGTATCCTAACTCATTTTCCTAACAAGACAACCTCAATGATAAGACGAACACTGTTTTTTTTATGCATTTCTTGCTATCTCTGTTGCTGAATCAGCTAGGGGGCTATTCAACTCTGATCTAAAAGAGACACACTAACTTAATGTAGAAACACCGTTATTTTGTCTCCTAACTCATTTTCCTAACAAGACAACCTCAATGATAAGACGCACACTGTTTTCCATGCATTTCTTGCTAAAAGAGCTAAGATCGTGATTATCTCTGTTGCTGAATGAGCTAGGGGGCTAATTCAACTCCGATCTAAAAGAGACACACTAACTTAATGTAGAAACACCGTTATTTTGTCTCCTAACTCATTTTCCTAACAAGACAACCTCAATGATAAGACGAACACTGTTTTCCATGCATTTCTTGCTAAAAGAGCTAAGATCGTGATTATCTCTGTTGCTGAATGAGCTAGGGGGCTATTCAACTCTGATCTAAAAGAGACACACTAACTTAATGTAGAAACACCGTTATTGTGTCTCCTAACTCATTTTCCTAACAAGACAACCTCAATGATAAGACGCACACTGTTTTCCATGCATTTCTTGCTAAAAGAGCTAAGATTGTGATTATCTCTGTTGCTGAATGAGCTAGGGGGCTAATTCAACTCCGATCTAAAAGAGACACAATAACTTAATGTAGAAACACCGTTATTTTGTCTCCTAACTCATTTTCCCAACAAGACAACCTCAATGATAAGACGCACACTGTTTTCCATGCATTTCTTGCTAAAAGAGCTAAGATAGTGATTATCTTTATTGCTGAATGAGCTAGGGGGCTATTCAACTCCGATCTAAAAGAGACACACTAGCTTAATGTAGAAACACCGTTATTGTGTCTCCTAACTCATTTTCCTAACAAGACAACCTCAATGATAAGACGAACACTGTTTTCCATGCATTTCTTGCTAAAAGAGCTAAGATCGTGATTATCTCTGTTGCTGAATGAGCTAGGGGGCTATTCAACTCCGATCTAAAAGAGACACACTAACTTAATGTAGAAACACCGTTATTTTGTCTCCTAACTCATTTTCCTAACAAGACAACCTCAATGATAAGACGAACAGTGTTTTCCATGCATTTCTTGCTGAAAGAGCTAAGATCGTGATTATCTCTGTTGCTGAATGAGCTAGGGGGCTAATTCAACTCCGATCTAAAAGAGACACACTAACTTAATGTAGAAACACCGTTATTTTGTCTCCTAACTCATTTTCCTAACAAGACAACCTCAATGATAAGACGAACACTGTTTTCCATGCATTTCTTGCTAAAAGAGCTAAGATAGTGATTATCTCAGTTGCTGAATGAGCTAGGGGGCTAATTCAACTCCGATCTAAAAGAGACACACTAACTTAATGTAGAAACACAGTTATTTTGTCTCCTTACTCATTTTCCTAACAAGACAACCTCAATGATAAGACGCACACTGTTTTCCATGCATTTCTTGCTAAAAGAGCTAAGATCGTGATTATCTCTGTTGCTGAATGAGCTAGGGGGCTATTCAACTCCGATCTAAAAGAGACACACTAACTTAATGTAAAAACACCGTTATTTTGTCTCCTAACTCATTTTCCTAACAAGACAACCTCAATGATAAGACGCACTCTGTTTTCCATGCATTTCTTGCTAAAAGAGCTAAGATCGTGATTATTTCTGTTTCTGATTGAGCTAGGGGGCTAATTTAACTCCGATCTAAAAGAGACACACTAACTTATTGTAGAAACACCGTTATTTTTTCTCCTAACTCATTTTCCTAACAAGAAAACCTCAATGATAAGACGCACACTGTTTTCCATGCATTTCTTGCTAAAAGAGCTAAGATCGTGATTATCTCTGTTGCTGAATGAGCTAGGGGGCTAATTCAAATCCGATCTAAAAGAGACACACTAACTTAATGTAGAAACACCGTTATTTTGTCTCCTAACTCATTTTCCTAACAAGACAACCTCAATGATAAGACGCACACTGTTTTCCATGAATTTCTTGCTAAAAGAGCTAAGATCGTGATTATCTCTGTTGCTGAATGAGCTAGGGGGCCATTCAACTCCGAACTAAAAGAGACACACTAACTTAATGTAGAAACACCGTTATTTTGTCTCCTAACTCATTTTCCTAACAAGACAACCTCAATGATAAGACAAACACTGTTTTCCATGCATTTCTTGCTGAAAGAGCTAAGATCCTGATTATCTCTGTTTCTGAATAAGCTAGGGGGCCATTCAACTCCGATCTAAAAGAGACACACTAACTTAATGTAGAAACACCGTTATTTTGTCTCCTAACTCATTTTCCTAACAAGACAACCTCAATGATAAGACGAACACTGTTTTCCATGCATTTCTTGATAAAAGAGCTAAGATCGTGATTATCTCTGTTGCTGAATGATCTAGGGGGCTATTCATCTCCGATCTAAAAGAGACACACTAACTTACTGTAGAAACACCGTTATTTTGTCTCCTAACTCATTTTCCTAACAAGACAACCTCAATGATAAGACGCACACTGTTTTCGAAGCATTTCTTGCTAAAAGAGCTAAGATCGTGATTATCTCTGTTGCTGAATGAGCTAGGTTGCTATTCAAATCCGATCTAAAAGAGACACACTGATTTAATATAGAAACACCATTATTTTGTCTCCTAACTAATTTTCCTAACAAGACAACCTCAATGATAAGACGAACACTGTTTTCCATGCATTTCTTGCTAAAAGAGCTAAGATCGTGATTATCTCTGTTGCTGAATGAGCTAGGGGGCTATTCAACTCCGATCTAAAAGAGACACACTAACTTAATGTAGAAACACCGTTATTTTGTCTCCTAACTCATTTTCCTAACAAGACAACCTCAATGATAAGACGAACACTGTTTTCCATGCATTTCTTGCTAAAAGAGCTAAGATCGTGATTATCTCTGTTGCTGAATGAGCTAGGGGGCTAATTCAACTCCGATCTAAAAGAGACACACTAACTTAATGTAGAAACACCGTTATTTTGTCTCCTAACTCATTTTCCTAACAAGACAACCTCAATGATAAGACGAACACTGTTTTCCATGCATTTCTTGCTAAAAGAGCTAAGATCGTGATTATCTCTGTTGCTGAATGAGCTAGGGGGCCATTCAACTCCGATCTAAAAGAGACACACTAACTTAATGTAGAAACACCATTATTTTGTCTCCTAACTCATTTTCCTAACAAGACAACCTCAATGATAAGACGAACACTGTTTTCCATGCATTTCTTGCTAAAAGAGCTAAGATCGTGATTATCTCTGTTGCTGAATGAGCTAGGGGGCTATTCAACTCCGATCTAAAAGAGACACACTAACTTAATGTAGAAACACCGTTATTTTGTCTCCTAACTCATTTTCCTAACAAGACAACCTCAATGATAAGACGAACACTGTTTTCCATGCATTTCTTGCTAAAAGAGCTAAGATCGTGATTATCTCTGTTGCTGAATGAGCTAGGGGGCTAATTCAACTCCGATCTAAAAGAGACACACTAACTTAATGTAGAAACACCGTTATTTTGTCTCCTAACTCATTTTCCTAACAAGACAACCTCAATGATAAGACGAACACTGTTTTCCATGCATTTCTTGCTAAAAGAGCTAAGATCGTGATTATCTCTGTTGCTGAATGAGCTAGGGGGCCATTCAACTCCGATCTAAAAGAGACACACTAACTTAATGTAGAAACACCATTATTTTGTCTCCTAACTCATTTTCCTAACAAGACAACCTCAATGATAAGACGAACACTGTTTTCCATGCATTTCTTGCTAAAAGAGCTAAGATCGTGATTATCTCTGTTGCTGAATGAGCTAGGGGGCTATTCAACTCCGATCTAAAAGAGACACACTAACTTAATGTAGAAACACCGTTATTTTGTCTCCTAACTCATTTTCCTAACAAGACAACCTCAATGATAAGACGAACACTGTTTTCCATGCATTTCTTGCTAAAAGAGCTAAGATCGTGATTATCTCTGTTGCTGAATGAGCTAGGGGGCTATTCAACTCCGATCTAAAAGAGACACACTAACTTAATGTAAAAACACCGTTATTTTGTCTCCTAACTCATTTTCCTAACAAGACAACCTCAATGATAAGACGCACTCTGTTTTCCATGCATTTCTTGCTAAAACAGCTAAGATCGTGATTATTTCTGTTTCTGATTGAGCTAGGGGGCTAATTTAACTCCGATCTAAAAGAGACACACTAACTTATTGTAGAAACACCGTTATTTTTTCTCCTAACTCATTTTCCTAACAAGAAAACCTCAATGATAAGACGCACACTGTTTTCCATGCATTTCTTGCTAAAAGAGCTAAGATCGTGATTATCTCTGTTGCTGAATGAGCTAGGGGGCTAATTCAAATCCGATCTAAAAGAGACACACTAACTTAATGTAGAAACACCGTTATTTTGTCTCCTAACTCATTTTCCTAACAAGACAACCTCAATGATAAGACGCACACTGTTTTCCATGAATTTCTTGCTAAAAGAGCTAAGATCGTGATTATCTCTGTTGCTGAATGATCTTGGGGGCTAATTCAACTCCGATCTAAAAGAGACACACTAACTTAATGTAGAAACACAGTTATTTTTTCTCCTAACTCATTTTCCTAACAAGACAACCTCAATGATAAGACAAACACTGTTTTCCATGCATTTCTTGCTAAAAGAGCTAAGATCGTGATTATCTCTGTTGCTGAATGAGCTAGGGGGCTATTCAACTCCGATCTAAAAGAGACACACTAACTTAATGTAGAAACACCGTTATTTTGTCTCCTAACTCATTTTCCTAACAAGACAACCTCAATGATAAGACGCACACTGTTTTCCATGCATTTCTTGCTAAAAGAGCTAAGATCGTGATTATCTCTGTTGCTGATGAGCTAGGGGGCTAATTCAACTCCGATCTAAAAGAGACACACTAACTTAATGTAGAAACACCGTTATTTTGTATCCTAACTCATTTTCCTAACAAGACAACCTCAATGATAAGACGAACACTGTTTTTTTTATGCATTTCTTGCTATCTCTGTTGCTGAATCAGCTAGGGGGCTATTCAACTCTGATCTAAAAGAGACACACTAACTTAATGTAGAAACACCGTTATTTTGTCTCCTAACTCATTTTCCTAACAAGACAACCTCAATGATAAGACGCACACTGTTTTCCATGCATTTCTTGCTAAAAGAGCTAAGATCGTGATTATCTCTGTTGCTGAATGAGCTAGGGGGCTAATTCAACTCCGATCTAAAAGAGACACACTAACTTAATGTAGAAACACCGTTATTTTGTCTCCTAACTCATTTTCCTAACAAGACAACCTCAATGATAAGACGAACACTGTTTTCCATGCATTTCTTGCTAAAAGAGCTAAGATCGTGATTATCTCTGTTGCTGAATGAGCTAGGGGGCTATTCAACTCTGATCTAAAAGAGACACTCTAACTTAATGTAGAAACACCGTTATTGTGTCTCCTAACTCATTTTCCTAACAAGACAACCTCAATGATAAGACGCACACTGTTTTCCATGCATTTCTTGCTAAAAGAGCTAAGATTGTGATTATCTTTATTGCTGAATGAGCTAGGGGGCTATTCAACTCCGATCTAAAAGAGACACGCTAGCTTAATGTAGAAACACCGTTATTGTGTCTCCTAACTCATTTTCCTAACAAGACAACCTCAATGATAAGACGAACACTGTTTTCCATGCATTTCTTGCTAAAAGAGCTAAGATCGTGATTATCTCTGTTGCTGAATGAGCTAGGGGGCTATTCAACTCCGATCTAAAAGAGACACACTAGCTTAATGTAGAAACACCGTTATTGTGTCTCCTAACTCATTTTCCTAACAAGACAACCTCAATGATAAGACGAACACTGTTTTCCATGCATTTCTTGCTAAAAGAGCTAAGATCGTGATTATCTCTGTTGCTGAATGAGCTAGGGGGCTAATTCAACTCCGATCTAAAAGAGACACACTAACTTAATGTAGAAACACCGTTATTTTGTCTCCTAACTCATTTTCCTAACAAGACAACCTCAATGATAAGACGCACACTGTTTTCCATGCATTTCTTGCTAAAAGAGCTAAGATCGTGATTATCTCTGTTGCTGAATGAGCTAGGGGGCTATTCAACTCCGATCTAAAAGAGACACACTAACTTTATGTAGAAACACCGTTATTTTGTCTCCTAACTCATTTTCCTAACAAGACAACCTCAATGATAAGACGCACACTGTTTTCCATGCATTTCTTGATAAAAGAGCTAAGATCGTGATTATCTCTGTTGCTGAATGAGCTAGGGGGCTATTCAACTCCGATCTAAAAGAGACACACTAACTTAATGTAGAAACACCGTTATTTTGTCTCCTAACTCATTTTCCTAACAAGACAACCTCAATGATAAGACGCACACTGTTTTCCATGCATTTCTTGCTAAAAGAGCTAAGATCGTGATTATCTCTGTTGCTGAATGAGCTAGGGGGCTAATTCAACTCCGATCTAAAAGAGACACACTAACTTAATGTAGAAACACCGTTATTTTGTCTCCTAACTCATTTTCCTAACAAGACAACCTCAATGATAAGACGAACACTGTTTTTTTTATGCATTTCTTGCTATCTCTGTTGCTGAATCAGCTAGGGGGCTATTCAACTCTGATCTAAAAGAGACACACTAACTTAATGTAGAAACACCGTTATTTTGTCTCCTAACTCATTTTCCTAACAAGACAACCTCAATGATAAGACGCACACTGTTTTCCATGCATTTCTTGCTAAAAGAGCTAAGATCGTGATTATCTCTGTTGCTGAATGAGCTAGGGGGCTAATTCAACTCCGATCTAAAAGAGACACACTAACTTAATGTAGAAACACCGTTATTTTGTCTCCTAACTCATTTTCCTAACAAGACAACCTCAATGATAAGACGAACACTGTTTTCCATGCATTTCTTGCTAAAAGAGCTAAGATCGTGATTATCTCTGTTGCTGAATGAGCTAGGGGGCTATTCAACTCTGATCTAAAAGAGACACTCTAACTTAATGTAGAAACACCGTTATTGTGTCTCCTAACTCATTTTCCTAACAAGACAACCTCAATGATAAGACGCACACTGTTTTCCATGCATTTCTTGCTAAAAGAGCTAAGATTGTGATTATCTTTATTGCTGAATGAGCTAGGGGGCTATTCAACTCCGATCTAAAAGAGACACGCTAGCTTAATGTAGAAACACCGTTATTGTGTCTCCTAACTCATTTTCCTAACAAGACAACCTCAATGATAAGACGAACACTGTTTTCCATGCATTTCTTGCTAAAAGAGCTAAGATCGTGATTATCTCTGTTGCTGAATGAGCTAGGGGGCTATTCAACTCCGATCTAAAAGAGACACACTAGCTTAATGTAGAAACACCGTTATTGTGTCTCCTAACTCATTTTCCTAACAAGACAACCTCAATGATAAGACGAACACTGTTTTCCATGCATTTCTTGCTAAAAGAGCTAAGATCGTGATTATCTCTGTTGCTGAATGAGCTAGGGGGCTAATTCAACTCCGATCTAAAAGAGACACACTAACTTAATGTAGAAACACCGTTATTTTGTCTCCTAACTCATTTTCCTAACAAGACAACCTCAATGATAAGACGCACACTGTTTTCCATGCATTTCTTGCTAAAAGAGCTAAGATCGTGATTATCTCTGTTGCTGAATGAGCTAGGGGGCTATTCAACTCCGATCTAAAAGAGACACACTAACTTTATGTAGAAACACCGTTATTTTGTCTCCTAACTCATTTTCCTAACAAGACAACCTCAATGATAAGACGCACACTGTTTTCCATGCATTTCTTGCTAAAAGAGCTAAGATCGTGATTATTTCTGTTGCTGATTGAGCTAGGGGGCTAATTTAACTCCGATCTAAAAGAGACACACTAACTTATTGTAGAAACACCGTTATTTTTTCTCCTAACTCATTTTCCTAACAAGACAACCTCAATGATAAGACGTACACTGTTTTCCATGCATTTCTTGCTAAAAGAGCTAAGATCGTGATTATCTCTGTTGCTGAATGAGCTAGGGGGCTAATTCAAATCCGATCTAAAAGAGACACACTAACTTAATGTAGAAACACCGTTATTTTGTCTCCTAACTCATTTTCCTAACAAGACAACCTCAATGATAAGACGCACACTGTTTTCCATGAATTTCTTGCTAAAAGAGCTAAGATCGTGATTATCTCTGTTGCTGAATCAGCTAGGGGGCTATTCAACTCTGATCTAAAAGAGACACACTAACTTAATGTAGAAACACCGTTATTTTGTCTCCTAACTCATTTTCCTAACAAGACAACCTCAATGATAAGACACACACTGTTTTCCATGCATTTCTTGCTAAAAGAGCTAAGATCGTGATTATCTCTGTTGCTGAATGAGCTAGGGGGCTAATTCAACTCCGATCTAAATGAGACACACTAACTTAATGTAGAAATACCGTTATTTTGTCTCATAACTCATTTTCCTAACAAGACAACCTCAATGATAAGACGAACACTGTTTTCCATGCATTTCTTGCTAAAAGAGCTAAGATCGTGATTATCTCTGTTGCTGAATGAGCTAGGGGGCCATTCAACTCCGATCTAAAAGAGACACACTAACTTAATGTAGAAACACCGTTATTTTGTCTCCTAACTCATTTTCCTAACAAGACAACCTCAATGATAAGACGAACACTGTTTTCCATGCATTTCTTGCTGAAAGAGCTAAGATCGTGATTATCTCTGTTTCTGAATTAGCTAGGGGGCTAATTCAAATCCGATCTAAAAGAGACACACTGACTTAATGTAGAAACACCGTTATTTTGTCTCCTAACTCATTTTCCTAACAAGACAACCTCAATGATAAGACGAACACTGTTTTCCATGCATTTCTTGATAAAAGAGCTAAGATCGTGATTATCTCTGTTGCTGAATGAGCTAGGGGGCTATTCAACTCCGATCTAAAAGAGACACACTAACTTAATGTAGAAACACCGTTATTTTGTCTCCTAACTCATTTTCCTAACAAGACAACCTCAATGATAAGACGCACACTGTTTTCGAAGCATTTCTTGCTAAAAGAGCTAAGATCGTGATTATCTCTGTTGCTGAATGAGCTAGGTTGCTATTCAAATCCGATCTAAAAGAGACACACTGATTTAATATAGAAACACCATGATTTTGTCTCCTAACTCATTTTCCTAACAAGACAACCTCAATGATAAGACGAACACTGTTTTCCATGCATTTCTTGCTAAAAGAGCTAAGATCGTGATTATCTCTGTTGCTGAATGAGCTAGGGGGCTATTCAACTCCGATCTAAAAGAGACACACTAACTTAATGTAGAAACACCGTTATTTTGTCTCCTAACTCATTTTCCTAACAAGACAACCTCAATGATAAGACGAACACTGTTTTCCATGCATTTCTTGCTAAAAGAGCTAAGATCGTGATTATCTCTGTTGCTGAATGAGCTAGGGGGCTAATTCAACTCCGATCTAAAAGAGACACACTAACTTAATGTAGAAACACCGTTATTTTCTCTGCTAACTCAATTTCCTAACAAGACAACCTCAATGATAAGACGCACACTGTTTTCCATGCATTTCTTGCTAAAAGAGCTAAGATCGTGATTATCTCTGTTGCTGAATGAGCTAGGGGGCTAATTCAACTCCGATCTAAAAGAGACACACTAACTTAATGTAGAAACACCGTTATTTTGTCTCCTAACTCATTTTCCTAACAAGACAACCTCAATGATAAGACGAACACTGTTTTCCATGCATTTCTTGCTAAAAGAGCTAAGATCGTGATTATCTCTGTTGCTGAATGAGCTAGGGGGCCATTCAACTCCGATCTAAAAGAGACACACTAACTTAATGTAGAAACACCATTATTTTGTCTCCTAACTCATTTTCCTAACAAGACAACCTCAATGATAAGACGCACACTGTTTTCCATGCATTTCTTGCTAAAAGAGCTAAGATCGTGATTATCTCTGTTGCTGAATGAGCTAGGTTGCTATTCAACTCCGATCTAAAAGAGACACACTGACTTAATGTAGAAACACCGTTATTTTGTCTCCTAACTCATTTTCCTAACAAGACAACCTCAATGATAAGACGAACACTGTTTTCCATGCATTTCTTGATAAAAGAGCTAAGATCGTGATTATCTCTGTTGCTGAATGAGCTAGGGGGCTATTCAACTCCGATCTAAAAGAGACACACTAACTTAATGTAGAAACACCATTATTTTGTCTCCTAACTCATTTTCCTAACAAGACAACCCCAATGATAAGACGCACACTGTTTTCCATGCATTTCTTGCTATCTCTGTTGCTGAATCAGCTAGGGGGTTATTCAACTCTGATCTAAAAGAGACACACTAACTTAATGTAGAAACACCGTTATTTTGTCTCCTAACTCATTTTCCTAACAAGACAACCTCAATGATAAGACGCACACTGTTTTCCATGCATTTCTTGCTGAAAGAGCTAAGATCGTGATTATCTCTGTTGCTGAATGAGCTAGGGGGCTAATTCAACTCCGATCTAAAAGAGACACACTAACTTAATGTAGAAACACCGTTATTTTGTCTCCTAACTCATTTTCCTAACAAGACAACCTCAATGATAAGACGAACACTGTTTTCCATGCATTTCTTGCTAAAAGAGCTAAGATAGTGATTATCTCTGTTGCTGAATGAGCTAGGGGACTAATTCAACTCCGATCTAAAAGAGACACACTAACTTAATGTAGAAACACCGTTATTTTGTCTCCTAACTCATTTTCCTAACAAGACAACCTCAATGATAAGACGCACACTGTTTTCCATGCATTTCTTGCTAAAAGAGCTAAGATCGTGATTATCTCTGTTGCTGAATGAGCTAGGGGGCTATTCAACTCCGATCTAAAAGAGACACACTAACTTAATGTAGAAACACCGTTATTTTGTCTCCTAACTCATTTTCCTAACAAGACAACCTCAATGATAAGACGCACACTGTTTTCGAAGCATTTCTTGCTAAAAGAGCTAAGATCGTGATTATCTCTGTTGCTGAATGATCTTGGGGGCTAATTCAACTCCGATCTAAAAGAGACACACTAACTTAATGTAGAAACACCGTTATTTTTTCTCCTAACTCATTTTCCTAACAAGACAACCTTAATGATAAGACAAACACTGTTTTCCATGCATTTCTTGCTAAAAGAGCTAAGATCGTGATTATCTCTGTTGCTGAATGAGCTAGGGGGCTATTCAACTCCGATCTAAAAGAGACACACTAACTTAATGTAGAAACACCGTTATTTTGTCTCCTAACTCATTTTCCTAACAAGACAACCTCAATGATAAGACGCACACTGTTTTCCATGCATTTCTTGCTAAAAGAGCTAAGATCGTGATTATCTCTGTTGCTGAATGAGCTAGGGGGCTAATTCAACTCCGATCTAAAAGAGACACACTAACTTAATGTAGAAACACCGTTATTTTGTATCCTAACTCATTTTCCTAACAAGACAACCTCAATGATAAGACGAACACTGTTTTTTTTATGCATTTCTTGCTATCTCTGTTGCTGAATCAGCTAGGGGGCTATTCAACTCTGATCTAAAAGAGACACACTAACTTAATGTAGAAACACCGTTATTGTGTCTCCTAACTCATTTTCCTAACAAGACAACCTCAATGATAAGACGCACACTGTTTTCCATGCATTTCTTGCTAAAAGAGCTAAGATTGTGATTATCTCTGTTGCTGAATGAGCTAGGGGGCTAATTCAACTCCGATCTAAAAGAGACACAATAACTTAATGTAGAAACACCGTTATTTTGTATCCTAACTCATTTTCCCAACAAGACAACCTCAATGATAAGACGCACACTGTTTTCCATGCATTTCTTGCTAAAAGAGCTAAGATAGTGATTATCTTTATTGCTGAATGAGCTAGGGGGCTATTCAACTCCGATCTAAAAGAGACACACTAACTTAATGTAGAAACACCGTTATTGTGTCTCCTAACTCATTTTCCTAACAAGACAACCTCAATGATAAGACGAACACTGTTTTCCATGCATTTCTTGCTAAAAGAGCTAAGATCGTGATTATCTCTGTTGCTGAATGAGCTAGGGGGCTATTCAACTCCGATCTAAAAGAGACACACTAACTTAATGTAGAAACACCGTTATTTTGTCTCCTAACTCATTTTCCTAACAAGACAACCTCAATGATAAGACGAACACTGTTTTCCATGCATTTCTTGCTGAAAGAGCTAAGATCGTGATTATCTCTGTTGCTGAATGAGCTAGGGGGCTAATTCAACTCCGATCTAAAAGAGACACACTAACTTAATGTAGAAACACCGTTATTTTGACTCCTAACTCATTTTCCTAACAAGACAACCTCAATGATAAGACGAACACTGTTTTCCATGCATTTCTTGCTAAAAGAGCTAAGGGGGCTAATTCAACTCCGATCTAAAAGAGACACACTAACTTAATGTAGAAACACCGTTATTTTGTCTCCTAACTCATTTTCCTAACAAGACAACCTCAATGATAAGACGCACACTGTTTTCCATGCATTTCTTGCTAAAAGAGCTAAGATCGTGATTATCTCTGTTGCTGATTGATCTTGGGGGCTAATTCAACTCCGATCTAAAAGAGACACACTAACTTAATGTAGAAACACCGTTATTTTTTCTCCTAACTCATTTTCCTAACAAGACAACCTCAATGATAAGACGCACACTGTTTTCCATGAATTTCTTGCTAAAAGAGCTAAGATCGTGATTATCTCTGTTGCTGAATGATCTTGGGGGCTAATTCAACTCCGATCTAAAAGAGACACACTAACTTAATGTAGAAACACCGTTATTTTTTCTCCTAACTCATTTTCCTAACAAGACAACCTCAATGATAAGACAAACACTGTTTTCCATGCATTTCTTGCTAAAAGAGCTAAGATCGTGATTATCTCTGTTGCTGAATGAGCTAGGGGGCTATTCAACTCCGATCTAAAAGAGACACACTAACTTAATGTAGAAACACCGTTATTTTGTCTCCTAACTCATTTTCCTAACAAGACAACCTCAATGATAAGACGCACACTGTTTTCCATGCATTTCTTGCTAAAAGAGCTAAGATCGTGATTATCTCTGTTGCTGAATGAGCTAGGGGGCTAATTCAACTCCGATCTAAAAGAGACACACTAACTTAATGTAGAAACACCGTTATTTTGTATCCTAACTCATTTTCCTAACAAGACAACCTCAATGATAAGACGAACACTGTTTTTTTTATGCATTTCTTGCTATCTCTGTTGCTGAATCAGCTAGGGGGCTATTCAACTCTGATCTAAAAGAGACACACTAACTTAATGTAGAAACACCGTTATTTTGTCTCCTAACTCATTTTCCTAACAAGACAACCTCAATGATAAGACGCACACTGTTTTCCATGCATTTCTTGCTAAAAGAGCTAAGATCGTGATTATCTCTGTTGCTGAATGAGCTAGGGGGCTAATTCAACTCCGATCTAAAAGAGACACACTAACTTAATGTAGAAACACCGTTATTTTGTCTCCTAACTCATTTTCCTAACAAGGCAACCTCAATGATAAGACGCACACTGTTTTCCATGCATTTCTTGCTAAAAGAGCTAAGATCGTGATTATCTCTGTTGCTGAATGATCTTGGGGGCTAATTCAACTCCGATCTAAAAGAGACACACTAACTTAATGTAGAAACACCGTTATTTTTTTCTCCTAACTCATTTTCCTAACAAGACAACCTCAATGATAAGACGCACACTGTTTTCCATGAATTTCTTGCTAAAAGAGCTAAAATCGTGATTATCTCTGTTGCTGAATGATCTTGGGGGCTAATTCAACTCCGATCTAAAAGAGACACACTAACTTAATGTAGAAACACCGTTATTTTTTCTCCTAACTCATTTTCCTAACAAGACAACCTCAATGATAAGACAAACACTGTTTTCCATGCATTTCTTGCTAAAAGAGCTAAGATCGTGATTATCTCTGTTGCTGAATGAGCTAGGGGGCTATTCAACTCCGATCTAAAAGAGACACACTAACTTAATGTAGAAACACCGTTATTTTGTCTCCTAACTCATTTTCCTAACAAGACAACCTCAATGATAAGACGCACACTGTTTTCCATGCATTTCTTGCTAAAAGAGCTAAGATCGTGATTATCTCTGTTGCTGAATGAGCTAGGGGGCTAATTCAACTCCGATCTAAAAGAGACACACTAACTTAATGTAGAAACACCGTTATTTTGTATCCTAACTCATTTTCCTAACAAGACAACCTCAATGATAAGACGAACACTGTTTTTTTTATGCATTTCTTGCTATCTCTGTTGCTGAATCAGCTAGGGGGCTATTCAACTCTGATCTAAAAGAGACACACTAACTTAATGTAGAAACACCGTTATTTTGTCTCCTAACTCATTTTCCTAACAAGACAACCTCAATGATAAGACGCACACTGTTTTCCATGCATTTCTTGCTAAAAGAGCTAAGATCGTGATTATCTCTGTTGCTGAATGAGCTAGGGGGCTAATTCAACTCCGATCTAAAAGAGACACACTAACTTAATGTAGAAACACCGTTATTTTGTCTCCTAACTCATTTTCCTAACAAGACAACCTCAATGATAAGACGAACACTGTTTTCCATGCATTTCTTGCTAAAAGAGCTAAGATCGTGATTATCTCTGTTGCTGAATGAGCTAGGGGGCTATTCAACTCTGATCTAAAAGAGACACACTAACTTAATGTAGAAACACCGTTATTGTGTCTCCTAACTCATTTTCCTAACAAGACAACCTCAATGATAAGACGCACACTGTTTTCCATGCATTTCTTGCTAAAAGAGCTAAGATTGTGATTATCTCTGTTGCTGAATGAGCTAGGGGGCTAATTCAACTCCGATCTAAAAGAGACACAATAACTTAATGTAGAAACACCGTTATTTTGTCTCCTAACTCATTTTCCCAACAAGACAACCTCAATGATAAGACGCACACTGTTTTCCATGCATTTCTTGCTAAAAGAGCTAAGATAGTGATTATCTTTATTGCTGAATGAGCTAGGGGGCTATTCAACTCTGATCTAAAAGAGACACACTAGCTTAATGTAGAAACACCGTTATTGTGTCTCCTAACTCATTTTCCTAACAAGACAACCTCAATGATAAGACGAACACTGTTTTCCATGCATTTCTTGCTAAAAGAGCTAAGATCGTGATTATCTCTGTTGCTGAATGAGCTAGGGGGCTATTCAACTCCGATCTAAAAGAGACACACTAACTTAATGTAGAAACACCGTTATTTTGTCTCCTAACTCATTTTCCTAACAAGACAACCTCAATGATAAGACGAACAGTGTTTTCCATGCATTTCTTGCTGAAAGAGCTAAGATCGTGATTATCTCTGTTGCTGAATGAGCTAGGGGGCTAATTCAACTCCGATCTAAAAGAGACACACTAACTTAATGTAGAAACACCGTTATTTTGTCTCCTAACTCATTTTCCTAACAAGACAACCTCAATGATAAGACGAACACTGTTTTCCATGCATTTCTTGCTAAAAGAGCTAAGATAGTGATTATCTCAGTTGCTGAATGAGCTAGGGGGCTAATTCAACTCCGATCTAAAAGAGACACACTAACTTAATGTAGAAACACCGTTATTTTGTCTCCTTACTCATTTTCCTAACAAGACAACCTCAATGATAAGACGCACACTGTTTTCCATGCATTTCTTGCTGAAAGAGCTAAGATCGTGATTATCTCTGTTGCTGAATGAGCTAGGGGGCTAATTCAACTCCGATCTAAAAGAGACACACTAACTTAATGTAGAAACACCGTTATTTTGACTCCTAACTCATTTTCCTAACAAGACAACCTCAATGATAAGACGAACACTGTTTTCCATGCATTTCTTGCTAAAAGAGCTAAGGGGGCTAATTCAACTCCGATCTAAAAGAGACACACTAACTTAATGTAGAAACACCGTTATTTTGTCTCCTAACTCATTTTCCTAACAAGACAACCTCAATGATAAGACGCACACTGTTATCCATGCATTTCTTGCTAAAAGAGCTAAGATCGTGATTATCTCTGTTGCTGAATGATCTTGGGGGCTAATTCAACTCCGATCTAAAAGAGACACACTAACTTAATGTAGAAACACCGTTATTTTTTCTCCTAACTCATTTTCCTAACAAGACAACCTCAATGATAAGACGCACACTGTTTTCCATGAATTTCTTGCTAAAAGAGCTAAGATCGTGATTATCTCTGTTGCTGAATGATCTTGGGGGCTAATTCAACTCCGATCTAAAAGAGACACACTAACTTAATGTAGAAACACCGTTATTTTTTCTCCTAACTCATTTTCCTAACAAGACAACCTCAATGATAAGACAAACACTGTTTTCCATGCATTTCTTGCTAAAAGAGCTAAGATCGTGATTATCTCTGTTGCTGAATGAGCTAGGGGGCTATTCAACTCCGATCTAAAAGAGACACACTAACTTAATGTAGAAACACCGTTATTTTGTCTCCTAACTCATTTTCCTAACAAGACAACCTCAATGATAAGACGCACACTGTTTTCCATGCATTTCTTGCTAAAAGAGCTAAGATCGTGATTATCTCTGTTGCTGAATGAGCTAGGGGGCTAATTCAACTCCGATCTAAAAGAGACACACTAACTTAATGTAGAAACACCGTTATTTTGTATCCTAACTCATTTTCCTAACAAGACAACCTCAATGATAAGACGAACACTGTTTTTTTTATGCATTTCTTGCTATCTCTGTTGCTGAATCAGCTAGGGGGCTATTCAACTCTGATCTAAAAGAGACACACTAACTTAATGTAGAAACACCGTTATTTTGTCTCCTAACTCATTTTCCTAACAAGACAACCTCAATGATAAGACGCACACTGTTTTCCATGCATTTCTTGCTAAAAGAGCTAAGATCGTGATTATCTCTGTTGCTGAATGAGCTAGGGGGCTAATTCAACTCCGATCTAAAAGAGACACACTAACTTAATGTAGAAACACCGTTATTTTGTCTCCTAACTCATTTTCCTAACAAGACAACCTCAATGATAAGACGAACACTGTTTTCCATGCATTTCTTGCTAAAAGAGCTAAGATCGTGATTATCTCTGTTGCTGAATGAGCTAGGGGGCTATTCAACTCTGATCTAAAAGAGACACACTAACTTAATGTAGAAACACCGTTATTGTGTCTCCTAACTCATTTTCCTAACAAGACAACCTCAATGATAAGACGCACACTGTTTTCCATGCATTTCTTGCTAAAAGAGCTAAGATTGTGATTATCTCTGTTGCTGAATGAGCTAGGGGGCTAATTCAACTCCGATCTAAAAGAGACACAATAACTTAATGTAGAAACACCGTTATTTTGTCTCCTAACTCATTTTCCCAACAAGACAACCTCAATGATAAGACGCACACTGTTTTCCATGCATTTCTTGCTAAAAGAGCTAAGATAGTGATTATCTTTATTGCTGAATGAGCTAGGGGGCTATTCAACTCCGATCTAAAAGAGACACACTAGCTTAATGTAGAAACACCGTTATTGTGTCTCCTAACTCATTTTCCTAACAAGACAACCTCAATGATAAGACGAACACTGTTTTCCATGCATTTCTTGCTAAAAGAGCTAAGATCGTGATTATCTCTGTTGCTGAATGAGCTAGGGGGCTATTCAACTCCGATCTAAAAGAGACACACTAACTTAATGTAGAAACACCGTTATTTTGTCTCCTAACTCATTTTCCTAACAAGACAACCTCAATGATAAGACGAACAGTGTTTTCCATGCATTTCTTGCTGAAAGAGCTAAGATCGTGATTATCTCTGTTGCTGAATGAGCTAGGGGGCCAATTCAACTCCGATCTAAAAGAGACACACTAACTTAATGTAGAAACACCGTTATTTTGTCTCCTAACTCATTTTCCTAACAAGACAACCTCAATGATAAGACGAACACTGTTTTCCATGCATTTCTTGCTAAAAGAGCTAAGATAGTGATTATCTCAGTTGCTGAATGAGCTAGGGGGCTAATTCAACTCCGATCTAAAAGAGACACACTAACTTAATGTAGAAACACAGTTATTTTGTCTCCTTACTCATTTTCCTAACAAGACAACCTCAATGATAAGACGCACACTGTTTTCCATGCATTTCTTGCTAAAAGAGCTAAGATCGTGATTATCTCTGTTGCTGAATGAGCTAGGGGGCTATTCAACTCCGATCTAAAAGAGACACACTAACTTAATGTAAAAACACCGTTATTTTGTCTCCTAACTCATTTTCCTAACAAGACAACCTCAATGATAAGACGCACTCTGTTTTCCATGCATTTCTTGCTAAAAGAGCTAAGATCGTGATTATTTCTGTTTCTGATTGAGCTAGGGGGCTAATTTAACTCCGATCTAAAAGAGACACACTAACTTATTGTAGAAACACCGTTATTTTTTCTCCTAACTCATTTTCCTAACAAGAAAACCTCAATGATAAGACGCACACTGTTTTCCATGCATTTCTTGCTAAAAGAGCTAAGATCGTGATTATCTCTGTTGCTGAATGAGCTAGGGGGCTAATTCAAATCCGATCTAAAAGAGACACACTAACTTAATGTAGAAACACCGTTATTTTGTCTCCTAACTCATTTTCCTAACAAGACAACCTCAATGATAAGACGCACACTGTTTTCCATGAATTTCTTGCTAAAAGAGCTAAGATCGTGATTATCTCTGTTGCTGAATGAGCTAGGGGGCCATTCAACTCCGAACTAAAAGAGACACACTAACTTAATGTAGAAACACCGTTATTTTGTCTCCTAACTCATTTTCCTAACAAGACAACCTCAATGATAAGACAAACACTGTTTTCCATGCATTTCTTGCTGAAAGAGCTAAGATCCTGATTATCTCTGTTTCTGAATAAGCTAGGGGGCCATTCAACTCCGATCTAAAAGAGACACACTAACTTAATGTAGAAACACCGTTATTTTGTCTCCTAACTCATTTTCCTAACAAGACAACCTCAATGATAAGACGAACACTGTTTTCCATGCATTTCTTGATAAAAGAGCTAAGATCGTGATTATCTCTGTTGCTGAATGATCTAGGGGGCTATTCATCTCCGATCTAAAAGAGACACACTAACTTACTGTAGAAACACCGTTATTTTGTCTCCTAACTCATTTTCCTAACAAGACAACCTCAATGATAAGACGCACACTGTTTTCGAAGCATTTCTTGCTAAAAGAGCTAAGATCGTGATTATCTCTGTTGCTGAATGAGCTAGGTTGCTATTCAAATCCGATCTAAAAGAGACACACTGATTTAATATAGAAACACCATTATTTTGTCTCCTAACTAATTTTCCTAACAAGACAACCTCAATGATAAGACGAACACTGTTTTCCATGCATTTCTTGCTAAAAGAGCTAAGATCGTGATTATCTCTGTTGCTGAATGAGCTAGGGGGCTATTCAACTCCGATCTAAAAGAGACACACTAACTTAATGTAGAAACACCGTTATTTTGTCTCCTAACTCATTTTCCTAACAAGACAACCTCAATGATAAGACGAACACTGTTTTCCATGCATTTCTTGCTAAAAGAGCTAAGATCGTGATTATCTCTGTTGCTGAATGAGCTAGGGGGCTAATTCAACTCCGATCTAAAAGAGACACACTAACTTAATGTAGAAACACCGTTATTTTGTCTCCTAACTCATTTTCCTAACAAGACAACCTCAATGATAAGACGAACACTGTTTTCCATGCATTTCTTGCTAAAAGAGCTAAGATCGTGATTATCTCTGTTGCTGAATGAGCTAGGGGGCCATTCAACTCCGATCTAAAAGAGACACACTAACTTAATGTAGAAACACCATTATTTTGTCTCCTAACTCATTTTCCTAACAAGACAACCTCAATGATAAGACGAACACTGTTTTCCATGCATTTCTTGCTAAAAGAGCTAAGATCGTGATTATCTCTGTTGCTGAATGAGCTAGGGGGCTATTCAACTCCGATCTAAAAGAGACACACTAACTTAATGTAGAAACACCGTTATTTTGTCTCCTAACTCATTTTCCTAACAAGACAACCTCAATGATAAGACGAACACTGTTTTCCATGCATTTCTTGCTAAAAGAGCTAAGATCGTGATTATCTCTGTTGCTGAATGAGCTAGGGGGCTAATTCAACTCCGATCTAAAAGAGACACACTAACTTAATGTAGAAACACCGTTATTTTGTCTCCTAACTCATTTTCCTAACAAGACAACCTCAATGATAAGACGAACACTGTTTTCCATGCATTTCTTGCTAAAAGAGCTAAGATCGTGATTATCTCTGTTGCTGAATGAGCTAGGGGGCCATTCAACTCCGATCTAAAAGAGACACACTAACTTAATGTAGAAACACCATTATTTTGTCTCCTAACTCATTTTCCTAACAAGACAACCTCAATGATAAGACGAACACTGTTTTCCATGCATTTCTTGCTAAAAGAGCTAAGATCGTGATTATCTCTGTTGCTGAATGACCTAGGGGGCTATTCAACTCCGATCTAAAAGAGACACACTAACTTAATGTAGAAACACCGTTATTTTGTCTCCTAACTCATTTTCCTAACAAGACAACCTCAATGATAAGACGAACACTGTTTTCCATGCATTTCTTGCTAAAAGAGCTAAGATCGTGATTATCTCTGTTGCTGAATGAGCTAGGGGGCTATTCAACTCCGATCTAAAAGAGACACACTAACTTAATGTAAAAACACCGTTATTTTGTCTCCTAACTCATTTTCCTAACAAGACAACCTCAATGATAAGACGCACTCTGTTTTCCATGCATTTCTTGCTAAAACAGCTAAGATCGTGATTATTTCTGTTTCTGATTGAGCTAGGGGGCTAATTTAACTCCGATCTAAAAGAGACACACTAACTTATTGTAGAAACACCGTTATTTTTTCTCCTAACTCATTTTCCTAACAAGAAAACCTCAATGATAAGACGCACACTGTTTTCCATGCATTTCTTGCTAAAAGAGCTAAGATCGTGATTATCTCTGTTGCTGAATGAGCTAGGGGGCTAATTCAAATCCGATCTAAAAGAGACACACTAACTTAATGTAGAAACACCGTTATTTTGTCTCCTAACTCATTTTCCTAACAAGACAACCTCAATGATAAGACGCACACTGTTTTCCATGAATTTCTTGCTAAAAGAGCTAAGATCGTGATTATCTCTGTTGCTGAATGATCTTGGGGGCTAATTCAACTCCGATCTAAAAGAGACACACTAACTTAATGTAGAAACACAGTTATTTTTTCTCCTAACTCATTTTCCTAACAAGACAACCTCAATGATAAGACAAACACTGTTTTCCATGCATTTCTTGCTAAAAGAGCTAAGATCGTGATTATCTCTGTTGCTGAATGAGCTAGGGGGCTATTCAACTCCGATCTAAAAGAGACACACTAACTTAATGTAGAAACACCGTTATTTTGTCTCCTAACTCATTTTCCTAACAAGACAACCTCAATGATAAGACGCACACTGTTTTCCATGCATTTCTTGCTAAAAGAGCTAAGATCGTGATTATCTCTGTTGCTGATGAGCTAGGGGGCTAATTCAACTCCGATCTAAAAGAGACACACTAACTTAATGTAGAAACACCGTTATTTTGTATCCTAACTCATTTTCCTAACAAGACAACCTCAATGATAAGACGAACACTGTTTTTTTTATGCATTTCTTGCTATCTCTGTTGCTGAATCAGCTAGGGGGCTATTCAACTCTGATCTAAAAGAGACACACTAACTTAATGTAGAAACACCGTTATTTTGTCTCCTAACTCATTTTCCTAACAAGACAACCTCAATGATAAGACGCACACTGTTTTCCATGCATTTCTTGCTAAAAGAGCTAAGATCGTGATTATCTCTGTTGCTGAATGAGCTAGGGGGCTAATTCAACTCCGATCTAAAAGAGACACACTAACTTAATGTAGAAACACCGTTATTTTGTCTCCTAACTCATTTTCCTAACAAGACAACCTCAATGATAAGACGAACACTGTTTTCCATGCATTTCTTGCTAAAAGAGCTAAGATCGTGATTATCTCTGTTGCTGAATGAGCTAGGGGGCTATTCAACTCTGATCTAAAAGAGACACTCTAACTTAATGTAGAAACACCGTTATTGTGTCTCCTAACTCATTTTCCTAACAAGACAACCTCAATGATAAGACGCACACTGTTTTCCATGCATTTCTTGCTAAAAGAGCTAAGATTGTGATTATCTTTATTGCTGAATGAGCTAGGGGGCTATTCAACTCCGATCTAAAAGAGACACGCTAGCTTAATGTAGAAACACCGTTATTGTGTCTCCTAACTCATTTTCCTAACAAGACAACCTCAATGATAAGACGAACACTGTTTTCCATGCATTTCTTGCTAAAAGAGCTAAGATCGTGATTATCTCTGTTGCTGAATGAGCTAGGGGGCTATTCAACTCCGATCTAAAAGAGACACACTAGCTTAATGTAGAAACACCGTTATTGTGTCTCCTAACTCATTTTCCTAACAAGACAACCTCAATGATAAGACGAACACTGTTTTCCATGCATTTCTTGCTAAAAGAGCTAAGATCGTGATTATCTCTGTTGCTGAATGAGCTAGGGGGCTAATTCAACTCCGATCTAAAAGAGACACACTAACTTAATGTAGAAACACCGTTATTTTGTCTCCTAACTCATTTTCCTAACAAGACAACCTCAATGATAAGACGCACACTGTTTTCCATGCATTTCTTGCTAAAAGAGCTAAGATCGTGATTATCTCTGTTGCTGAATGAGCTAGGGGGCTATTCAACTCCGATCTAAAAGAGACACACTAACTTTATGTAGAAACACCGTTATTTTGTCTCCTAACTCATTTTCCTAACAAGACAACCTCAATGATAAGACGCACACTGTTTTCCATGCATTTCTTGCTAAAAGAGCTAAGATCGTGATTATTTCTGTTGCTGATTGAGCTAGGGGGCTAATTTAACTCCGATCTAAAAGAGACACACTAACTTATTGTAGAAACACCGTTATTTTTTCTCCTAACTCATTTTCCTAACAAGACAACCTCAATGATAAGACGTACACTGTTTTCCATGCATTTCTTGCTAAAAGAGCTAAGATCGTGATTATCTCTGTTGCTGAATGAGCTAGGGGGCTAATTCAAATCCGATCTAAAAGAGACACACTAACTTAATGTAGAAACACCGTTATTTTGTCTCCTAACTCATTTTCCTAACAAGACAACCTCAATGATAAGACGCACACTGTTTTCCATGAATTTCTTGCTAAAAGAGCTAAGATCGTGATTATCTCTGTTGCTGAATCAGCTAGGGGGCTATTCAACTCTGATCTAAAAGAGACACACTAACTTAATGTAGAAACACCGTTATTTTGTCTCCTAACTCATTTTCCTAACAAGACAACCTCAATGATAAGACGCACACTGTTTTCCATGCATTTCTTGCTAAAAGAGCTAAGATCGTGATTATCTCTGTTGCTGAATGAGCTAGGGGGCTAATTCAACTCCGATCTAAATGAGACACACTAACTTAATGTAGAAATACCGTTATTTTGTCTCATAACTCATTTTCCTAACAAGACAACCTCAATGATAAGACGAACACTGTTTTCCATGCATTTCTTGCTAAAAGAGCTAAGATCGTGATTATCTCTGTTGCTGAATGAGCTAGGGGGCCATTCAACTCCGATCTAAAAGAGACACACTAACTTAATGTAGAAACACCGTTATTTTGTCTCCTAACTCATTTTCCTAACAAGACAACCTCAATGATAAGACGAACACTGTTTTCCATGCATTTCTTGCTGAAAGAGCTAAGATCGTGATTATCTCTGTTTCTGAATTAGCTAGGGGGCTAATTCAAATCCGATCTAAAAGAGACACACTGACTTAATGTAGAAACACCGTTATTTTGTCTCCTAACTCATTTTCCTAACAAGACAACCTCAATGATAAGACGAACACTGTTTTCCATGCATTTCTTGATAAAAGAGCTAAGATCGTGATTATCTCTGTTGCTGAATGAGCTAGGGGGCTATTCAACTCCGATCTAAAAGAGACACACTAACTTAATGTAGAAACACCGTTATTTTGTCTCCTAACTCATTTTCCTAACAAGACAACCTCAATGATAAGACGCACACTGTTTTCGAAGCATTTCTTGCTAAAAGAGCTAAGATCGTGATTATCTCTGTTGCTGAATGAGCTAGGTTGCTATTCAAATCCGATCTAAAAGAGACACACTGATTTAATATAGAAACACCATGATTTTGTCTCCTAACTCATTTTCCTAACAAGACAACCTCAATGATAAGACGAACACTGTTTTCCATGCATTTCTTGCTAAAAGAGCTAAGATCGTGATTATCTCTGTTGCTGAATGAGCTAGGGGGCTATTCAACTCCGATCTAAAAGAGACACACTAACTTAATGTAGAAACACCGTTATTTTGTCTCCTAACTCATTTTCCTAACAAGACAACCTCAATGATAAGACGAACACTGTTTTCCATGCATTTCTTGCTAAAAGAGCTAAGATCGTGATTATCTCTGTTGCTGAATGAGCTAGGGGGCTAATTCAACTCCGATCTAAAAGAGACACACTAACTTAATGTAGAAACACCGTTATTTTCTCTGCTAACTCAATTTCCTAACAAGACAACCTCAATGATAAGACGCACACTGTTTTCCATGCATTTCTTGCTAAAAGAGCTAAGATCGTGATTATCTCTGTTGCTGAATGAGCTAGGGGGCTAATTCAACTCCGATCTAAAAGAGACACACTAACTTAATGTAGAAACACCGTTATTTTGTCTCCTAACTCATTTTCCTAACAAGACAACCTCAATGATAAGACGAACACTGTTTTCCATGCATTTCTTGCTAAAAGAGCTAAGATCGTGATTATCTCTGTTGCTGAATGAGCTAGGGGGCCATTCAACTCCGATCTAAAAGAGACACACTAACTTAATGTAGAAACACCATTATTTTGTCTCCTAACTCATTTTCCTAACAAGACAACCTCAATGATAAGACGCACACTGTTTTCCATGCATTTCTTGCTAAAAGAGCTAAGATCGTGATTATCTCTGTTGCTGAATGAGCTAGGTTGCTATTCAACTCCGATCTAAAAGAGACACACTGACTTAATGTAGAAACACCGTTATTTTGTCTCCTAACTCATTTTCCTAACAAGACAACCTCAATGATAAGACGAACACTGTTTTCCATGCATTTCTTGATAAAAGAGCTAAGATCGTGATTATCTCTGTTGCTGAATGAGCTAGGGGGCTATTCAACTCCGATCTAAAAGAGACACACTAACTTAATGTAGAAACACCATTATTTTGTCTCCTAACTCATTTTCCTAACAAGACAACCCCAATGATAAGACGCACACTGTTTTCCATGCATTTCTTGCTATCTCTGTTGCTGAATCAGCTAGGGGGTTATTCAACTCTGATCTAAAAGAGACACACTAACTTAATGTAGAAACACCGTTATTTTGTCTCCTAACTCATTTTCCTAACAAGACAACCTCAATGATAAGACGCACACTGTTTTCCATGCATTTCTTGCTAAAAGAGCTAAGATCGTGATTATCTCTGTTGCTGAATGAGCTAGGGGGCTAATTCAACTCCGATCTAAAAGAGACACACTAACTTAATGTAGAAACACCGTTATTTTGTCTCCTAACTCATTTTCCTAACAAGACAACCTCAATGATAAGACGAACACTGTTTTCCATGCATTTCTTGCTGAAAGAGCTAAGATCGTGATTATCTCTGTTGCTGAATGAGCTAGGGGGCTAATTCAACTCCGATCTAAAAGAGACACACTAACTTAATGTAGAAACACCGTTATTTTGTCTCCTAACTCATTTTCCTAACAAGACAACCTCAATGATAAGACGAACACTGTTTTCCATGCATTTCTTGCTAAAAGAGCTAAGATAGTGATTATCTCTGTTGCTGAATGAGCTAGGGGACTAATTCAACTCCGATCTAAAAGAGACACACTAACTTAATGTAGAAACACCGTTATTTTGTCTCCTAACTCATTTTCCTAACAAGACAACCTCAATGATAAGACGCACACTGTTTTCCATGCATTTCTTGCTAAAAGAGCTAAGATCGTGATTATCTCTGTTGCTGAATGAGCTAGGGGGCTATTCAACTCCGATCTAAAAGAGACACACTAACTTAATGTAGAAACACCGTTATTTTGTCTCCTAACTCATTTTCCTAACAAGACAACCTCAATGATAAGACGCACACTGTTTTCGAAGCATTTCTTGCTAAAAGAGCTAAGATCGTGATTATCTCTGTTGCTGAATGATCTTGGGGGCTAATTCAACTCCGATCTAAAAGAGACACACTAACTTAATGTAGAAACACCGTTATTTTTTCTCCTAACTCATTTTCCTAACAAGACAACCTTAATGATAAGACAAACACTGTTTTCCATGCATTTCTTGCTAAAAGAGCTAAGATCGTGATTATCTCTGTTGCTGAATGAGCTAGGGGGCTATTCAACTCCGATCTAAAAGAGACACACTAACTTAATGTAGAAACACCGTTATTTTGTCTCCTAACTCATTTTCCTAACAAGACAACCTCAATGATAAGACGCACACTGTTTTCCATGCATTTCTTGCTAAAAGAGCTAAGATCGTGATTATCTCTGTTGCTGAATGAGCTAGGGGGCTAATTCAACTCCGATCTAAAAGAGACACACTAACTTAATGTAGAAACACCGTTATTTTGTATCCTAACTCATTTTCCTAACAAGACAACCTCAATGATAAGACGAACACTGTTTTTTTTATGCATTTCTTGCTATCTCTGTTGCTGAATCAGCTAGGGGGCTATTCAACTCTGATCTAAAAGAGACACACTAACTTAATGTAGAAACACCGTTATTGTGTCTCCTAACTCATTTTCCTAACAAGACAACCTCAATGATAAGACGCACACTGTTTTCCATGCATTTCTTGCTAAAAGAGCTAAGATTGTGATTATCTCTGTTGCTGAATGAGCTAGGGGGCTAATTCAACTCCGATCTAAAAGAGACACAATAACTTAATGTAGAAACACCGTTATTTTGTATCCTAACTCATTTTCCCAACAAGACAACCTCAATGATAAGACGCACACTGTTTTCCATGCATTTCTTGCTAAAAGAGCTAAGATAGTGATTATCTTTATTGCTGAATGAGCTAGGGGGCTATTCAACTCCGATCTAAAAGAGACACACTAACTTAATGTAGAAACACCGTTATTGTGTCTCCTAACTCATTTTCCTAACAAGACAACCTCAATGATAAGACGAACACTGTTTTCCATGCATTTCTTGCTAAAAGAGCTAAGATCGTGATTATCTCTGTTGCTGAATGAGCTAGGGGGCTATTCAACTCCGATCTAAAAGAGACACACTAACTTAATGTAGAAACACCGTTATTTTGTCTCCTAACTCATTTTCCTAACAAGACAACCTCAATGATAAGACGAACACTGTTTTCCATGCATTTCTTGCTGAAAGAGCTAAGATCGTGATTATCTCTGTTGCTGAATGAGCTAGGGGGCTAATTCAACTCCGATCTAAAAGAGACACACTAACTTAATGTAGAAACACCGTTATTTTGACTCCTAACTCATTTTCCTAACAAGACAACCTCAATGATAAGACGAACACTGTTTTCCATGCATTTCTTGCTAAAAGAGCTAAGGGGGCTAATTCAACTCCGATCTAAAAGAGACACACTAACTTAATGTAGAAACACCGTTATTTTGTCTCCTAACTCATTTTCCTAACAAGACAACCTCAATGATAAGACGCACACTGTTTTCCATGCATTTCTTGCTAAAAGAGCTAAGATCGTGATTATCTCTGTTGCTGATTGATCTTGGGGGCTAATTCAACTCCGATCTAAAAGAGACACACTAACTTAATGTAGAAACACCGTTATTTTTTCTCCTAACTCATTTTCCTAACAAGACAACCTCAATGATAAGACGCACACTGTTTTCCATGAATTTCTTGCTAAAAGAGCTAAGATCGTGATTATCTCTGTTGCTGAATGATCTTGGGGGCTAATTCAACTCCGATCTAAAAGAGACACACTAACTTAATGTAGAAACACCGTTATTTTTTCTCCTAACTCATTTTCCTAACAAGACAACCTCAATGATAAGACAAACACTGTTTTCCATGCATTTCTTGCTAAAAGAGCTAAGATCGTGATTATCTCTGTTGCTGAATGAGCTAGGGGGCTATTCAACTCCGATCTAAAAGAGACACACTAACTTAATGTAGAAACACCGTTATTTTGTCTCCTAACTCATTTTCCTAACAAGACAACCTCAATGATAAGACGCACACTGTTTTCCATGCATTTCTTGCTAAAAGAGCTAAGATCGTGATTATCTCTGTTGCTGAATGAGCTAGGGGGCTAATTCAACTCCGATCTAAAAGAGACACACTAACTTAATGTAGAAACACCGTTATTTTGTATCCTAACTCATTTTCCTAACAAGACAACCTCAATGATAAGACGAACACTGTTTTTTTTATGCATTTCTTGCTATCTCTGTTGCTGAATCAGCTAGGGGGCTATTCAACTCTGATCTAAAAGAGACACACTAACTTAATGTAGAAACACCGTTATTTTGTCTCCTAACTCATTTTCCTAACAAGACAACCTCAATGATAAGACGCACACTGTTTTCCATGCATTTCTTGCTAAAAGAGCTAAGATCGTGATTATCTCTGTTGCTGAATGAGCTAGGGGGCTAATTCAACTCCGATCTAAAAGAGACACACTAACTTAATGTAGAAACACCGTTATTTTGTCTCCTAACTCATTTTCCTAACAAGGCAACCTCAATGATAAGACGAACACTGTTTTCCATGCATTTCTTGCTAAAAGAGCTAAGATCGTGATTATCTCTGTTGCTGAATGAGCTAGGGGGCTATTCAACTCTGATCTAAAAGAGACACACTAACTTAATGTAGAAACACCGTTATTGTGTCTCCTAACTCATTTTCCTAACAAGACAACCTCAATGATAAGACGCACACTGTTTTCCATGCATTTCTTGCTAAAAGAGCTAAGATTGTGATTATCTCTGTTGCTGAATGAGCTAGGGGGCTAATTCAACTCCGATCTAAAAGAGACACAATAACTTAATGTAGAAACACCGTTATTTTGTCTCCTAACTCATTTTCCCAACAAGACAACCTCAATGATAAGACGCACACTGTTTTCCATGCATTTCTTGCTAAAAGAGCTAAGATAGTGATTATCTTTATTGCTGAATGAGCTAGGGGGCTATTCAACTCCGATCTAAAAGAGACACACTAGCTTAATGTAGAAACACCGTTATTGTGTCTCCTAACTCATTTTCCTAACAAGACAACCTCAATGATAAGACGAACACTGTTTTCCATGCATTTCTTGCTAAAAGAGCTAAGATCGTGATTATCTCTGTTGCTGAATGAGCTAGGGGGCTATTCAACTCCGATCTAAAAGAGACACACTAACTTAATGTAGAAACACCGTTATTTTGTCTCCTAACTCATTTTCCTAACAAGACAACCTCAATGATAAGACGAACAGTGTTTTCCATGCATTTCTTGCTGAAAGAGCTAAGATCGTGATTATCTCTGTTGCTGAATGAGCTAGGGGGCTAATTCAACTCCGATCTAAAAGAGACACACTAACTTAATGTAGAAACACCGTTATTTTGTCTCCTAACTCATTATCCTAACAAGACAACCTCAATGATAAGACGAACACTGTTTTCCATGCATTTCTTGCTAAAAGAGCTAAGATAGTGATTATCTCAGTTGCTGAATGAGCTAGGGGGCTAATTCAACTCCGATCTAAAAGAGACACACTAACTTAATGTAGAAACACCGTTATTTTGTCTCCTTACTCATTTTCCTAACAAGACAACCTCAATGATAAGACGCACACTGTTTTCCATGCATTTCTTGCTAAAAGAGCTAAGATCGTGATTATCTCTGTTGCTGAATGAGCTAGGGGGCTATTCAACTCCGATCTAAAAGAGACACACTAACTTAATGTAAAAACACCGTTATTTTGTCTCCTAACTCATTTTCCTAACAAGACAACCTCAATGATAAGACGCACACTGTTTTCCATGAATTTCTTGCTAAAAGAGCTAAGATCGTGATTATCTCTGTTGCTGAATCAGCTAGGGGGCTATTCAACTCTGATCTAAAAGAGACACACTAACTTAATGTAGAAACACCGTTATTTTGTCTCCTAACTCATTTTCCTAACAAGACAACCTCAATGATAAGACGCACACTGTTTTCCATGCATTTCTTGCTAAAAGAGCTAAGATCGTGATTATCTCTGTTGCTGAATGAGCTAGGGGGCTAATTCAACTCCGATCTAAATGAGACACACTAACTTAATGTAGAAATACCGTTATTTTGTCTCATAACTCATTTTCCTAACAAGACAACCTCAATGATAAGACGAACACTGTTTTCCATGCATTTCTTGCTAAAAGAGCTAAGATCGTGATTATCTCTGTTGCTGAATGAGCTAGGGGGCCATTCAACTCCGATCTAAAAGAGACACACTAACTTAATGTAGAAACACCGTTATTTTGTCTCCTAACTCATTTTCCTAACAAGACAACCTCAATGATAAGACGAACACTGTTTTCCATGCATTTCTTGCTGAAAGAGCTAAGATCGTGATTATCTCTGTTTCTGAATTAGCTAGGGGGCTAATTCAAATCCGATCTAAAAGAGACACACTGACTTAATGTAGAAACACCGTTATTTTGTCTCCTAACTCATTTTCCTAACAAGACAACCTCAATGATAAGACGAACACTGTTTTCCATGCATTTCTTGATAAAAGAGCTAAGATCGTGATTATCTCTGTTGCTGAATGAGCTAGGGGGCTATTCAACTCCGATCTAAAAGAGACACACTAACTTAATGTAGAAACACCGTTATTTTGTCTCCTAACTCATTTTCCTAACAAGACAACCTCAATGATAAGACGCACACTGTTTTCGAAGCATTTCTTGCTAAAAGAGCTAAGATCGTGATTATCTCTGTTGCTGAATGAGCTAGGTTGCTATTCAAATCCGATCTAAAAGAGACACACTGATTTAATATAGAAACACCATGATTTTGTCTCCTAACTCATTTTCCTAACAAGACAACCTCAATGATAAGACGAACACTGTTTTCCATGCATTTCTTGCTAAAAGAGCTAAGATCGTGATTATCTCTGTTGCTGAATGAGCTAGGGGGCTATTCAACTCCGATCTAAAAGAGACACACTAACTTAATGTAGAAACACCGTTATTTTGTCTCCTAACTCATTTTCCTAACAAGACAACCTCAATGATAAGACGAACACTGTTTTCCATGCATTTCTTGCTAAAAGAGCTAAGATCGTGATTATCTCTGTTGCTGAATGAGCTAGGGGGCTAATTCAACTCCGATCTAAAAGAGACACACTAACTTAATGTAGAAACACCGTTATTTTCTCTGCTAACTCATTTTCCTAACAAGACAACCTCAATGATAAGACGCACACTGTTTTCCATGCATTTCTTGCTAAAAGAGCTAAGATCGTGATTATCTCTGTTGCTGAATGAGCTAGGGGGCTAATTCAACTCCGATCTAAAAGAGACACACTAACTTAATGTAGAAACACCGTTATTTTGTCTCCTAACTCATTTTCCTAACAAGACAACCTCAATGATAAGACGAACACTGTTTTCCATGCATTTCTTGCTGAAAGAGCTAAGATCGTGATTATCTCTGTTGCTGAATGAGCTAGGGGGCTAATTCAACTCCGATCTAAAAGAGACACACTAACTTAATGTAGAAACACCGTTATTTTGTCTCCTAACTCATTTTCCTAACAAGACAACCTCAATGATAAGACGAACACTGTTTTCCATGCATTTCTTGCTAAAAGAGCTAAGATAGTGATTATCTCTGTTGCTGAATGAGCTAGGGGACTAATTCAACTCCGATCTAAAAGAGACACACTAACTTAATGTAGAAACACCGTTATTTTGTCTCCTAACTCATTTTCCTAACAAGACAACCTCAATGATAAGACGCACACTGTTTTCCATGCATTTCTTGCTAAAAGAGCTAAGATTGCGATTATCTCTGTTGCTGAATGAGCTAGGGGGCTATTCAACTCCGATCTAAAAGAGACACACTAACTTAATGTAGAAACACCGTTATTTTGTCTCCTAACTCATTTTCCTAACAAGACAACCTCAATGATAAGACGCACACTGTTTTCGAAGCATTTCTTGCTAAAAGAGCTAAGATCGTGATTATCTCTGTTGCTGAATGATCTTGGGGGCTAATTCAACTCCGATCTAAAAGAGACACACTAACTTAATGTAGAAACACCGTTATTTTTTCTCCTAACTCATTTTCCTAACAAGACAACCTTAATGATAAGACAAACACTGTTTTCCATGCATTTCTTGCTAAAAGAGCTAAGATCGTGATTATCTCTGTTGCTGAATGAGCTAGGGGGCTATTCAACTCCGATCTAAAAGAGACACACTAACTTAATGTAGAAACACCGTTATTTTGTCTCCTAACTCATTTTCCTAACAAGACAACCTCAATGATAAGACGCACACTGTTTTCCATGCATTTCTTGCTAAAAGAGCTAAGATCGTGATTATCTCTGTTGCTGAATGAGCTAGGGGGCTAATTCAACTCCGATCTAAAAGAGACACACTAACTTAATGTAGAAACACCGTTATTTTGTATCCTAACTCATTTTCCTAACAAGACAACCTCAATGATAAGACGAACACTGTTTTTTTTATGCATTTCTTGCTATCTCTGTTGCTGAATCAGCTAGGGGGCTATTCAACTCTGATCTAAAAGAGACACACTAACTTAATGTAGAAACACCGTTATTGTGTCTCCTAACTCATTTTCCTAACAAGACAACCTCAATGATAAGACGCACACTGTTTTCCATGCATTTCTTGCTAAAAGAGCTAAGATTGTGATTATCTCTGTTGCTGAATGAGCTAGGGGGCTAATTCAACTCCGATCTAAAAGAGACACAATAACTTAATGTAGAAACACCGTTATTTTGTATCCTAACTCATTTTCCCAACAAGACAACCTCAATGATAAGACGCACACTGTTTTCCATGCATTTCTTGCTAAAAGAGCTAAGATAGTGATTATCTTTATTGCTGAATGAGCTAGGGGGCTATTCAACTCCGATCTAAAAGAGACACACTAACTTAATGTAGAAACACCGTTATTGTGTCTCCTAACTCATTTTCCTAACAAGACAACCTCAATGATAAGACGAACACTGTTTTCCATGCATTTCTTGCTAAAAGAGCTAAGATCGTGATTATCTCTGTTGCTGAATGAGCTAGGGGGCTATTCAACTCCGATCTAAAAGAGACACACTAACTTAATGTAGAAACACCGTTATTTTGTCTCCTAACTCATTTTCCTAACAAGACAACCTCAATGATAAGACGAACACTGTTTTCCATGCATTTCTTGCTGAAAGAGCTAAGATCGTGATTATCTCTGTTGCTGAATGAGCTAGGGGGCTAATTCAACTCCGATCTAAAAGAGACACACTAACTTAATGTAGAAACACCGTTATTTTGACTCCTAACTCATTTTCCTAACAAGACAACCTCAATGATAAGACGAACACTGTTTTCCATGCATTTCTTGCTAAAAGAGCTAAGGGGGCTAATTCAACTCCGATCTAAAAGAGACACACTAACTTAATGTAGAAACACCGTTATTTTGTCTCCTAACTCATTTTCCTAACAAGACAACCTCAATGATAAGACGCACACTGTTTTCCATGCATTTCTTGCTAAAAGAGCTAAGATCGTGATTATCTCTGTTGCTGATTGATCTTGGGGGCTAATTCAACTCCGATCTAAAAGAGACACACTAACTTAATGTAGAAACACCGTTATTTTTTCTCCTAACTCATTTTCCTAACAAGACAACCTCAATGATAAGACGCACACTGTTTTCCATGAATTTCTTGCTAAAAGTGCTAAGATCGTGATTATCTCTGTTGCTGAATGATCTTGGGGGCTAATTCAACTCCGATCTAAAAGAGACACACTAACTTAATGTAGAAACACCGTTATTTTTTCTCCTAACTCATTTTCCTAACAAGACAACCTCAATGATAAGACAAACACTGTTTTCCATGCATTTCTTGCTAAAAGAGCTAAGATCGTGATTATCTCTGTTGCTGAATGAGCTAGGGGGCTATTCAACTCCGATCTAAAAGAGACACACTAACTTAATGTAGAAACACCGTTATTTTGTCTCCTAACTCATTTTCCTAACAAGACAACCTCAATGATAAGACGCACACTGTTTTCCATGCATTTCTTGCTAAAAGAGCTAAGATCGTGATTATCTCTGTTGCTGAATGAGCTAGGGGGCTAATTCAACTCCGATCTAAAAGAGACACACTAACTTAATGTAGAAACACCGTTATTTTGTATCCTAACTCATTTTCCTAACAAGACAACCTCAATGATAAGACGAACACTGTTTTTTTTATGCATTTCTTGCTATCTCTGTTGCTGAATCAGCTAGGGGGCTATTCAACTCTGATCTAAAAGAGACACACTAACTTAATGTAGAAACACCGTTATTTTGTCTCCTAACTCATTTTCCTAACAAGACAACCTCAATGATAAGACGCACACTGTTTTCCATGCATTTCTTGCTAAAAGAGCTAAGATCGTGATTATCTCTGTTGCTGAATGAGCTAGGGGGCTAATTCAACTCCGATCTAAAAGAGACACACTAACTTAATGTAGAAACACCGTTATTTTGTCTCCTAACTCATTTTCCTAACAAGGCAACCTCAATGATAAGACGAACACTGTTTTCCATGCATTTCTTGCTAAAAGAGCTAAGATCGTGATTATCTCTGTTGCTGAATGAGCTAGGGGGCTATTCAACTCTGATCTAAAAGAGACACACTAACTTAATGTAGAAACACCGTTATTGTGTCTCCTAACTCATTTTCCTAACAAGACAACCTCAATGATAAGACGCACACTGTTTTCCATGCATTTCTTGCTAAAAGAGCTAAGATTGTGATTATCTCTGTTGCTGAATGAGCTAGGGGGCTAATTCAACTCCGATCTAAAAGAGACACAATAACTTAATGTAGAAACACCGTTATTTTGTCTCCTAACTCATTTTCCCAACAAGACAACCTCAATGATAAGACGCACACTGTTTTCCATGCATTTCTTGCTAAAAGAGCTAAGATAGTGATTATCTTTATTGCTGAATGAGCTAGGGGGCTATTCAACTCCGATCTAAAAGAGACACACTAGCTTAATGTAGAAACACCGTTATTGTGTCTCCTAACTCATTTTCCTAACAAGACAACCTCAATGATAAGACGAACACTGTTTTCCATGCATTTCTTGCTAAAAGAGCTAAGATCGTGATTATCTCTGTTGCTGAATGAGCTAGGGGGCTATTCAACTCCGATCTAAAAGAGACACACTAACTTAATGTAGAAACACCGTTATTTTGTCTCCTAACTCATTTTCCTAACAAGACAACCTCAATGATAAGACGAACAGTGTTTTCCATGCATTTCTTGCTGAAAGAGCTAAGATCGTGATTATCTCTGTTGCTGAATGAGCTAGGGGGCTAATTCAACTCCGATCTAAAAGAGACACACTAACTTAATGTAGAAACACCGTTATTTTGTCTCCTAACTCATTATCCTAACAAGACAACCTCAATGATAAGACGAACACTGTTTTCCATGCATTTCTTGCTAAAAGAGCTAAGATAGTGATTATCTCAGTTGCTGAATGAGCTAGGGGGCTAATTCAACTCCGATCTAAAAGAGACACACTAACTTAATGTAGAAACACCGTTATTTTGTCTCCTTACTCATTTTCCTAACAAGACAACCTCAATGATAAGACGCACACTGTTTTCCATGCATTTCTTGCTAAAAGAGCTAAGATCGTGATTATCTCTGTTGCTGAATGAGCTAGGGGGCTATTCAACTCCGATCTAAAAGAGACACACTAACTTAATGTAAAAACACCGTTATTTTGTCTCCTAACTCATTTTCCTAACAAGACAACCTCAATGATAAGACGCACACTGTTTTCCATGAATTTCTTGCTAAAAGAGCTAAGATCGTGATTATCTCTGTTGCTGAATCAGCTAGGGGGCTATTCAACTCTGATCTAAAAGAGACACACTAACTTAATGTAGAAACACCGTTATTTTGTCTCCTAACTCATTTTCCTAACAAGACAACCTCAATGATAAGACGCACACTGTTTTCCATGCATTTCTTGCTAAAAGAGCTAAGATCGTGATTATCTCTGTTGCTGAATGAGCTAGGGGGCTAATTCAACTCCGATCTAAATGAGACACACTAACTTAATGTAGAAATACCGTTATTTTGTCTCATAACTCATTTTCCTAACAAGACAACCTCAATGATAAGACGAACACTGTTTTCCATGCATTTCTTGCTAAAAGAGCTAAGATCGTGATTATCTCTGTTGCTGAATGAGCTAGGGGGCCATTCAACTCCGATCTAAAAGAGACACACTAACTTAATGTAGAAACACCGTTATTTTGTCTCCTAACTCATTTTCCTAACAAGACAACCTCAATGATAAGACGAACACTGTTTTCCATGCATTTCTTGCTGAAAGAGCTAAGATCGTGATTATCTCTGTTTCTGAATTAGCTAGGGGGCTAATTCAAATCCGATCTAAAAGAGACACACTGACTTAATGTAGAAACACCGTTATTTTGTCTCCTAACTCATTTTCCTAACAAGACAACCTCAATGATAAGACGAACACTGTTTTCCATGCATTTCTTGATAAAAGAGCTAAGATCGTGATTATCTCTGTTGCTGAATGAGCTAGGGGGCTATTCAACTCCGATCTAAAAGAGACACACTAACTTAATGTAGAAACACCGTTATTTTGTCTCCTAACTCATTTTCCTAACAAGACAACCTCAATGATAAGACGCACACTGTTTTCGAAGCATTTCTTGCTAAAAGAGCTAAGATCGTGATTATCTCTGTTGCTGAATGAGCTAGGTTGCTATTCAAATCCGATCTAAAAGAGACACACTGATTTAATATAGAAACACCATGATTTTGTCTCCTAACTCATTTTCCTAACAAGACAACCTCAATGATAAGACGAACACTGTTTTCCATGCATTTCTTGCTAAAAGAGCTAAGATCGTGATTATCTCTGTTGCTGAATGAGCTAGGGGGCTATTCAACTCCGATCTAAAAGAGACACACTAACTTAATGTAGAAACACCGTTATTTTGTCTCCTAACTCATTTTCCTAACAAGACAACCTCAATGATAAGACGAACACTGTTTTCCATGCATTTCTTGCTAAAAGAGCTAAGATCGTGATTATCTCTGTTGCTGAATGAGCTAGGGGGCTAATTCAACTCCGATCTAAAAGAGACACACTAACTTAATGTAGAAACACCGTTATTTTCTCTGCTAACTCATTTTCCTAACAAGACAACCTCAATGATAAGACGCACACTGTTTTCCATGCATTTCTTGCTAAAAGAGCTAAGATCGTGATTATCTCTGTTGCTGAATGAGCTAGGGGGCTAATTCAACTCCGATCTAAAAGAGACACACTAACTTAATGTAGAAACACCGTTATTTTGTCTCCTAACTCATTTTCCTAACAAGACAACCTCAATGATAAGACGAACACTGTTTTCCATGCATTTCTTGCTAAAAGAGCTAAGATCGTGATTATCTCTGTTGCTGAATGAGCTAGGGGGCCATTCAACTCCGATCTAAAAGAGACACACTAACTTAATGTAGAAACACCATTATTTTGTCTCCTAACTCATTTTCCTAACAAGACAACCTCAATGATAAGACGCACACTGTTTTCCATGCATTTCTTGCTAAAAGAGCTAAGATCGTGATTATCTCTGTTGCTGAATGAGCTAGGGGGCTAATTCAACTCCGATCTAAAAGAGACACACTAACTTAATGTAGAAACACCGTTATTTTCTCTGCTAACTCATTTTCCTAACAAGACAACCTCAATGATAAGACGCACACTGTTTTCCATGCATTTCTTGCTAAAAGAGCTAAGATCGTGATTATCTCTGTTGCTGAATGAGCTAGGGGGCTAATTCAACTCCGATCTAAAAGAGACACACTAACTTAATGTAGAAACACCGTTATTTTGTCTCCTAACTCATTTTCCTAACAAGACAACCTCAATGATAAGACGAACACTGTTTTCCATGCATTTCTTGCTAAAAGAGCTAAGATCGTGATTATCTCTGTTGCTGAATGAGCTAGGGGGCCATTCAACTCCGATCTAAAAGAGACACACTAACTTAATGTAGAAACACCATTATTTTGTCTCCTAACTCATTTTCCTAACAAGACAACCTCAATGATAAGACGCACACTGTTTTCCATGCATTTCTTGCTAAAAGAGCTAAGATCGTGATTATCTCTGTTGCTGAATGAGCTAGGTTGCTATTCAACTCCGATCTAAAAGAGACACACTGACTTAATGTAGAAACACCGTTATTTTGTCTCCTAACTCATTTTCCTAACAAGACAACCTCAATGATAAGACGAACACTGTTTTCCATGCATTTCTTGATAAAAGAGCTAAGATCGTGATTATCTCTGTTGCTGAATGAGCTAGGGGGCTATTCAACTCCGATCTAAAAGAGACACACTAACTTAATGTAGAAACACCATTATTTTGTCTCCTAACTCATTTTCCTAACAAGACAACCCCAATGATAAGACGCACACTGTTTTCCATGCATTTCTTGCTATCTCTGTTGCTGAATCAGCTAGGGGGTTATTCAACTCTGATCTAAAAGAGACACACTAACTTAATGTAGAAACACCGTTATTTTGTCTCCTAACTCATTTTCCTAACAAGACAACCTCAATGATAAGACGCACACTGTTTTCCATGCATTTCTTGCTAAAAGAGCTAAGATCGTGATTATCTCTGTTGCTGAATGAGCTAGGGGGCTAATTCAACTCCGATCTAAAAGAGACACACTAACTTAATGTAGAAACACCGTTATTTTGTCTCCTAACTCATTTTCCTAACAAGACAACCTCAATGATAAGACGAACACTGTTTTCCATGCATTTCTTGCTGAAAGAGCTAAGATCGTGATTATCTCTGTTGCTGAATGAGCTAGGGGGCTAATTCAACTCCGATCTAAAAGAGACACACTAACTTAATGTAGAAACACCGTTATTTTGTCTCCTAACTCATTTTCCTAACAAGACAACCTCAATGATAAGACGAACACTGTTTTCCATGCATTTCTTGCTAAAAGAGCTAAGATAGTGATTATCTCTGTTGCTGAATGAGCTAGGGGACTAATTCAACTCCGATCTAAAAGAGACACACTAACTTAATGTAGAAACACCGTTATTTTGTCTCCTAACTCATTTTCCTAACAAGACAACCTCAATGATAAGACGCACACTGTTTTCCATGCATTTCTTGCTAAAAGAGCTAAGATCGTGATTATCTCTGTTGCTGAATGAGCTAGGGGGCTATTCAACTCCGATCTAAAAGAGACACACTAACTTAATGTAGAAACACCGTTATTTTGTCTCCTAACTCATTTTCCTAACAAGACAACCTCAATGATAAGACGCACACTGTTTTCGAAGCATTTCTTGCTAAAAGAGCTAAGATCGTGATTATCTCTGTTGCTGAATGATCTTGGGGGCTAATTCAACTCCGATCTAAAAGAGACACACTAACTTAATGTAGAAACACCGTTATTTTTTCTCCTAACTCATTTTCCTAACAAGACAACCTTAATGATAAGACAAACACTGTTTTCCATGCATTTCTTGCTAAAAGAGCTAAGATCGTGATTATCTCTGTTGCTGAATGAGCTAGGGGGCTATTCAACTCCGATCTAAAAGAGACACACTAACTTAATGTAGAAACACCGTTATTTTGTCTCCTAACTCATTTTCCTAACAAGACAACCTCAATGATAAGACGCACACTGTTTTCCATGCATTTCTTGCTAAAAGAGCTAAGATCGTGATTATCTCTGTTGCTGAATGAGCTAGGGGGCTAATTCAACTCCGATCTAAAAGAGACACACTAACTTAATGTAGAAACACCGTTATTTTGTATCCTAACTCATTTTCCTAACAAGACAACCTCAATGATAAGACGAACACTGTTTTTTTTATGCATTTCTTGCTATCTCTGTTGCTGAATCAGCTAGGGGGCTATTCAACTCTGATCTAAAAGAGACACACTAACTTAATGTAGAAACACCGTTATTGTGTCTCCTAACTCATTTTCCTAACAAGACAACCTCAATGATAAGACGCACACTGTTTTCCATGCATTTCTTGCTAAAAGAGCTAAGATTGTGATTATCTCTGTTGCTGAATGAGCTAGGGGGCTAATTCAACTCCGATCTAAAAGAGACACAATAACTTAATGTAGAAACACCGTTATTTTGTATCCTAACTCATTTTCCCAACAAGACAACCTCAATGATAAGACGCACACTGTTTTCCATGCATTTCTTGCTAAAAGAGCTAAGATAGTGATTATCTTTATTGCTGAATGAGCTAGGGGGCTATTCAACTCCGATCTAAAAGAGACACACTAACTTAATGTAGAAACACCGTTATTGTGTCTCCTAACTCATTTTCCTAACAAGACAACCTCAATGATAAGACGAACACTGTTTTCCATGCATTTCTTGCTAAAAGAGCTAAGATCGTGATTATCTCTGTTGCTGAATGAGCTAGGGGGCTATTCAACTCCGATCTAAAAGAGACACACTAACTTAATGTAGAAACACCGTTATTTTGTCTCCTAACTCATTTTCCTAACAAGACAACCTCAATGATAAGACGAACACTGTTTTCCATGCATTTCTTGCTGAAAGAGCTAAGATCGTGATTATCTCTGTTGCTGAATGAGCTAGGGGGCTAATTCAACTCCGATCTAAAAGAGACACACTAACTTAATGTAGAAACACCGTTATTTTGACTCCTAACTCATTTTCCTAACAAGACAACCTCAATGATAAGACGAACACTGTTTTCCATGCATTTCTTGCTAAAAGAGCTAAGGGGGCTAATTCAACTCCGATCTAAAAGAGACACACTAACTTAATGTAGAAACACCGTTATTTTGTCTCCTAACTCATTTTCCTAACAAGACAACCTCAATGATAAGACGCACACTGTTTTCCATGCATTTCTTGCTAAAAGAGCTAAGATCGTGATTATCTCTGTTGCTGAATGATCTTGGGGGCTAATTCAACTCCGATCTAAAAGAGACACACTAACTTAATGTAGAAACACCGTTATTTTTTCTCCTAACTCATTTTCCTAACAAGACAACCTCAATGATAAGACGCACACTGTTTTCCATGAATTTCTTGCTAAAAGAGCTAAGATCGTGATTATCTCTGTTGCTGAATGATCTTGGGGGCTAATTCAACTCCGATCTAAAAGAGACACACTAACTTAATGTAGAAACACCGTTATTTTTTCTCCTAACTCATTTTCCTAACAAGACAACCTCAATGATAAGACAAACACTGTTTTCCATGCATTTCTTGCTAAAAGAGCTAAGATCGTGATTATCTCTGTTGCTGAATGAGCTAGGGGGCTATTCAACTCCGATCTAAAAGAGACACACTAACTTAATGTAGAAACACCGTTATTTTGTATCCTAACTCATTTTCCTAACAAGACAACCTCAATGATAAGACGAACACTGTTTTTTTTATGCATTTCTTGCTATCTCTGTTGCTGAATCAGCTAGGGGGCTATTCAACTCTGATCTAAAAGAGACACACTAACTTAATGTAGAAACACCGTTATTTTGTCTCCTAACTCATTTTCCTAACAAGACAACCTCAATGATAAGACGCACACTGTTTTCCATGCATTTCTTGCTAAAAGAGCTAAGATCGTGATTATCTCTGTTGCTGAATGAGCTAGGGGGCTAATTCAACTCCGATCTAAAAGAGACACACTAACTTAATGTAGAAACACCGTTATTTTGTCTCCTAACTCATTTTCCTAACAAGGCAACCTCAATGATAAGACGAACACTGTTTTCCATGCATTTCTTGCTAAAAGAGCTAAGATCGTGATTATCTCTGTTGCTGAATGAGCTAGGGGGCTATTCAACTCTGATCTAAAAGAGACACACTAACTTAATGTAGAAACACCGTTATTGTGTCTCCTAACTCATTTTCCTAACAAGACAACCTCAATGATAAGACGCACACTGTTTTCCATGCATTTCTTGCTAAAAGAGCTAAGATTGTGATTATCTCTGTTGCTGAATGAGCTAGGGGGCTAATTCAACTCCGATCTAAAAGAGACACAATAACTTAATGTAGAAACACCGTTATTTTGTCTCCTAACTCATTTTCCCAACAAGACAACCTCAATGATAAGACGCACACTGTTTTCCATGCATTTCTTGCTAAAAGAGCTAAGATAGTGATTATCTTTATTGCTGAATGAGCTAGGGGGCTATTCAACTCCGATCTAAAAGAGACACACTAGCTTAATGTAGAAACACCGTTATTGTGTCTCCTAACTCATTTTCCTAACAAGACAACCTCAATGATAAGACGAACACTGTTTTCCATGCATTTCTTGCTAAAAGAGCTAAGATCGTGATTATCTCTGTTGCTGAATGAGCTAGGGGGCTATTCAACTCCGATCTAAAAGAGACACACTAACTTAATGTAGAAACACCGTTATTTTGTCTCCTAACTCATTTTCCTAACAAGACAACCTCAATGATAAGACGAACAGTGTTTTCCATGCATTTCTTGCTGAAAGAGCTAAGATCGTGATTATCTCTGTTGCTGAATGAGCTAGGGGGCTAATTCAACTCCGATCTAAAAGAGACACACTAACTTAATGTAGAAACACCGTTATTTTGTCTCCTAACTCATTTTCCTAACAAGACAACCTCAATGATAAGACGAACACTGTTTTCCATGCATTTCTTGCTAAAAGAGCTAAGATAGTGATTATCTCAGTTGCTGAATGAGCTAGGGGGCTAATTCAACTCCGATCTAAAAGAGACACACTAACTTAATGTAGAAACACCGTTATTTTGTCTCCTTACTCATTTTCCTAACAAGACAACCTCAATGATAAGACGCACACTGTTTTCCATGCATTTCTTGCTAAAAGAGCTAAGATCGTGATTATCTCTGTTGCTGAATGAGCTAGGGGGCTATTCAACTCCGATCTAAAAGAGACACACTAACTTAATGTAAAAACACCGTTATTTTGTCTCCTAACTCATTTTCCTAACAAGACAACCTCAATGATAAGACGCACTCTGTTTTCCATGCATTTCTTGCTAAAAGAGCTAAGATCGTGATTATTTCTGTTTCTGATTGAGCTAGGGGGCTAATTTAACTCCGATCTAAAAGAGACACACTAACTTATTGTAGAAACACCGTTATTTTTTCTCCTAACTCATTTTCCTAACAAGAAAACCTCAATGATAAGACGCACACTGTTTTCCATGCATTTCTTGCTAAAAGAGCTAAGATCGTGATTATCTCTGTTGCTGAATGAGCTAGGGGGCTAATTCAAATCCGATCTAAAAGAGACACACTAACTTAATGTAGAAACACCGTTATTTTGTCTCCTAACTCATTTTCCTAACAAGACAACCTCAATGATAAGACGCACACTGTTTTCCATGAATTTCTTGCTAAAAGAGCTAAGATCGTGATTATCTCTGTTGCTGAATGAGCTAGGGGGCCATTCAACTCCGAACTAAAAGAGACACACTAACTTAATGTAGAAACACCGTTATTTTGTCTCCTAACTCATTTTCCTAACAAGACAACCTCAATGATAAGACAAACACTGTTTTCCATGCATTTCTTGCTGAAAGAGCTAAGATCCTGATTATCTCTGTTTCTGAATAAGCTAGGGGGCCATTCAACTCCGATCTAAAAGAGACACACTAACTTAATGTAGAAACACCGTTATTTTGTCTCCTAACTCATTTTCCTAACAAGACAACCTCAATGATAAGACGAACACTGTTTTCCATGCATTTCTTGATAAAAGAGCTAAGATCGTGATTATCTCTGTTGCTGAATGATCTAGGGGGCTATTCATCTCCGATCTAAAAGACACACACTAACTTACTGTAGAAACACCGTTATTTTGTCTCCTAACTCATTTTCCTAACAAGACAACCTCAATGATAAGACGCACACTGTTTTCGAAGCATTTCTTGCTAAAAGAGCTAAGATCGTGATTATCTCTGTTGCTGAATGAGCTAGGTTGCTATTCAAATCCGATCTAAAAGAGACACACTGATTTAATATAGAAACACCATTATTTTGTCTCCTAACTAATTTTCCTAACAAGACAACCTCAATGATAAGACGAACACTGTTTTCCATGCATTTCTTGCTAAAAGAGCTAAGATCGTGATTATCTCTGTTGCTGAATGAGCTAGGGGGCTATTCAACTCCGATCTAAAAGAGACACACTAACTTAATGTAGAAACACCGTTATTTTGTCTCCTAACTCATTTTCCTAACAAGACAACCTCAATGATAAGACGAACACTGTTTTCCATGCATTTCTTGCTAAAAGAGCTAAGATCGTGATTATCTCTGTTGCTGAATGAGCTAGGGGGCTAATTCAACTCCGATCTAAAAGAGACACACTAACTTAATGTAGAAACACCGTTATTTTGTCTCCTAACTCATTTTCCTAACAAGACAACCTCAATGATAAGACGAACACTGTTTTCCATGCATTTCTTGCTAAAAGAGCTAAGATTGTGATTATCTCTGTTGCTGAATGAGCTAGGGGGCCATTCAACTCCGATCTAAAAGAGACACACTAACTTAATGTAGAAACACCATTATTTTGTCTCCTAACTCATTTTCCTAACAAGACAACCTCAATGATAAGACGAACACTGTTTTCCATGCATTTCTTGCTAAAAGAGCTAAGATCGTGATTATCTCTGTTGCTGAATGAGCTAGGGGGCTATTCAACTCCGATCTAAAAGAGACACACTAACTTAATGTAGAAACACCGTTATTTTGTCTCCTAACTCATTTTCCTAACAAGACAACCTCAATGATAAGACGAACACTGTTTTCCATGCATTTCTTGCTAAAAGAGCTAAGATCGTGATTATCTCTGTTGCTGAATGAGCTAGGGGGCTATTCAACTCCGATCTAAAAGAGACACACTAACTTAATGTAAAAACACCGTTATTTTGTCTCCTAACTCATTTTCCTAACAAGACAACCTCAATGATAAGACGCACTCTGTTTTCCATGCATTTCTTGCTAAAACAGCTAAGATCGTGATTATTTCTGTTTCTGATTGAGCTAGGGGGCTAATTTAACTCCGATCTAAAAGAGACACACTAACTTATTGTAGAAACACCGTTATTTTTTCTCCTAACTCATTTTCCTAACAAGAAAACCTCAATGATAAGACGCACACTGTTTTCCATGCATTTCTTGCTAAAAGAGCTAAGATCGTGATTATCTCTGTTGCTGAATGAGCTAGGGGGCTAATTCAAATCCGATCTAAAAGAGACACACTAACTTAATGTAGAAACACCGTTATTTTGTCTCCTAACTCATTTTCCTAACAAGACAACCTCAATGATAAGACGCACACTGTTTTCCATGAATTTCTTGCTAAAAGAGCTAAGATCGTGATTATCTCTGTTGCTGAATCAGCTAGTGGGCTATTCAACTCTCATCTAAAAGAGACACACTAACTTAATGTAGAAACACCGTTATTTTGTCTCCTAACTCATTTTCCTAACAAGACAACCTCAATGATAAGACGCACACTGTTTTCCATGCATTTCTTGCTAAAAGAGCTAAGATCGTGATTATCTCTGTTGCTGAATGAGCTAGGGGGCTAATTCAACTCCGATCTAAAAGAGACACACTAACTTAATGTAGAAATACCGTTATTTTGTCTCATAGCTCATTTTCCTAACAAGACAACCTCAATGATAAGACGAACACTGTTTTCCATGCATTTCTTGCTAAAAGAGCTAAGATCGTGATTATCTCTGTTGCTGAATGAGCTAGGGGGCCATTCAACTCCGAACTAAAAGAGACACACTAACTTAATGTAGAAACACCGTTATTTTGTCTCCTAACTCATTTTCCTAACAAGACAACCTCAATGATAAGACGAACACTGTTTTCCATGCATTTCTTGCTGAAAGAGCTAAGATCCTGATTATCTCTGTTTCTGAATAAGCTAGGGGGCCATTCAACTCCGATCTAAAAGAGACACACTAACTTAATGTAGAAACACCGTTATTTTGTCTCCTAACTCATTTTACTAACAAGACAACCTCAATGATAAGACGAACACTGTTTTCCATGCATTTCTTGATAAAAGAGCTAAGATCGTGATTATCTCTGTTGCTGAATATTCTAGGGGGCTATTCAACTCCAATCTAAAAGAGACACACTAACTTACTGTAGAAACACCGTTATTTTGTCTCCTAACTCATTTTCCTAACAAGACAACCTCAATGATAAGACGCACACTGTTTTCGAAGCATTTCTTGCTAAAAGAGCTAAGATCGTGATTATCTCTGTTGCTGAATGAGCTAGGTTGCTATTCAAATCCGATCTAAAAGAGACACACTGATTTAATATAGAAACACCATTATTTTGTCTCCTAACTCATTTTCCTAACAAGACAACCTCAATGATAAGACGAACACTGTTTTCCATGCATTTCTTGCTAAAAGAGCTAAGATCGTGATTATCTCTGTTGCTGAATGAGCTAGGGGGCTATTCAACTCCGATCTAAAAGAGACACACTAACTTAATGTAGAAACACCGTTATTTTGTCTCCTAACTCATTTTCCTAACAAGACAAAATCAATGATAAGACGAACACTGTTTTCCATGCATTTCTTGCTAAAAGAGCTAAGATCGTGATTATCTCTGTTGCTGAATGAGCTAGGGGGCTAATTCAACTCCGATCTAAAAGAGACACACTAACTTAATGTAGAAACACCGTTATTTTGTCTCCTAACTCATTTTCCTAACAAGACAACCTCAATGATAAGACGAACACTGTTTTCCATGCATTTCTTGCTAAAAGAGCTAAGATCGTGATTATCTCTGTTGCTGAATGAGCTAGGGGGCCATTCAACTCCGATCTAAAAGAGACACACTAACTTAATGTAGAAACACCATTATTTTGTCTCCTAACTCATTTTCCTAACAAGACAACCTCAATGATAAGACGAACACTGTTTTCCATGCATTTCTTGCTAAAAGAGCTAAGATCGTGATTATCTCTGTTGCTGAATGAGCTAGGAAGCTATTCAACTCCGATCTAAAAGAGACACACTAACTTCATGTACAAACACCGTTATTTTGTCTCCTAACTCATTTTCCTAACAAAACAACCTCAATGATAAGACGCACGCTGATTTCAATGCATTTCTAGCTAAAAGAGCTAAGATCGTGATTGTCTCTGTTGCTGAATGAGCTAGGACGCTATTCAACTCTAATCTAAGAGAGACTCACTAACTTAATGTAGGAACACCCTTACTTTGTCTCCTAACTCATTTTCCTAACAAGAAAACCTCAATGATAAGACGCACACTGTTTTTCATGCATTTCTAGCTGCTAAGATCGTGATTATCTCTGTTGCTGAATGAGCTAGGAGGCTATTCAACTCCGATCTAAAAGAGACACACTAACTTCATGTACAAACACCGTTATTTTGTCTCCTAACTCATTTTCCTAACAAGACAACCTCAATGATAAGAAGCACACTGTTTTCCATGCATTTCTTGCTAAAAGAGCTAAGATCGTGATTGTCTCTGTTGCTGAATCAGCTAGGAAGCTATTCAACTCTAATCTAAGAGAGACTCACTACCTTCATGTAGGAACACCGTTTCTTTGTCTCCTAACTCATTTTCCTAACAAGACAACCTCAATGATAAGACGCACACTGTTTTTCATGCATTTCTAGCTAAAAGAGCTAAGATCGTGATTATCTCTGTTGCTGAATGAGCTAGGAGGCTATTCAACTCCGATCTAAAAGAGACACACTAACTTCATGTAGAAACACCGTTATTTTGTCTCCTAACTCATTTTCCTAACAAGACAACCTCAATGATAAGACGCACACTGTTTTCCATGCATTTCTAACTAAAAGAGCTAAGATCGTGATTATCTCTGTTGCTGAATGAGCTAGGAAGCTATTCAACTCCGATCTAAAAGAGACACACTAACTTCATGTACAAACACCGTTATTTTGTCTCCTAACTCATTTTCCTAACAAAACAACCTCAATGATAAGACGCACGCTGTTTTCCATGCATTTCTAGCTAAAAGAGCTAAGATCGTGATTATCTCTTTTGCTGAATGAGCTAGGAGGCTATTCAACTCTAATCTAAGAGAGACTCACTAACTTCATGTAGAAACACCGTTATTTTGTCTCCTAACTAATTTTCCTAGCAAGACAACTTCAATGATAAGACGCACACTGTTTTCCATGCAATTCTTGTTAAAAGAGCTAAGATCGTGAATGTCTCTGTTGCTGAATGAGCTAGGACGCTATTCAACTCTAATCTAAGAGAGACTCACTAACTTCCTGTAGGAACACCGTTACTTTGTCTCCTAACTCATTTCCCTAACAAGACAACCTCAATGATAAGACGCACACTGTTTTTCATGCATTTCTAGCTAAAAGAGCTAAGATCGTGATTATCTCTGTTGTTGAATGAGCTAGGAGGCTATTCAACTCCGATCTAAAAGAGACACACTAACTTCATGTAGAAACACCGTTACTTTGTCTTCTAACTCATTTTCCTAACACGACAACCTCAATGATAAGACGCACACTGTTTTTCATGCATTTCTAGCTAAAAGAGCTAAGATCGTGATTGTCTCTGTTGCTGAATGAGCTAGGACGCTATTCAACTCTAATCTAAGAGAGACTCACTAACTTCATGTAGGAACACCGTTACTTTGTCTCCTAATTCATTTTCCTAACAAGACAACCTCAATGATAAGACGCACATTGTTTTCAATGCATTTCTAGCTAAAAGAGCTAAGATCGTGATTATCTCTGTTGCTGAATGAGCTAGGAAGCTATTCAACTCCAATCTAAAAGAGACACACTAACTTCATGTACAAACACCGTTATTTTGTCTCCTAACTCATTTTCCTAACAAAACAACCTCAATGATAAGACGCACGCTGTTTTCAATGCATTTCTAGCTAAAAGAGCTAAGATCGTGATTATCTCTTTTGCTGAATGAGCTAGGAGGCTTTTCAACTCTAATCTAAGAGAGACTCACTAACTTCATGTAGGAACACCGTTACTTTGTCTCCTAACTCATTTTCCTAACAAGACAACCTCAATGATAAGACGCACACTGTTTTCTATGCATTTCTAGCTAAAAGAGCTAAGATCGTGATTATCTCTGTTGCTGAATGAGCTAGGAAGCTATTCAACTCCGATCTAAAAGAGACACACTAACTTCATGTACAAACACCGTTATTTTGTCTCCTAACTCATTTTCCTAACAAAACAACCTCAATGATAAGACGCACGCTGATTTCAATGCATTTCTAGCTAAAAGAGCTAAGATCGTGATTGTCTCTGTTGCTGAATGAGCTAGGACGCTATTCAACTCTAATCTAAGAGAGACTCACTAACTTAATGTAGTAACACCCTTACTTTGTCTCCTAACTCATTTTCCTAACAAGAAAACCTCAATGATAAGACGCACACTGTTTTTCATGCATTTCTAGCTGCTAAGATCGTGATTATCTCTGTTGCTGAATGAGCTAGGAGGCTATTCAACTCCGATCTAAAAGAGACACACTAACTTCATGTACAAACACCGTTATTTTGTCTCCTAACTCATTTTCCTAACAAGACAACCTCAATGATAAGAAGCACACTGTTTTCCATGCATTTCTTGCTAAAAGAGCTAAGATCGTGATTGTCTCTGTTGCTGAATCAGCTAGGAAGCTATTCAACTCTAATCTAAGAGAGACTCACTACCTTCATGTAGGAACACCGTTTCTTTGTCTCCTAACTCATTTTCCTAACAAGACAACCTCAATGATAAGACGCACACTGTTTTTCATGCATTTCTAGCTAAAAGAGCTAAGATCGTGATTATCTCTGTTGCTGAATGAGCTAGGAGGCTATTCACCTCCGATCTAAAAGAGACACACTAACTTCATGTAGGTACACCGTTACTTTGTCTCCTAACTCATTTTCCTAACAAGACAATCTCAATGATAAGACGCACACTGTTTTCAATGCATTTCTTGCTAAAAGAGCTAAGATCGTGATTGTCTCTGTTGCTGAATGAGCTAGGACACTATTCAACTCTAATCTAAGAGAGACTCACTAGCTTCATGTAGGAACACCGTTACTTTGTCTCCTAACTCATTTTCCTAACAAGACAACCTCAATGATAAGACGCACACTGTTTTCTATGCATTTCTAGCTAAAAGAGCTAAGATCGTGATTGTCTCTGTTGCTGAATGAGCTAGGACGCTATTCAACTCTAATCTAAGAGAGACTCACTAACTTCATGTAGGAACACCGTTACTTTGTCTCCTAACTCATTTTCCTAACAAGACAACCTCAATGATAAGACGCACACTGTTTTCTATGCATTTCTAGCTAAAAGAGCTAAGATCGTGATTATCTCTGTTGCTGAATGAGCTAGGAAGCTATTCAACTCCGATCTAAAAGAGACACACTAACTTCATGTACAAACACCGTTTTTTTGTCTCCTAACTCATTTTCCTAACAAAACAACCTCAATGATAAGACGCACGCTGATTTCAATGCATTTCTAGCTAAAAGAGCTAAGATCGTGATTGTCTCTGTTGATGTATGAGCTAGGACACTATTCAACTCTAATCTAAGAGAGACTCACTAACTTCATGTAGGAACACCGTTACTTTGTCTCCTAACTCATTTTCCTAACAAGACAACCTCAATGATAAGACGCACACTGTTTTCTATGAATTTCTAGCTAAAAGAGCTAAGATCGTGATTATCTCTGTTGCTGAATGAGCTAGGAAGCTATTCAACTCCAATCTAAAAGAGACACACTAACTTCATGTACAAACACCGTTATTTTGTCTCCTAACTCATTTTCCTAACAAAACAACCTCAATGATAAGACGCACGCTGTTTTCAATGCATTTCTAGCTAAAAGAGCTAAGATCGTGATTATCTCTTTTGCTGAATGAGCTAGGAGGCTATTCAACTCTAATCTAAGAGAGACTCACTAACTTAATGTAGGAACACCCTTACTTTGTCTCCTAACTCATTTTCCTAACAAGAAAACCTCAATGATAAGACGCACACTGTTTTTCATGCATTTCTAGCTGCTAAGATCGTGATTATCTCTGTTGCTGAATGAGCTAGGAGGCTATTCAACTCCGATCTAAAAGAGACACACTAACTTCATGTACAAACACCGTTATTTTGTCTCCTAACTCATTTTCCTAACAAGACAACCTCAATGATAAGAAGCACACTGTTTTCCATGCATTTCTTGCTAAAAGAGCTAAGATCGTGATTGTCTCTGTTGCTGAATCAGCTAGGAAGCTATTCAACTCTAATCTAAGAGAGACTCACTACCTTCATGTAGGAACACCGTTTCTTTTTCTCCTAACTCATTTTCCTAACAAGACAACCTCAATGATAAGACGCACACTGTTTTTCATGCATTTCTAGCTAAAAGAGCTAAGATCGTGATTATCTCTGTTGCTGAATGAGCTAGGAGGCTATTCACCTCCGATCTAAAAGAGACACACTAACTTCATGTAGGTACACCGTTACTTTGTCTCCTAACTCATTTTCCTAACAAGACAATCTCAATGATAAGACGCACACTGTTTTCAATGCATTTCTTGCTAAAAGAGCTAAGATCGTGATTGTCTCTGTTGCTGAATGAGCTAGGACACTATTCAACTCTAATCTAAGAGAGACTCACTAGCTTCATGTAGGAACACCGTTACTTTGTCTCCTAACTCATTTTCCTAACAAGACAACCTCAATGATAAGACGCACACTGTTTTCTATGCATTTCTAGCTAAAAGAGCTAAGATCGTGATTGTCTCTGTTGCTGAATGAGCTAGGACGCTATTCAACTCTAATCTAAGAGAGACTCACTAACTTCATGTAGGAACACCGTTACTTTGTCTCCTAACTCATTTTCCTAACAAGACAACCTCAATGATAAGACGCACACTGTTTTCTATGCATTTCTAGCTAAAAGAGCTAAGATCGTGATTATCTCTGTTGCTGAATGAGCTAGGAAGCTATTCAACTCCGATCTAAAAGAGACACACTAACTTCATGTACAAACACCGTTTTTTTGTCTCCTAACTCATTTTCCTAACAAAACAACCTCAATGATAAGACGCACGCTGATTTCAATGCATTTCTAGCTAAAAGAGCTAAGATCGTGATTGTCTCTGTTGCTGTATGAGCTAGGACACTATTCAACTCTAATCTAGGAGAGACTCACTAACTTCATGTAGGAACACCGTTACTTTGTCTCCTAACTCATTTTCCTAACAAGACAACCTCAATGATAAGACGCACACTGTTTTCTATGAATTTCTAGCTAAAAGAGCTAAGATCGTGATTATCTCTGTTGCTGAATGAGCTAGGAAGCTATTCAACTCCAATCTAAAAGAGACACACTAACTTCATGTACAAACACCGTTATTTTGTCTCCTAACTCATTTTCCTAACAAAACAACCTCAATGATAAGACGCACGCTGTTTTCAATGCATTTCTAGCTAAAAGAGCTAAGATCGTGATTATCTCTTTTGCTGAATGAGCTAGGAGGCTATTCAACTCTAATCTAAGAGAGACTCACTAACTTCATGTAGGAACACCGTTACTTTGTCTCCTAACTCATTTTCCTAACACGACAACCTCAATGATAAGATGCACACTGTTTTTTATGCATTTCTAGCTAAAAGAGCTAAGATCGTGATTATCTCCGTTGCTGAATGAGCTAGAAAGCTATTCAACTCCGATCTAAAAGAGACACACTAACTTCATGTACAAACACCGTTATTTTGTCTCCTAACTCATTTTCCTAACAAAACAACCTCAATGATAAGACGCACGCTGTTTTCAATGCATTTCTAGCTAAAAGAGCTAAGATCGTGATTATCTCTTTTGCTGAATGAGCTAGGAGGCTATTCAACTCTAATCTAAGAGAGACTCACTAACTTCATGTAGGAACACCGTTACTTTGTCTCCTAACTCATTTTCCTAACACGACAACCTCAATGATAAGATGCACACTGTTTTTTATGCATTTCTAGCTAAAAGAGCTAAGATCGTGATTATCTCCGTTGCTGAATGAGCTAGAAAGCTATTCAACTCCGATCTAAAAGAGACACACTAACTTCATGTACAAACACCGTTATTTTGTCTCCTAACTCATTTTCCTAACAAAACAACCTCAATGATAAGACGCACGCTGTTTTCAATGCATTTCTAGCTAAAAGAGCTAAGATCGTGATTATCTCTTTTGCTGAATGAGCTAGGAGGCTATTCAACTCTAATCTAAGAGAGACTCACTAACTTCATGTAGGAACACCGTTACTTTGTCTCCTAACTCATTTTCCTAACACGACAACCTCAATGATAAGATGCACACTGTTTTTTATGCATTTCTAGCTAAAAGAGCTAAGATCGTGATTATCTCCGTTGCTGAATGAGCTAGAAAGCTATTCAACTCCGATCTAAAAGAGACACACTAACTTCATGTACAAACACCGTTATTTTGTCTCCTAACTCATTTTCCTAACAAAACAACCTCAATGATAAGACGCACGCTGTTTTCAATGCATTTCTAGCTAAAAGAGCTAAGATCGTGATTATCTCTTTTGCTGAATGAGCTAGGAGGCTATTCAACTCTAATCTAAGAGAGACTCACTAACTTCATGTACAAACACCGTTATTTTGTCTCCTAACTCATTTTCCTAACAAGACAACCTCAATGATAAGACGCACACTGTTTTCTATGCATTTCTAGCTAAAAGAGCTAAGATCGTGATTGTCTCTGTTGCTGAATGAGCTAGGAAGCTATTCAACTCCGATCTAAGAGAGACTCACTAACTTAATGTAGGAACACCCTTACTTTGTCTCCTAACTCATTTTCCTAACAAGAAAACCTCAATGATAAGACGCACACTGTTTTTCATGCATTTCTAGCTGCTAAGATCGTGATTATCTCTGTTGCTGAATGAGCTAGGAGGCTATTCAACTCCGATCTAAAAGAGACACACTAACTTCATGTACAAACACCGTTATTTTGTCTCCTAACTCATTTTCCTAACAAGACAACCTCAATGATAAGAAGCACACTGTTTTCCATGCATTTCTTGCTAAAAGAGCTAGGATCGTGATTGTCTCTGTTGCTGAATCAGCTAGGAAGCTATTCAACTCTAATCTAAGAGAGACTCACTACCTTCATGTAGGAACACCGTTTCTTTGTCTCCTAACTCATTTTCCTAACAAGACAACCTCAATGATAAGACGCACACTGTTTTTCATGCATTTCTAGCTAAAAGAGCTAAGATCGTGATTATCTCCGTTGCTGAATGAGCTAGGAAGCTATTCAACTCCGATCTAAAAGAGACACACTAACTTCATGTACAAACACCGTTATTTTGTCTCCTAACTGATTTTCCTAACAAAACAACTTCAGTGATAAGACGCACACTGTTTTCTATGCATTTCTAGCTAAAAGAGCTAAGATCGTGATTGTCTCTGTTGCTGAATGAGCTAGGAAGCTATTCAACTCCAATCTAAAAGAGACACACTAACTTCATGTACAAACACCGTTATTTTGTCTCCTAACTCATTTTCCTAACAAGACAACCTCAGTGATAAGACGCACACTGTTTTTTATGCATTTCTAGCTAAAAGAGCTAAGATCGTGATTATCTCTGTTGCTGAATGAGCTAGGAGGCTATTCAACTCCGATCTAAAAGAGACACACTAACTTCATCTACAAACACCGTTATTTTGTCTCCTAACTCATTTTCCTAACAAAACAACCTCAATGATAAGACGCACGCTGATTTCAATGCATTTCTTGCTAAAAGAGCTAAGATCGTGATTGTCTCTGTTGCTGAATGAGCTAGGACACTATTCAACTCTAATCTAAGAGAGACTCACTAACTTCATGTAGGAACACCGTTACTTTGTCTCCTAACTCATTTTCCTAACAAAACAACCTCAATGATAAGACGCACGCTGTTTTCAATGCATTTCTAGCTAAAAGAGCTAAGATCGTGATTATCTCTTTTGCTGAATGAGCTAGGAGGCTATTCAACTCTAATCTAAGAGAGACTCACTAACTTCATGTAGGAACACCGTTACTTTGTCTCCTAACTCATTTTCCTAACACGACAACCTCAATGATAAGATGCACACTGTTTTTTATGCATTTCTAGCTAAAAGAGCTAAGATCGTGATTATCTCCGTTGCTGAATGAGCTAGGAAGCTATTCAACTCCGATCTAAAAGAGACACACTAACTTCATGTACAAACACCGTTATTTTGTCTCCTAACTCATTTTCCTAACAAAACAACCTCAATGATAAGACGCACGCTGTTTTCAATGCATTTCTAGCTAAAAGAGCTAAGATCGTGATTATCTCTTTTCCTGAATGAGCTAGGAGGCTATTCAACTCTAATCTAAGAGAGACTCACTAACTTCATGTAGAAACACCGTTATTTTGTCTCCTAACTAATTTTCCTAGCAAGACAACTTCAATGATAAGACGCACACTGTTTTCCATGCAATTCTTGTTAAAAGAGCTAAGATCGTGAATGTCTCTGTTGCTGAATGAGCTAGGACGCTATTCAACTCTAATCTAAGAGAGACTCACTAACTTCATGTAGGAACACCGTTACTTTGTCTCCTAACTCATTTTCCTAACAAGACAACCTCAATGATAAGACGCACACTGTTTTTCATGCAGTTCTTGCTAAAAGAGCTAAGATCGTGATTGTCTCTGTTGCTGAATGAGCTAGGAAGCTATTCAACTCTAATCTAAGAGAGACTCACTAACTTCATGTAGGAACACCGTTACTTTGTCTCCTAACTCATTTTCCTAACACGACAACCTCAATGATAAGATGCACACTGTTTTTTATGCATTTCTAGCTAAAAGAGCTAAGATCGTGATTATCTCCGTTGCTGAATGAGCTAGGAAGCTATTCAACTCCGATCTAAAAGAGACACACTAACTTCATGTACAAACACCGTTATTTTGTCTCCTAACTGATTTTCCTAACAAAACAACTTCAGTGATAAGACGCACACTGTTTTCTATGCATTTCTAGCTAAAAGAGCTAAGATCGTGATTGTCTCTGTTGCTGAATGAGCTAGGAAGCTTTTCAACTCCAATCTAAAAGAGACACACTAACTTCATGTACAAACACCGTTATTTTGTCTCCTAACTCATTTTCCTAACAAGACAACCTCAGTGATAAGACGCACACTGTTTTTTATGCATTTCTAGCTAAAAGAGCTAAGATCGTGATTATCTCTGTTGCTGAATGAGCTAGGAGGCTATTCAACTCCGATCTAAAAGAGACACACTAACTTCATCTACAAACACCGTTATTTTGTCTCCTAACTCATTTTCCTAACAAAACAACCTCAATGATAAGACGCACGCTGATTTCAATGCATTTCTTGCTAAAAGAGCTAAGATCGTGATTGTCTCTGTTGCTGAATGAGCTAGGACACTATTCAACTCTAATCTAAGAGAGACTCACTAACTTCATGTAGGAACACCGTTACTTTGTCTCCTAACTCATTTTCCTAACAAGACAACCTCAATGATAAGACGCACACTGTTTTTCATGCATTTCTAGCTAAAAGAGCTAAGATCGTGATTATCTCTGTTGCTGAATGAGCTAGGAGGCTATTCAACTCCGATCTAAAAGAGACACACTAACTTCATGTAGAAACACCGTTATTTTGTCTCCTAACTCATTTTCCTAACAAAACAACCTCAATGATAAGACGCACACTGTTTTCCATGCATTTCTTGCTAAAAGAGCTAAGATCGTGATTGTCTCTGTTGCTGAATGAGCTAGGACGCTATTCAACTCTAATCTAAGAGAGACTCACTAACTTCATGTAGAAACACCGTTATTTTGTCTCCTAACTAATTTTCCTAGCAAGACAACTTCAATGATAAGACGCACACTGTTTTCCATGCAATTCTTGTTAAAAGAGCTAAGATCGTGAATGTCTCTGTTGCTGAATGAGCTAGGACGCTATTCAACTCTAATCTAAGAGAGACTCACTAACTTCATGTAGGAACACCGTTACTTTGTCTCCTAACTCATTTTCCTAACAAGACAACCTCAATGATAAGACGCACACTGTTTTCCATGCATTTCTTGCTAAAAGAGCTAAGATCGTGATTGCCTCTGTTGCTGAATGAGCTAGGAAGCTATTCAACTCTAATCTAAGAGAGACTCACTAACTTCATGTAGGAACACCGTTACTTTGTCTCCTAACTCATTTTCCTAACTAAACAACTTCAGTGATAAGACGCACACTGTTTTCAATGCATTTCTAGCTAAAAGAGCTAAGATCGTGATTGTCTCTGTTGCTGAATGAGCGCTATGAACGAATGAACGCTATTCAACTCTAATCTAAGAGAGACTCACTAACTTCATGTAGGAACACCGTTACTTTGTCTCCTAACTCATTTTCCTAGCAAGACAACTTCAATGATAAGACGCACACTGTTTTTCATGCATCACTTGCTAAAAGAGCTAAGATCGTGATTATCTCTGTTGCTGAATGAGCTAGGAGGCTATTCAACTCTAATCTAAGAGAGACTCACTAACTTCATGTAGGAACACCGTTATTTTGTCTCCTAACTCATTTTCTTAACAAGACAACCTCAATGATAAGACGCACACTGTTTTCAATGCATTTCTTGCTAAAAGAGCTAAGATCGTGATTGTCTCTGTTGCTGAATGAGCTAGGACGCTATTCAACTCTAATCTAAGAGAGACTCACTAACTTCATGTACAAACACCGTTATTTTGTCTCCTAACTAATTTTCCTAGCAAGACAACTTCAATGATAAGACGCACACTGTTTTCCATGCAATTCTTGTTAAAAGAGCTAAGATCGTGAATGTCTCTGTTGCTGAATGAGCTAGGACGCTATTCAACTCTAATCTAAGAGAGACTCACTAACTTCATGTAGGAACACCGTTACTTTGTCTCCTAACTCATTTTCCTAACAAGACAACCTCAATGATAAGACGCACACTGTTTTTCATGCATTTCTAGCTAAAAGAGCTAAGATCGTGATTATCTCTGTTGCTGAATGAGCTAGGAGGCTATTCAACTCCGATCTAAAAGAGACACACTAACTTCATGTAGAAACACCGTTATTTTGTCTCCTAACTCATTTTCCTAACAAGGCAACCTCATTGATAAGACGCACACTGTTTTTTATGCATTTCTAGCTAAAAGAGCTAAGATCGTGATTATCTCCGTTGCTGAATGAGCTAGGAAGCTATTCAACTCCGATCTAAAAGAGACACACTAACTTCATGTACAAACACCGTTATTTTGTCTCCTAACTGATTTTCCTAACAAAACAACTTCAGTGATAAGACGCACACTGTTTTCTATGCATTTCTAGCTAAAAGAGCTAAGATCGTGATTGTCTCTGTTGCTGAATGAGCTAGGAAGCTATTCAACTCCAATCTAAAAGAGACACACTAACTTCATGTACAAACACCGTTATTTTGTCTCCTAACTCATTTTCCTAACAAGACAACCTCAGTGATAAGACGCACACTGTTTTTTATGCATTTCTAGCTAAAAGAGCTAAGATCGTGATTATCTCTGTTGCTGAATGAGCTAGGAGGCTATTCAACTCCGATCTAAAAGAGACACACTAACTTCATCTACAAACACCGTTATTTTGTCTCCTAACTCATTTTCCTAACAAAACAACCTCAATGATAAGACGCACGCTGATTTCAATGCATTTCTTGCTAAAAGAGCTAAGATCGTGATTGTCTCTGTTGCTGAATGAGCTAGGACACTATTCAACTCTAATCTAAGAGAGACTCACTAACTTCATGTAGGAACACCGTTACTTTGTCTCCTAACTCATTTTCCTAACAAGACAACCTCAATGATAAGACGCACACTGTTCTTCATGCATTTCTAGCTAAAAGAGCTAAGATCGTGATTATCTCTGTTGCTGAATGAGCTAGGAGGCTATTCAACTCCGATCTAAAAGAGACACACTAACTTCATGTAGAAACACCGTTATTTTGTCTCCTAACTCATTTTCCTAACAAGACAACCTCAATGATAAGACGCACACTGTTTTCCATGCATTTCTTGCTAAAAGAGCTAAGATCGTGATTGTCTCTGTTGCTGAATGAGCTAGGACGCTATTCAACTCTAATCTAAGAGAGACTCACTAACTTCATGTAGAAACACCGTTATTTTGTCTCCTAACTAATTTTCCTAGCAAGACAACTTCAATGATAAGACGCACACTGTTTTCCATGCAATTCTTGTTAAAAGAGCTAAGATCGTGAATGTCTCTGTTGCTGAATGAGCTAGGACGCTATTCAACTCTAATCTAAGAGAGACTCACTAACTTCATGTAGGAACACCGTTACTTTGTCTCCTAACTCATTTTCCTAACAAGACAACCTCAATGATAAGACGCACACTGTTTTCCATGCATTTCTTGCTAAAAGAGCTAAGATCGTGATTGCCTCTGTTGCTGAATGAGCTAGGAAGCTATTCAACTCTAATCTAAGAGAGACTCACTAACTTCATGTAGGAACACCGTTACTTTGTCTCCTAACTCATTTTCCTAACTAAACAACTTCAGTGATAAGACGCACACTGTTTTCAATGCATTTCTAGCTAAAAGAGCTAAGATCGTGATTGTCTCTGTTGCTGAATGAGCGCTATGAACGAATGAACGCTATTCAACTCTAATCTAAGAGAGACTCACTAACTTCATGTAGGAACACCGTTACTTTGTCTCCTAACTCATTTTCCTAGCAAGACAACTTCAATGACAAGACGCACACTGTTTTTCATGCATCACTTGCTAAAAGAGCTAAGATCGTGATTATCTCTGTTGCTGAATGAGCTAGGAGGCTATTCAACTCTAATCTAAGAGAGACTCACTAACTTCATGTAGGAACACCGTTATTTTGTCTCCTAACTCATTTTCTTAACAAGACAACCTCAATGATAAGACGCACACTGTTTTCAATGCATTTCTTGCTAAAAGAGCTAAGATCGTGATTGTCTCTGTTGCTGAATGAGCTAGGACGCTATTCAACTCTAATCTAAGAGAGACTCACTAACTTCATGTACAAACACCGTTATTTTGTCTCCTAACTAATTTTCCTAGCAAGACAACTTCAATGATAAGACGCACACTGTTTTCCATGCAATTCTTGTTAAAAGAGCTAAGATCGTGAATGTCTCTGTTGCTGAATGAGCTAGGACGCTATTCAACTCTAATCTAAGAGAGACTCACTAACTTCATGTAGGAACACCGTTACTTTGTCTCCTAACTCATTTTCCTAACAAGACAACCTCAATGATAAGACGCACACTGTTTTTCATGCATTTCTAGCTAAAAGAGCTAAGATCGTGATTATCTCTGTTGCTGAATGAGCTAGGAGGCTATTCAACTCCGATCTAAAAGAGACACACTAACTTCATGTAGAAACACCGTTATTTTGTCTCCTAACTCATTTTCCTAACAAGGCAACCTCATTGATAAGACGCACACTGTTTTCCATGCATTTCTTGCTAAAAGAGCTAAGATCGTGATTGCCTCTGTTGCTGAATGAGCTAGGAAGCTATTCAACTCCGATCTAAGAGAGACTCACTAACTTCATGTAGGAACACCGTTACTTTGTCTCCTAACTCATTTTCCTAACAAGACAACCTCAATGATAAGATGCACACTGTTTTCTATGCATTTCTAGCTAAAAGAGCTAAAATCGTGATTATCTCCGTTGTTGAATGAGCTAGGACGCTATTCAACTCTGATCTAAAAGAGACACACTAACTTCATGTACAAACACTGTTATTTTGTCTCCTAACTCATTTTCCTAACTAAACAACTTCAGTGATAAGACGCACACTGTTTTCAATGCATTTCTAGCTAAAAGAGCTAAGATCGTGATTGTCTCTGTTGCTGAATGAGCTAGGACGCTATTCAACTCTAATCTAAGAGAGACTCACTAACTTCATGTAGGAACACCGTTACTTTGTCTCCTAACTCATTTTCCTAACAAGACAACCTCAATGATAAGACGCACACTGTTTTCAATGCATTTCTAGCTAAAAGAGCTAAGATCGTGATTGTCTCTGTTGCTGAATGAGCTAGGACGCTATTCAACTCTAATCTAGGAGAGACTCACTAACTTCATGTAGGAACACCGTTACTTTGTCTCCTAACTCATTTTCCTAACAAGACAACCTCAATGATAAGACGCACACTGTTTTCAATGCATTTCTAGCTAAAAGAGCTAAGATCGTGATTGTCTCTGTTGCTGAATGAGCTAGGACGCTATTCAACTCTAATCTAGGAGAGACTCACTAACTTCATGTAGGAACACCGTTACTTTGTCTCCTAACTCATTTTCCTAACAAGACAACCTCAATGATAAGACGCACACTGTTTTCGAAGCATTTCTTGCTAAAAGAGCTAAGATCGTGATTATCTCTGTTGCTGAATGATCTTGGGGGCTAATTCAACTCCGATCTAAAAGAGACACACTAACTTAATGTAGAAACACCGTTATTTTTTCTCCTAACTCATTTTCCTAACAAGACAACCTTAATGATAAGACAAACACTGTTTTCCATGCATTTCTTGCTAAAAGAGCTAAGATCGTGATTATCTCTGTTGCTGAATGAGCTAGGGGGCTATTCAACTCCGATCTAAAAGAGACACACTAACTTAATGTAGAAACCCCGTTATTTTGTCTCCTAACTCATTTTCCTAACAAGACAACCTCAATGATAAGACGCACACTGTTTTCCATGCATTTCTTGCTAAAAGAGCTAAGATCGTGATTATCTCTGTTGCTGAATGAGCTAGGGGGCTAATTCAACTCCGATCTAAAAGAGACACACTAACTTAATGTAGAAACACCGTTATTTTGTATCCTAACTCATTTTCCTAACAAGACAACCTCAATGATAAGACGAACACTGTTTTTTTTATGCATTTCTTGCTATCTCTGTTGCTGAATCAGCTAGGGGGCTATTCAACTCTGATCTAAAAGAGACACACTAACTTAATGTAGAAACACCGTTATTGTGTCTCCTAACTCATTTTCCTAACAAGACAACCTCAATGATAAGACGCACACTGTTTTCCATGCATTTCTTGCTAAAAGAGCTAAGATTGTGATTATCTCTGTTGCTGAATGAGCTAGGGGGCTAATTCAACTCCGATCTAAAAGAGACACAATAACTTAATGTAGAAACACCGTTATTTTGTATCCTAACTCATTTTCCCAACAAGACAACCTCAATGATAAGACGCACACTGTTTTCCATGCATTTCTTGCTAAAAGAGCTAAGATAGTGATTATCTTTATTGCTGAATGAGCTAGGGGGCTATTCAACTCCGATCTAAAAGAGACACACTAGCTTAATGTAGAAACACCGTTATTGTGTCTCCTAACTCATTTTCCTAACAAGACAACCTCAATGATAAGACGAACACTGTTTTCCATGCATTTCTTGCTAAAAGAGCTAAGATCGTGATTATCTCTGTTGCTGAATGAGCTAGGGGGCTATTCAACTCCGATCTAAAAGAGACACACTAACTTAATGTAGAAACACCGTTATTTTGTCTCCTAACTCATTTTCCTAACAAGACAACCTCAATGATAAGACGAACACTGTTTTCCATGCATTTCTTGCTGAAAGAGCTAAGATCGTGATTATCTCTGTTGCTGAATGAGCTAGGGGGCTAATTCAACTCCGATCTAAAAGAGACACACTAACTTAATGTAGAAACACCGTTATTTTGACTCCTAACTCATTTTCCTAACAAGACAACCTCAATGATAAGACGAACACTGTTTTCCATGCATTTCTTGCTAAAAGAGCTAAGGGGGCTAATTCAACTCCGATCTAAAAGAGACACACTAACTTAATGTAGAAACACCGTTATTTTGTCTCCTAACTCATTTTCCTAACAAGACAACCTCAATGATAAGACGCACACTGTTTTCCATGCATTTCTTGCTAAAAGAGCTAAGATCGTGATTATCTCTGTTGCTGAATGATCTTGGGGGCTAATTCAACTCCGATCTAAAAGAGACACACTAACTTAATGTAGAAACACCGTTATTTTTTCTCCTAACTCATTTTCCTAACAAGACAACCTCAATGATAAGACGCACACTGTTTTCCATGAATTTCTTGCTAAAAGAGCTAAGATCGTGATTATCTCTGTTGCTGAATGATCTTGGGGGCTAATTCAACTCCGATCTAAAAGAGACACACTAACTTAATGTAGAAACACCGTTATTTTTTCTCCTAACTCATTTTCCTAACAAGACAACCTCAATGATAAGACAAACACTGTTTTCCATGCATTTCTTGCTAAAAGAGCTAAGATCGTGATTATCTCTGTTGCTGAATGAGCTAGGGGGCTATTCAACTCCGATCTAAAAGAGACACACTAACTTAATGTAGAAACACCGTTATTTTGTATCCTAACTCATTTTCCTAACAAGACAACCTCAATGATAAGACGAACACTGTTTTTTTTATGCATTTCTTGCTATCTCTGTTGCTGAATCAGCTAGGGGGCTATTCAACTCTGATCTAAAAGAGACACACTAACTTAATGTAGAAACACCGTTATTGTGTCTCCTAACTCATTTTCCTAACAAGACAACCTCAATGATAAGACGCACACTGTTTTCCATGCATTTCTTGCTAAAAGAGCTAAGATTGTGATTATCTCTGTTGCTGAATGAGCTAGGGGGCTAATTCAACTCCGATCTAAAAGAGACACAATAACTTAATGTAGAAACACCGTTATTTTGTATCCTAACTCATTTTCCCAACAAGACAACCTCAATGATAAGACGCACACTGTTTTCCATGCATTTCTTGCTAAAAGAGCTAAGATAGTGATTATCTTTATTGCTGAATGAGCTAGGGGGCTATTCAACTCCGATCTAAAAGAGACACACTAGCTTAATGTAGAAACACCGTTATTGTGTCTCCTAACTCATTTTCCTAACAAGACAACCTCAATGATAAGACGAACACTGTTTTCCATGCATTTCTTGCTAAAAGAGCTAAGATCGTGATTATCTCTGTTGCTGAATGAGCTAGGGGGCTATTCAACTCCGATCTAAAAGAGACACACTAACTTAATGTAGAAACACCGTTATTTTGTCTCCTAACTCATTTTCCTAACAAGACAACCTCAATGATAAGACGAACACTGTTTTCCATGCATTTCTTGCTGAAAGAGCTAAGATCGTGATTATCTCTGTTGCTGAATGAGCTAGGGGGCTAATTCAACTCCGATCTAAAAGAGACACACTAACTTAATGTAGAAACACCGTTATTTTGACTCCTAACTCATTTTCCTAACAAGACAACCTCAATGATAAGACGAACACTGTTTTCCATGCATTTCTTGCTAAAAGAGCTAAGGGGGCTAATTCAACTCCGATCTAAAAGAGACACACTAACTTAATGTAGAAACACCGTTATTTTGTCTCCTAACTCATTTTCCTAACAAGACAACCTCAATGATAAGACGCACACTGTTTTCCATGCATTTCTTGCTAAAAGAGCTAAGATCGTGATTATCTCTGTTGCTGAATGATCTTGGGGGCTAATTCAACTCCGATCTAAAAGAGACACACTAACTTAATGTAGAAACACCGTTATTTTTTCTCCTAACTCATTTTCCTAACAAGACAACCTCAATGATAAGACGCACACTGTTTTCCATGAATTTCTTGCTAAAAGAGCTAAGATCGTGATTATCTCTGTTGCTGAATGATCTTGGGGGCTAATTCAACTCCGATCTAAAAGAGACACACTAACTTAATGTAGAAACACCGTTATTTTTTCTCCTAACTCATTTTCCTAACAAGACAACCTCAATGATAAGACAAACACTGTTTTCCATGCATTTCTTGCTAAAAGAGCTAAGATCGTGATTATCTCTGTTGCTGAATGAGCTAGGGGGCTATTCAACTCCGATCTAAAAGAGACACACTAACTTAATGTAGAAACACCGTTATTTTGTCTCCTAACTCATTTTCCTAACAAGACAACCTCAATGATAAGACGCACACTGTTTTCCATGCATTTCTTGCTAAAAGAGCTAAGATCGTGATTATCTCTGTTGCTGAATGAGCTAGGGGGCTAATTCAACTCCGATCTAAAAGAGACACACTAACTTAATGTAGAAACACCGTTATTTTGTATCCTAACTCATTTTCCTAACAAGACAACCTCAATGATAAGACGAACACTGTTTTTTTTATGCATTTCTTGCTATCTCTGTTGCTGAATCAGCTAGGGGGCTATTCAACTCTGATCTAAAAGAGACACACTAACTTAATGTAGAAACACCGTTATTTTGTCTCCTAACTCATTTTCCTAACAAGACAACCTCAATGATAAGACGCACACTGTTTTCCATGCATTTCTTGCTAAAAGAGCTAAGATCGTGATTATCTCTGTTGCTGAATGAGCTAGGGGGCTAATTCAACTCCGATCTAAAAGAGACACACTAACTTAATGTAGAAACACCGTTATTTTGTCTCCTAACTCATTTTCCTAACAAGACAACCTCAATGATAAGACGAACACTGTTTTCCATGCATTTCTTGCTAAAAGAGCTAAGATCGTGATTATCTCTGTTGCTGAATGAGCTAGGGGGCTATTCAACTCTGATCTAAAAGAGACACACTAACTTAATGTAGAAACACCGTTATTGTGTCTCCTAACTCATTTTCCTAACAAGACAACCTCAATGATAAGACGCACACTGTTTTCCATGCATTTCTTGCTAAAAGAGCTAAGATTGTGATTATCTCTGTTGCTGAATGAGCTAGGGGGCTAATTCAACTCCGATCTAAAAGAGACACAATAACTTAATGTAGAAACACCGTTATTTTGTCTCCTAACTCATTTTCCCAACAAGACAACCTCAATGATAAGACGCACACTGTTTTCCATGCATTTCTTGCTAAAAGAGCTAAGATAGTGATTATCTTTATTGCTGAATGAGCTAGGGGGCTATTCAACTCCGATCTAAAAGAGACACACTAGCTTAATGTAGAAACACCGTTATTGTGTCTCCTAACTCATTTTCCTAACAAGACAACCTCAATGATAAGACGAACACTGTTTTCCATGCATTTCTTGCTAAAAGAGCTAAGATCGTGATTATCTCTGTTGCTGAATGAGCTAGGGGGCTATTCAACTCCGATCTAAAAGAGACACACTAACTTAATGTAGAAACACCGTTATTTTGTCTCCTAACTCATTTTCCTAACAAGACAACCTCAATGATAAGACGAACAGTGTTTTCCATGCATTTCTTGCTGAAAGAGCTAAGATCGTGATTATCTCTGTTGCTGAATGAGCTAGGGGGCTAATTCAACTCCGATCTAAAAGAGACACACTAACTTAATGTAGAAACACCGTTATTTTGTCTCCTAACTCATTTTCCTAACAAGACAACCTCAATGATAAGACGAACACTGTTTTCCATGCATTTCTTGCTAAAAGAGCTAAGATAGTGATTATCTCAGTTGCTGAATGAGCTAGGGGGCTAATTCAACTCCGATCTAAAAGAGACACACTAACTTAATGTAGAAACACCGTTATTTTGTCTCCTTACTCATTTTCCTAACAAGACAACCTCAATGATAAGACGCACACTGTTTTCCATGCATTTCTTGCTAAAAGAGCTAAGATCGTGATTATCTCTGTTGCTGAAAGAGCTAGGGGGCTATTCAACTCCGATCTAAAAGAGACACACTAACTTAATGTAAAAACACCGTTATTTTGTCTCCTAACTCATTTTCCTAACAAGACAACCTCAATGATAAGACGCACTCTGTTTTCCATGCATTTCTTGCTAAAAGAGCTAAGATCGTGATTATTTCTGTTTCTGATTGAGCTAGGGGGCTAATTTAACTCCGATCTAAAAGAGACACACTAACTTATTGTAGAAACACCGTTATTTTTTCTCCTAACTCATTTTCCTAACAAGAAAACCTCAATGATAAGACGCACACTGTTTTCCATGCATTTCTTGCTAAAAGAGCTAAGATCGTGATTATCTCTGTTGCTGAATGAGCTAGGGGGCTAATTCAAATCCGATCTAAAAGAGACACACTAACTTAATGTAGAAACACCGTTATTTTGTCTCCTAACTCATTTTCCTAACAAGACAACCTCAATGATAAGACGCACACTGTTTTCCATGAATTTCTTGCTAAAAGAGCTAAGATCGTGATTATCTCTGTTGCTGAATGAGCTAGGGGGCCATTCAACTCCGAACTAAAAGAGACACACTAACTTAATGTAGAAACACCGTTATTTTGTCTCCTAACTCATTTTCCTAACAAGACAACCTCAATGATAAGACAAACACTGTTTTCCATGCATTTCTTGCTGAAAGAGCTAAGATCCTGATTATCTCTGTTTCTGAATAAGCTAGGGGGCCATTCAACTCCGATCTAAAAGAGACACACTAACTTAATGTAGAAACACCGTTATTTTGTCTCCTAACTCATTTTCCTAACAAGACAACCTCAATGATAAGACGAACACTGTTTTCCATGCATTTCTTGATAAAAGAGCTAAGATCGTGATTATCTCTGTTGCTGAATGATCTAGGGGGCTATTCATCTCCGATCTAAAAGAGACACACTAACTTACTGTAGAAACACCGTTATTTTGTCTCCTAACTCATTTTCCTAACAAGACAACCTCAATGATAAGACGCACACTGTTTTCGAAGCATTTCTTGCTAAAAGAGCTAAGATCGTGATTATCTCTGTTGCTGAATGAGCTAGGTTGCTATTCAAATCCGATCTAAAAGAGACACACTGATTTAATATAGAAACACCATTATTTTGTCTCCTAACTAATTTTCCTAACAAGACAACCTCAATGATAAGACGAACACTGTTTTCCATGCATTTCTTGCTAAAAGAGCTAAGATCGTGATTATCTCTGTTGCTGAATGAGCTAGGGGGCTATTCAACTCCGATCTAAAAGAGACACACTAACTTAATGTAGAAACACCGTTATTTTGTCTCCTAACTCATTTTCCTAACAAGACAACCTCAATGATAAGACGAACACTGTTTTCCATGCATTTCTTGCTAAAAGAGCTAAGATCGTGATTATCTCTGTTGCTGAATGAGCTAGGGGGCTAATTCAACTCCGATCTAAAAGAGACACACTAACTTAATGTAGAAACACCGTTATTTTGTCTCCTAACTCATTTTCCTAACAAGACAACCTCAATGATAAGACGAACACTGTTTTCCATGCATTTCTTGCTAAAAGAGCTAAGATCGTGATTATCTCTGTTGCTGAATGAGCTAGGGGGCCATTCAACTCCGATCTAAAAGAGACACACTAACTTAATGTAGAAACACCATTATTTTGTCTCCTAACTCATTTTCCTAACAAGACAACCTCAATGATAAGACGAACACTGTTTTCCATGCATTTCTTGCTAAAAGAGCTAAGATCGTGATTATCTCTGTTGCTGAATGAGCTAGGGGGCTATTCAACTCCGATCTAAAAGAGACACACTAACTTAATGTAGAAACACCGTTATTTTGTCTCCTAACTCATTTTCCTAACAAGACAACCTCAATGATAAGACGAACACTGTTTTCCATGCATTTCTTGCTAAAAGAGCTAAGATCATGATTATCTCTGTTGCTGAATGAGCTAGGGGGCTAATTCAACTCCGATCTAAAAGAGACACACTAACTTAATGTAGAAACACCGTTATTTTGTCTCCTAACTCATTTTCCTAACAAGACAACCTCAATGATAAGACGAACACTGTTTTCCATGCATTTCTTGCTAAAAGAGCTAAGATCGTGATTATCTCTGTTGCTGAATGAGCTAGGGGGCCATTCAACTCCGATCTAAAAGAGACACACTAACTTAATGTAGAAACACCATTATTTTGTCTCCTAACTCATTTTCCTAACAAGACAACCTCAATGATAAGACGAACACTGTTTTCCATGCATTTCTTGCTAAAAGAGCTAAGATCGTGATTATCTCTGTTGCTGAATGAGCTAGGGGGCTATTCAACTCCGATCTAAAAGAGACACACTAACTTAATGTAGAAACACCGTTATTTTGTCTCCTAACTCATTTTCCTAACAAGACAACCTCAATGATAAGACGAACACTGTTTTCCATGCATTTCTTGCTAAAAGAGCTAAGATCGTGATTATCTCTGTTGCTGAATGAGCTAGGGGGCTATTCAACTCCGATCTAAAAGAGACACACTAACTTAATGTAAAAACACCGTTATTTTGTCTCCTAACTCATTTTCCTAACAAGACAACCTCAATGATAAGACGCACTCTGTTTTCCATGCATTTCTTGCTAAAACAGCTAAGATCGTGATTATTTCTGTTTCTGATTGAGCTAGGGGGCTAATTTAACTCCGATCTAAAAGAGACACACTAACTTATTGTAGAAACACCGTTATTTTTTCTCCTAACTCATTTTCCTAACAAGAAAACCTCAATGATAAGACGCACACTGTTTTCCATGCATTTCTTGCTAAAAGAGCTAAGATCGTGATTATCTCTGTTGCTGAATGAGCTAGGGGGCTAATTCAAATCCGATCTAAAAGAGACACACTAACTTAATGTAGAAACACCGTTATTTTGTCTCCTAACTCATTTTCCTAACAAGACAACCTCAATGATAAGACGCACACTGTTTTCCATGAATTTCTTGCTAAAAGAGCTAAGATCGTGATTATCTCTGTTGCTGAATCAGCTAGGGGGCTATTCAACTCTGATCTAAAAGAGACACACTAACTTAATGTAGAAACACCGTTATTTTGTCTCCTAACTCATTTTCCTAACAAGACAACCTCAATGATAAGACGCACACTGTTTTCCATGCATTTCTTGCTAAAAGAGCTAAGATCGTGATTATCTCTGTTGCTGAATGAGCTAGGGGGCTAATTCAACTCCGATATAAAAGAGACACACTAACTTAATGTAGAAATACCGTTATTTTGTCTCATAGCTCATTTTCCTAACAAGACAACCTCAATGATAAGACGAACACTGTTTTCCATGCATTTCTTGCTAAAAGAGCTAAGATCGTGATTATCTCTGTTGCTGAATGAGCTAGGGGGCCATTCAACTCCGAACTAAAAGAGACACACTAACTTAATGTAGAAACACCGTTATTTTGTCTCCTAACTCATTTTCCTAACAAGACAACCTCAATGATAAGACGAACACTGTTTTCCATGCATTTCTTGCTGAAAGAGCTAAGATCCTGATTATCTCTGTTTCTGAATAAGCTAGGGGGCCATTCAACTCCGATCTAAAAGAGACACACTAACTTAATGTAGAAACACCGTTATTTTGTCTCCTAACTCATTTTACTAACAAGACAACCTCAATGATAAGACGAACACTGTTTTCCATGCATTTCTTGATAAAAGAGCTAAGATCGTGATTATCTCTGTTGCTGAATATTCTAGGGGGCTATTCAACTCCAATCTAAAAGAGACACACTAACTTACTGTAGAAACACCGTTATTTTGTCTCCTAACTCATTTTCCTAACAAGACAACCTCAATGATAAGACGCACACTGTTTTCGAAGCATTTCTTGCTAAAAGAGCTAAGATCGTGATTATCTCTGTTGCTGAATGAGCTAGGTTGCTATTCAAATCCGATCTAAAAGAGACACACTGATTTAATATAGAAACACCATTATTTTGTCTCCTAACTCATTTTCCTAACAAGACAACCTCAATGATAAGACGAACACTGTTTTCCATGCATTTCTTGCTAAAAGAGCTAAGATCGTGATTATCTCTGTTGCTGAATGAGCTAGGGGGCTATTCAACTCCGATCTAAAAGAGACACACTAACTTAATGTAGAAACACCGTTATTTTGTCTCCTAACTCATTTTCCTAACAAGACAAAATCAATGATAAGACGAACACTGTTTTCCATGCATTTCTTGCTAAAAGAGCTAAGATCGTGATTATCTCTGTTGCTGAATGAGCTAGGGGGCTAATTCAACTCCGATCTAAAAGAGACACACTAACTTAATGTAGAAACAACGTTATTTTGTCTCCTAACTCATTTTCCTAACAAGACAACCTCAATGATAAGACGAACACTGTTTTCCATGCATTTCTTGCTAAAAGAGCTAAGATCGTGATTATCTCTGTTGCTGAATGAGCTAGGGGGCCATTCAACTCCGATCTAAAAGAGACACACTAACTTAATGTAGAAACACCATTATTTTGTCTCCTAACTCATTTTCCTAACAAGACAACCTCAATGATAAGACGAACACTGTTTTCCATGCATTTCTTGCTAAAAGAGCTAAGATCGTGATTATCTCTGTTGCTGAATGAGCTAGGAAGCTATTCAACTCCGATCTAAAAGAGACACACTAACTTCATGTACAAACACCGTTATTTTGTCTCCTAACTCATTTTCCTAACAAAACAACCTCAATGATAAGACGCACGCTGATTTCAATGCATTTCTAGCTAAAAGAGCTAAGATCGTGATTGTCTCTGTTGCTGAATGAGCTAGGACGCTATTCAACTCTAATCTAAGAGAGACTCACTAACTTAATGTAGGAACACCCTTACTTTGTCTCCTAACTCATTTTCCTAACAAGAAAACCTCAATGATAAGACGCACACTGTTTTTCATGCATTTCTAGCTGCTAAGATCGTGATTATCTCTGTTGCTGAATGAGCTAGGAGGCTATTCAACTCCGATCTAAAAGAGACACACTAACTTCATGTACAAACACCGTTATTTTGTCTCCTAACTCATTTTCCTAACAAGACAACCTCAATGATAAGAAGCACACTGTTTTCCATGCATTTCTTGCTAAAAGAGCTAAGATCGTGATTGTCTCTGTTGCTGAATCAGCTAGGAAGCTATTCAATTCTAATCTAAGAGAGACTCACTACCTTCATGTAGGAACACCGTTTCTTTGTCTCCTAACTCATTTTCCTAACAAGACAACCTCAATGATAAGACGAACACTGTTTTTTTTATGCATTTCTTGCTATCTCTGTTGCTGAATCAGCTAGGGGGCTATTCAACTCTGATCTAAAAGAGACACACTAACTTAATGTAGAAACACCGTTATTTTGTCTCCTAACTCATTTTCCTAACAAGACAACCTCAATGATAAGACGCACACTGTTTTCCATGCATTTCTTGCTAAAAGAGCTAAGATCGTGATTATCTCTGTTGCTGAATGAGCTAGGGGGCTAATTCAACTCCGATCTAAAAGAGACACACTAACTTAATGTAGAAACACCGTTATTTTGTCTCCTAACTCATTTTTCTAACAAGACAACCTCAATGATAAGACGAACACTGTTTTCCATGCATTTCTTGCTAAAAGAGCTAAGATCGTGATTATCTCTGTTGCTGAATGAGCTAGGGGGCTATTCAACTCTGATCTAAAAGAGACACACTAACTTAATGTAGAAACACCGTTATTGTGTCTCCTAACTCATTTTCCTAACAAGACAACCTCAATGATAAGACGCACACTGTTTTCCATGCATTTCTTGCTAAAAGAGCTAAGATTGTGATTATCTCTGTTGCTGAATGAGCTAGGGGGCTAATTCAACTCCGATCTAAAAGAGACACAATAACTTAATGTAGAAACACCGTTATTTTGTCTCCTAACTCATTTTCCCAACAAGACAACCTCAATGATAAGACGCACACTGTTTTCCATGCATTTCTTGCTAAAAGAGCTAAGATAGTGATTATCTTTATTGCTGAATGAGCTAGGGGGCTATTCAACTCCGATCTAAAAGAGACACACTAGCTTAATGTAGAAACACCGTTATTGTGTCTCCTAACTCATTTTCCTAACAAGACAACCTCAATGATAAGACGAACACTGTTTTCCATGCATTTCTTGCTAAAAGAGCTAAGATCGTGATTATCTCTGTTGCTGAATGAGCTAGGGGGCTATTCAACTCCGATCTAAAAGAGACACACTAACTTAATGTAGAAACACCGTTATTTTGTCTCCTAACTCATTTTCCTAACAAGACAACCTCAATGATAAGACGAACAGTGTTTTCCATGCATTTCTTGCTGAAAGAGCTAAGATCGTGATTATCTCTGTTGCTGAATGAGCTAGGGGGCTAATTCAACTCCGATCTAAAAGAGACACACTAACTTAATGTAGAAACACCGTTATTTTGTCTCCTAACTCATTTTCCTAACAAGACAACCTCAATGATAAGACGAACACTGTTTTCCATGCATTTCTTGCTAAAAGAGCTAAGATAGTGATTATCTCAGTTGCTGAATGAGCTAGGGGGCTAATTCAACTCCGATCTAAAAGAGACACACTAACTTAATGTAGAAACACCGTTATTTTGTCTCCTTACTCATTTTCCTAACAAGACAACCTCAATGATAAGACGCACACTGTTTTCCATGCATTTCTTGCTAAAAGAGCTAAGATCGTGATTATCTCTGTTGCTGAATGAGCTAGGGGGCTATTCAACTCCGATCTAAAAGAGACACACTAACTTAATGTAAAAACACCGTTATTTTGTCTCCTAACTCATTTTCCTAACAAGACAACCTCAATGATAAGACGCACTCTGTTTTCCATGCATTTCTTGCTAAAAGAGCTAAGATCGTGATTATTTCTGTTTCTGATTGAGCTAGGGGGCTAATTTAACTCCGATCTAAAAGAGACACACTAACTTATTGTAGAAACACCGTTATTTTTTCTCCTAACTCATTTTCCTAACAAGAAAACCTCAATGATAAGACGCACACTGTTTTCCATGCATTTCTTGCTAAAAGAGCTAAGATCGTGATTATCTCTGTTGCTGAATGAGCTAGGGGGCTAATTCAAATCCGATCTAAAAGAGACACACTAACTTAATGTAGAAACACCGTTATTTTGTCTCCTAACTCATTTTCCTAACAAGACAACCTCAATGATAAGACGCACACTGTTTTCCATGAATTTCTTGCTAAAAGAGCTAAGATCGTGATTATCTCTGTTGCTGAATGAGCTAGGGGGCCATTCAACTCCGAACTAAAAGAGACACACTAACTTAATGTAGAAACACCGTTATTTTGTCTCCTAACTCATTTTCCTAACAAGACAACCTCAATGATAAGACAAACACTGTTTTCCATGCATTTCTTGCTGAAAGAGCTAAGATCCTGATTATCTCTGTTTCTGAATAAGCTAGGGGGCCATTCAACTCCGATCTAAAAGAGACACACTAACTTAATGTAGAAACACCGTTATTTTGTCTCCTAACTCATTTTCCTAACAAGACAACCTCAATGATAAGACGAACACTGTTTTCCATGCATTTCTTGATAAAAGAGCTAAGATCGTGATTATCTCTGTTGCTGAATGATCTAGGGGGCTATTCATCTCCGATCTAAAAGAGACACACTAACTTACTGTAGAAACACCGTTATTTTGTCTCCTAACTCATTTTCCTAACAAGACAACCTCAATGATAAGACGCACACTGTTTTCGAAGCATTTCTTGCTAAAAGAGCTAAGATCGTGATTATCTCTGTTGCTGAATGAGCTAGGTTGCTATTCAAATCCGATCTAAAAGAGACACACTGATTTAATATAGAAACACTATTATTTTGTCTCCTAACTAATTTTCCTAACAAGACAACCTCAATGATAAGACGAACACTGTTTTCCATGCATTTCTTGCTAAAAGAGCTAAGATCGTGATTATCTCTGTTGCTGAATGAGCTAGGGGGCTATTCAACTCCGATCTAAAAGAGACACACTAACTTAATGTAGAAACACCGTTATTTTGTCTCCTAACTCATTTTCCTAACAAGACAACCTCAATGATAAGACGAACACTGTTTTCCATGCATTTCTTGCTAAAAGAGCTAAGATCGTGATTATCTCTGTTGCTGAATGAGCTAGGGGGCTAATTCAACTCCGATCTAAAAGAGACACACTAACTTAATGTAGAAACACCGTTATTTTGTCTCCTAACTCATTTTCCTAACAAGACAACCTCAATGATAAGACGAACACTGTTTTCCATGCATTTCTTGCTAAAAGAGCTAAGATCGTGATTATCTCTGTTGCTGAATGAGCTAGGGGGCCATTCAACTCCGATCTAAAAGAGACACACTAACTTAATGTAGAAACACCATTATTTTGTCTCCTAACTCATTTTCCTAACAAGACAACCTCAATGATAAGACGAACACTGTTTTCCATGCATTTCTTGCTAAAAGAGCTAAGATCGTGATTATCTCTGTTGCTGAATGAGCTAGGGGGCTATTCAACTCCGATCTAAAAGAGACACACTAACTTAATGTAGAAACACCGTTATTTTGTCTCCTAACTCATTTTCCTAACAAGACAACCTCAATGATAAGACGAACACTGTTTTCCATGCATTTCTTGCTAAAAGAGCTAAGATCATGATTATCTCTGTTGCTGAATGAGCTAGGGGGCTAATTCAACTCCGATCTAAAAGAGACACACTAACTTAATGTAGAAACACCGTTATTTTGTCTCCTAACTCATTTTCCTAACAAGACAACCTCAATGATAAGACGAACACTGTTTTCCATGCATTTCTTGCTAAAAGAGCTAAGATCGTGATTATCTCTGTTGCTGAATGAGCTAGGGGGCCATTCAACTCCGATCTAAAAGAGACACACTAACTTAATGTAGAAACACCATTATTTTGTCTCCTAACTCATTTTCCTAACAAGACAACCTCAATGATAAGACGAACACTGTTTTCCATGCATTTCTTGCTAAAAGAGCTAAGATCGTGATTATCTCTGTTGCTGAATGAGCTAGGGGGCTATTCAACTCCGATCTAAAAGAGACACACTAACTTAATGTAGAAACACCGTTATTTTGTCTCCTAACTCATTTTCCTAACAAGACAACCTCAATGATAAGACGAACACTGTTTTCCATGCATTTCTTGCTAAAAGAGCTAAGATCGTGATTATCTCTGTTGCTGAATGAGCTAGGGGGCTATTCAACTCCGATCTAAAAGAGACACACTAACTTAATGTAAAAACACCGTTATTTTGTCTCCTAACTCATTTTCCTAACAAGACAACCTCAATGATAAGACGCACTCTGTTTTCCATGCATTTCTTGCTAAAACAGCTAAGATCGTGATTATTTCTGTTTCTGATTGAGCTAGGGGGCTAATTTAACTCCGATCTAAAAGAGACACACTAACTTATTGTAGAAACACCGTTATTTTTTCTCCTAACTCATTTTCCTAACAAGAAAACCTCAATGATAAGACGCACACTGTTTTCCATGCATTTCTTGCTAAAAGAGCTAAGATCGTGATTATCTCTGTTGCTGAATGAGCTAGGGGGCTAATTCAAATCCGATCTAAAAGAGACACACTAACTTAATGTAGAAACACCGTTATTTTGTCTCCTAACTCATTTTCCTAACAAGACAACCTCAATGATAAGACGCACACTGTTTTCCATGAATTTCTTGCTAAAAGAGCTAAGATCGTGATTATCTCTGTTGCTGAATCAGCTAGGGGGCTATTCAACTCTGATCTAAAAGAGACACACTAACTTAATGTAGAAACACCGTTATTTTGTCTCCTAACTCATTTTCCTAACAAGACAACCTCAATGATAAGACGCACACTGTTTTCCATGCATTTCTTGCTAAAAGAGCTAAGATCGTGATTATCTCTGTTGCTGAATGAGCTAGGGGGCTAATTCAACTCCGATCTAAAAGAGACACACTAACTTAATGTAGAAATACCGTTATTTTGTCTCATAGCTCATTTTCCTAACAAGACAACCTCAATGATAAGACGAACACTGTTTTCCATGCATTTCTTGCTAAAAGAGCTAAGATCGTGATTATCTCTGTTGCTGAATGAGCTAGGGGGCCATTCAACTCCGAACTAAAAGAGACACACTAACTTAATGTAGAAACACCGTTATTTTGTCTCCTAACTCATTTTCCTAACAAGACAACCTCAATGATAAGACGAACACTGTTTTCCATGCATTTCTTGCTGAAAGAGCTAAGATCCTGATTATCTCTGTTTCTGAATAAGCTAGGGGGCCATTCAACTCCGATCTAAAAGAGACACACTAACTTAATGTAGAAACACCGTTATTTTGTCTCCTAACTCATTTTACTAACAAGACAACCTCAATGATAAGACGAACACTGTTTTCCATGCATTTCTTGATAAAAGAGCTAAGATCGTGATTATCTCTGTTGCTGAATATTCTAGGGGGCTATTCAACTCCAATCTAAAAGAGACACACTAACTTACTGTAGAAACACCGTTATTTTGTCTCCTAACTCATTTTCCTAACAAGACAACCTCAATGATAAGACGCACACTGTTTTCGAAGCATTTCTTGCTAAAAGAGCTAAGATCGTGATTATCTCTGTTGCTGAATGAGCTAGGTTGCTATTCAAATCCGATCTAAAAGAGACACACTGATTTAATATAGAAACACCATTATTTTGTCTCCTAACTCATTTTCCTAACAAGACAACCTCAATGATAAGACGAACACTGTTTTCCATGCATTTCTTGCTAAAAGAGCTAAGATCGTGATTATCTCTGTTGCTGAATGAGCTAGGGGGCTATTCAACTCCGATCTAAAAGAGACACACTAACTTAATGTAGAAACACCGTTATTTTGTCTCCTAACTCATTTTCCTAACAAGACAAAATCAATGATAAGACGAACACTGTTTTCCATGCATTTCTTGCTAAAAGAGCTAAGATCGTGATTATCTCTGTTGCTGAATGAGCTAGGGGGCTAATTCAACTCCGATCTAAAAGAGACACACTAACTTAATGTAGAAACAACGTTATTTTGTCTCCTAACTCATTTTCCTAACAAGACAACCTCAATGATAAGACGAACACTGTTTTCCATGCATTTCTTGCTAAAAGAGCTAAGATCGTGATTATCTCTGTTGCTGAATGAGCTAGGGGGCCATTCAACTCCGATCTAAAAGAGACACACTAACTTAATGTAGAAACACCATTATTTTGTCTCCTAACTCATTTTCCTAACAAGACAACCTCAATGATAAGACGAACACTGTTTTCCATGCATTTCTTGCTAAAAGAGCTAAGATCGTGATTATCTCTGTTGCTGAATGAGCTAGGAAGCTATTCAACTCCGATCTAAAAGAGACACACTAACTTCATGTACAAACACCGTTATTTTGTCTCCTAACTCATTTTCCTAACAAAACAACCTCAATGATAAGACGCACGCTGATTTCAATGCATTTCTAGCTAAAAGAGCTAAGATCGTGATTGTCTCTGTTGCTGAATGAGCTAGGACGCTATTCAACTCTAATCTAAGAGAGACTCACTAACTTAATGTAGGAACACCCTTACTTTGTCTCCTAACTCATTTTCCTAACAAGAAAACCTCAATGATAAGACGCACACTGTTTTTCATGCATTTCTAGCTGCTAAGATCGTGATTATCTCTGTTGCTGAATGAGCTAGGAGGCTATTCAACTCCGATCTAAAAGAGACACACTAACTTCATGTACAAACACCGTTATTTTGTCTCCTAACTCATTTTCCTAACAAGACAACCTCAATGATAAGAAGCACACTGTTTTCCATGCATTTCTTGCTAAAAGAGCTAAGATCGTGATTGTCTCTGTTGCTGAATCAGCTAGGAAGCTATTCAATTCTAATCTAAGAGAGACTCACTACCTTCATGTAGGAACACCGTTTCTTTGTCTCCTAACTCATTTTCCTAACAAGACAACCTCAATGATAAGACGCACACTGTTTTTCATGCATTTCTAGCTAAAAGAGCTAAGATCGAGATTATCTCTGTTGCTGAATGAGCTAGGAGGCTATTCAACTCCGATCTAAAAGAGACACACTAACTTCATGTAGAAACACCGTTATTTTGTCTCCTAACTCATTTTCCTAACAAGACAACCTCAATGATAAGACGCACACTGTTTTCCATGCATTTCTAGCTAAAAGAGCTAAGATCGTGATTATCTCTGTTGCTGAATGAGCTAGGAAGCTATTCAACTCCGATCTAAAAGAGACACACTAACTTCATGTACAAACACCGTTATTTTGTCTCCTAACTCATTTTCCTAACAAAACAACTTCAGTGATAAGACGCACACTGTTTTCAATGCATTTCTAGCTAAAAGAGCTAAGATCGTGATTGTCTCTGTTGCTGAATGAGCTAGGACGCTATTCAACTCTAATCTAAGAGAGACTCACTAACTTCATGTAGGAACACCGTTACTTTGTCTCCTAACTCATTTTCCTAGCAAGACAACTTCAATGATAAGACGCACACTGTTTTCCATGCAATTCTTGTTAAAAGAGCTAAGATCGTGATTCTCTCTGTTGCTGAATGAGCTAGGACGCTATTCAACTCTAATCTAAGAGAGACTCACTAACTTCATGTAGGAACACCGTTACTTTGTCTCCTAATTCATTTTCCTAACAAGACAACCTCAATGATAAGACGCACATTGTTTTCAATGCATTTCTAGCTAAAAGAGCTAAGATCGTGATTATCTCTGTTGCTGAATGAGCTAGGAAGCTATTCAACTCCAATCTAAAAGAGACACACTAACTTCATGTACAAACACCGTTATTTTGTCTCCTAACTCATTTTCCTAACAAAACAACCTCAATGATAAGACGCACGCTGTTTTCAATGCATTTCTAGCTAAAAGAGCTAAGATCGTGATTATCTCTTTTGCTGAATGAGCTAGGAGGCTATTCAACTCTAATCTAAGAGAGACTCACTAACTTCATGTAGGAACACCGTTACTTTGTCTCCTAACTCATTTTCCTAACAAGACAACCTCAATGATAAGACGCACACTGTTTTCTATGCATTTCTAGCTAAAAGAGCTAAGATCGTGATTATCTCTGTTGCTGAATGAGCTAGGAAGCTATTCAACTCCGATCTAAAAGAGACACACTAACTTCATGTACAAACACCGTTATTTTGTCTCCTAACTCATTTTCCTAACAAAACAACCTCAATGATAAGACGCACGCTGATTTCAATGCATTTCTAGCTAAAAGAGCTAAGATCGTGATTGTCTCTGTTGCTGAATGAGCTAGGACGCTATTCAACTCTAATCTAAGAGAGACTCACTAACTTAATGTAGGAACACCCTTACTTTGTCTCCTAACTCATTTTCCTAACAAGAAAACCTCAATGATAAGACGCACACTGTTTTTCATGCATTTCTAGCTGCTAAGATCGTGATTATCTCTGTTGCTGAATGAGCTAGGAGGCTATTCAACTCCGATCTAAAAGAGACGCACTAACTTCATGTACAAACACCGTTATTTTGTCTCCTAACTCATTTTCTTAACAAGACAACCTCAATGATAAGAAGCACACTGTTTTCCATGCATTTCTTGCTAAAAGAGCTAAGATCGTGATTGTCTCTGTTGCTGAATTAGCTAGGAAGCTATTCAACTCTAATCTAAGAGAGACTCACTACCTTCATGTAGGAACACCGTTTCTTTGTCTCCTAACTCATTTTCCTAACAAGACAACCTCAATGATAAGACGCACACTGTTTTTCATGCATTTCTAGCTAAAAGAGCTAAGATCGTGATTATCTCTGTTGCTGAATGAGCTAGGAGGCTATTCACCTCCGATCTAAAAGAGACACACTAACTTCATGTAGGTACACCGTTACTTTGTCTCCTAACTCATTTTCCTAACAAGACAATCTCAATGATAAGACGCACACTGTTTTCAATGCATTTCTTGCTAAAAGAGCTAAGATCGTGATTGTCTCTGTTGCTGAATGAGCTAGGACACTATTCAACTCTAATCTAAGAGAGACTCACTAGCTTCATGTAGGAACACCGTTACTTTGTCTCCTAACTCATTTTCCTAACAAGACAACCTCAATGATAAGACGCACACTGTTTTCTATGCATTTCTAGCTAAAAGAGCTAAGATCGTGATTGTCTCTGTTGCTGAATGAGCTAGGACGCTATTCAACTCTAATCTAAGAGAGACTCACTAACTTCATGTAGGAACACCGTTACTTTGTCTCCTAACTCATTTTCCTAACAAGACAACCTCAATGATAAGACGCACACTGTTTTCTATGCATTTCTAGCTAAAAGAGCTAAGATCGTGATTATCTCTGTTGCTGAATGAGCTAGGAAGCTATTCAACTCCGATCTAAAAGAGACACACTAACTTCATGTACAAACACCGTTTTTTTGTCTCCTAACTCATTTTCCTAACAAAACAACCTCAATGATAAGACGCACGCTGATTTCAATGCATTTCTAGCTAAAAGAGCTAAGATCGTGATTGTCTCTGTTGCTGTATGAGCTAGGACACTATTCAACTCTAATCTAAGAGAGACTCACTAACTTCATGTAGGAACACCGTTACTTTGTCTCCTAACTCATTTTCCTAACAAGACAACCTCAATGATAAGACGCACACTGTTTTCTATGAATTTCTAGCTAAAAGAGCTAAGATCGTGATTATCTCTGTTGCTGAATGAGCTAGGAAGCTATTCAACTCCAATCTAAAAGAGACGCACTAACTTCATGTACAAACACCGTTATTTTGTCTCCTAACTCATTTTCCTAACAAAACAACCTCAATGATAAGACGCACGCTGTTTTCAATGCATTTCTAGCTAAAAGAGCTAAGATCGTGATTATCTCTTTTGCTGAATGAGCTAGGAGGCTATTCAACTCTAATCTAAGAGAGACTCACTAACTTCATGTAGGAACACCGTTACTTTGTCTCCTAACTCATTTTCCTAACACGACAACCTCAATGATAAGATGCACACTGTTTTTTATGCATTTCTAGCTAAAAGAGCTAAGATCGTGATTATCTCCGTTGCTGAATGAGCTAGAAAGCTATTCAACTCCGATCTAAAAGAGACACACTAACTTCATGTACAAACACCGTTATTTTGTCTCCTAACTCATTTTCCTAACAAAACAACCTCAATGATAAGACGCACGCTGTTTTCAATGCATTTCTAGCTAAAAGAGCTAAGATCGTGATTATCTCTTTTGCTGAATGAGCTAGGAGGCTATTCAACTCTAATCTAAGAGAGACTCACTAACTTCATGTAGGAACACCGTTACTTTGTCTCCTAACTCATTTTCCTAACACGACAACCTCAATGATAAGATGCACACTGTTTTTTATGCATTTCTAGCTAAAAGAGCTAAGATCGTGATTATCTCCGTTGCTGAATGAGCTAGGAAGCTATTCAACTCCGATCTAAAAGAGACACACTAACTTCATGTACAAACACCGTTATTTTGTCTCCTAACTCATTTTCCTAACAAAACAACCTCAATGATAAGACGCACGCTGTTTTCAATGCATTTCTAGCTAAAAGAGCTAAGATCGTGATTATCTCTTTTGCTGAATGAGCTAGGAGGCTATTCAACTCTAATCTAAGAGAGACTCACTAACTTCATGTACAAACACCGTTATTTTGTCTCCTAACTCATTTTCCTAACAAGACAACCTCAATGATAAGACGCACACTGTTTTCTATGCATTTCTAGCTAAAAGAGCTAAGATCGTGATTGTCTCTGTTGCTGAATGAGCTAGGAAGCTATTCAACTCCGATCTAAGAGAGACTCACTAACTTAATGTAGGAACACCCTTACTTTGTCTCCTAACTCATTTTCCTAACAAGAAAACCTCAATGATAAGACGCACACTGTTTTTCATGCATTTCTAGCTGCTAAGATCGTGATTATCTCTGTTGCTGAATGAGCTAGGAGGCTATTCAACTCCGATCTAAAAGAGACACACTAACTTCATGTACAAACACCGTTATTTTGTCTCCTAACTCATTTTCCTAACAAGACAACCTCAATGATAAGAAGCACACTGTTTTCCATGCATTTCTTGCTAAAAGAGCTAGGATCGTGATTGTCTCTGTTGCTGAATCAGCTAGGAAGCTATTCAACTCTAATCTAAGAGAGACTCACTACCTTCATGTAGGAACACCGTTTCTTTGTCTCCTAACTCATTTTCCTAACAAGACAACCTCAATGATAAGACGCACACTGTTTTTCATGCATTTCTAGCTAAAAGAGCTAAGATCGTGATTATCTCTGTTGCTGAATGAGCTAGGAGGCTATTCACCTCCGATCTAAAAGAGACACACTAACTTCATGTAGGTACACCGTTACTTTGTCTCCTAACTCATTTTCCTAACAAGACAATCTCAATGATAAGACGCACACTGTTTTCAATGCATTTCTTGCTAAAAGAGCTAAGATCGTGATTGTCTCTGTTGCTGAATGAGCTAGGACACTATTCAACTCTAATCTAAGAGAGACTCACTAGCTTCATGTAGGAACACCGTTACTTTGTCTCCTAACTCATTTTCCTAACAAGACAACCTCAATGATAAGACGCACACTGTTTTCTATGCATTTCTAGCTAAAAGAGCTAAGATCGTGATTGTCTCTGTTGCTGAATGAGCTAGGACGCTATTCAACTCTAATCTAAGAGAGACTCACTAACTTCATGTAGGAAGACCGTTACTTTGTCTCCTAACTCATTTTCCTAACAAGACAACCTCAATGATAAGACGCACACTGTTTTCTATGCATTTCTAGCTAAAAGAGCTAAGATCGTGATTATCTCTGTTGCTGAATGAGCTAGGAAGCTATTCAACTCCGATCTAAAAGAGACACACTAACTTCATGTACAAACACCGTTTTTTTGTCTCCTAACTCATTTTCCTAACAAAACAACCTCAATGATAAGACGCACGCTGATTTCAATGCATTTCTAGCTAAAAGAGCTAAGATCGTGATTGTCTCTGTTGCTGTATGAGCTAGGACACTATTCAACTCTAATCTAAGAGAGACTCACTAACTTCATGTAGGAACACCGTTACTTTGTCTCCTAACTCATTTTCCTAACAAGACAACCTCAATGATAAGACGCACACTGTTTTCTATGAATTTCTAGCTAAAAGAGCTAAGATCGTGATTATCTCTGTTGCTGAATGAGCTAGGAAGCTATTCAACTCCAATCTAAAAGAGACACACTAACTTCATGTACAAACACCGTTATTTTGTCTCCTAACTCATTTTCCTAACAAAACAACCTCAATGATAAGACGCACGCTGTTTTCAATGCATTTCTAGCTAAAAGAGCTAAGATCGTGATTATCTCTTTTGCTGAATGAGCTAGGAGGCTATTCAACTCTAATCTAAGAGAGACTCACTAACTTCATGTAGGAACACCGTTACTTTGTCTCCTAACTCATTTTCCTAACACGACAACCTCAATGATAAGATGCACACTGTTTTTTATGCATTTCTAGCTAAAAGAGCTAAGATCGTGATTATCTCCGTTGCTGAATGAGCTAGGAAGCTATTCAACTCCGATCTAAAAGAGACACACTAACTTCATGTACAAACACCGTTATTTTGTCTCCTAACTCATTTTCCTAACAAAACAACCTCAATGATAAGACGCACGCTGTTTTCAATGCATTTCTAGCTAAAAGAGCTAAGATCGTGATTATCTCTTTTGCTGAATGAGCTAGGAGGCTATTCAACTCTAATCTAAGAGAGACTCACTAACTTCATGTAGAAACACCGTTATTTTGTCTCCTAACTAATTTTCCTAGCAAGACAACTTCAATGATAAGACGCACACTGTTTTCCATGCAATTCTTGTTAAAAGAGCTAAGATCGTGAATGTCTCTGTTGCTGAATGAGCTAGGACGCTATTCAACTCTAATCTAAGAGAGACTCACTAACTTCATGTAGGAACACCGTTACTTTGTCTCCTAACTCATTTTCCTAACAAGACAACCTCAATGATAAGACGCACACTGTTTTTCATGCATTTCTTGCTAAAAGAGCTAAGATCGTGATTGTCTCTGTTGCTGAATGAGCTAGGAAGCTATTCAACTCTAATCTAAGAGAGACTCACTAACTTCATGTAGGAACACCGTTACTTTGTCTCCTAACTCATTTTCCTAACACGACAACCTCAATGATAAGATGCACACTGTTTTTTATGCATTTCTAGCTAAAAGAGCTAAGATCGTGATTATCTCCGTTGCTGAATGAGCTAGGAAGCTATTCAACTCCGATCTAAAAGAGACACACTAACTTCATGTACAAACACCGTTATTTTGTCTCCTAACTGATTTTCCTAACAAAACAACTTCAGTGATAAGACGCACACTGTTTTCTATGCATTTCTAGCTAAAAGAGCTAAGATCGTGATTGTCTCTGTTGCTGAATGAGCTAGGAAGCTATTCAACTCCAATCTAAAAGAGACACACTAACTTCATGTACAAACACCGTTATTTTGTCTCCTAACTCATTTTCCTAACAAGACAACCTCAGTGATAAGACGCACACTGTTTTTTATGCATTTCTAGCTAAAAGAGCTAAGATCGTGATTATCTCTGTTGCTGAATGAGCTAGGAGGCTATTCAACTCCGATCTAAAAGAGACACACTAACTTCATCTACAAACACCGTTATTTTGTCTCCTAACTCATTTTCCTAACAAAACAACCTCAATGATAAGACGCACGCTGATTTCAATGCATTTCTTGCTAAAAGAGCTAAGATCGTGATTGTCTCTGTTGCTGAATGAGCTAGGACACTATTCAACTCTAATCTAAGAGAGACTCACTAACTTCATGTAGGAACACCGTTACTTTGTCTCCTAACTCATTTTCCTAACAAGACAACCTCAATGATAAGACGCACACTGTTTTTCATGCATTTCTAGCTAAAAGAGCTAAGATCGTGATTATCTCTGTTGCTGAATGAGCTAGGAGGCTATTCAACTCCGATCTAAAAGAGACACACTAACTTCATGTAGAAACACCGTTATTTTGTCTCCTAACTCATTTTCCTAACAAAACAACCTCAATGATAAGACGCACACTGTTTTCCATGCATTTCTTGCTAAAAGAGCTAAGATCGTGATTGTCTCTGTTGCTGAATGAGCTAGGACGCTATTCAACTCTAATCTAAGAGAGACTCACTAACTTCATGTAGAAACACCGTTATTTTGTCTCCTAACTAATTTTCCTAGCAAGACAACTTCAATGATAAGACGCACACTGTTTTCCATGCAATTCTTGTTAAAAGAGCTAAGATCGTGAATGTCTCTGTTGCTGAATGAGCTAGGACGCTATTCAACTCTAATCTAAGAGAGACTCACTAACTTCATGTAGGAACACCGTTACTTTGTCTCCTAACTCATTTTCCTAACAAGACAACCTCAATGATAAGACGCACACTGTTTTCCATGCATTTCTTGCTAAAAGAGCTAAGATCGTGATTGCCTCTGTTGCTGAATGAGCTAGGAAGCTATTCAACTCTAATCTAAGAGAGACTCACTAACTTCATGTAGGAACACCGTTACTTTGTCTCCTAACTCATTTTCCTAACTAAACAACTTCAGTGATAAGACGCACACTGTTTTCAATGCATTTCTAGCTAAAAGAGCTAAGATCGTGATTGTCTCTGTTGCTGAATGAGCGCTATGAACGAATGAACGCTATTCAACTCTAATCTAAGAGAGACTCACTAACTTCATGTAGAAACACCGTTACTTTGTCTCCTAACTCATTTTCCTAGCAAGACAACTTCAATGATAAGACGCACACTGTTTTTCATGCATCACTTGCTAAAAGAGCTAAGATCGTGATTATCTCTGTTGCTGAATGAGCTAGGAGGCTATTCAACTCTAATCTAAGAGAGACTCACTAACTTCATGTAGGAACACCGTTATTTTGTCTCCTAACTCATTTTCTTAACAAGACAACCTCAATGATAAGTCGCACACTGTTTTCAATGCATTTCTTGCTAAAAGAGCTAAGATCGTGATTGTCTCTGTTGCTGAATGAGCTAGGACGCTATTCAACTCTAATCTAAGAGAGACTCACTAACTTCATGTACAAACACCGTTATTTTGTCTCCTAACTCATTTTCCTAACAAAACAACCTCAATGATAAGACGCACGCTGTTTTCAATGCATTTCTAGCTAAAAGAGCTAAGATCGTGATTATCTCTTTTGCTGAATGAGCTAGGAGGCTATTCAACTCTAATCTAAGAGAGACTCACTAACTTCATGTAGGAACACCGTTACTTTGTCTCCTAACTCATTTTCCTAACAAGACAACCTCAATGATAAGACGCACACTGTTTTCTATGCATTTCTAGCTAAAAGAGCTAAGATCGTGATTATCTCTGTTGCTGAATGAGCTAGGAAGCTATTCAACTCCGATCTAAAAGAGACACACTAACTTCATGTACAAACACCGTTATTTTGTCTCCTAACTCATTTTCCTAACAAAACAACTTCAGTGATAAGACGCACACTGTTTTCAATGCATTTCTAGCTAAAAGAGCTAAGATCGTGATTGTCTCTGTTGCTGAATGAGCTAGGACGCTATTCAACTCTAATCTAAGAGAGACTCACTAACTTCATGTAGGAACACCGTTACTTTGTCTCCTAACTCATTTTCCTAGCAAGACAACTTCAATGATAAGACGCACACTGTTTTCCATGCAATTCTTGTTAAAAGAGCTAAGATCGTGATTCTCTCTGTTGCTGAATGAGCTAGGACGCTATTCAACTCTAATCTAAGAGAGACTCACTAACTTCATGTAGGAACACCGTTACTTTGTCTCCTAATTCATTTTCCTAACAAGACAACCTCAATGATAAGACGCACATTGTTTTCAATGCATTTCTAGCTAAAAGAGCTAAGATCGTGATTATCTCTGTTGCTGAATGAGCTAGGAAGCTATTCAACTCCAATCTAAAAGAGACACACTAACTTCATGTACAAACACCGTTATTTTGTCTCCTAACTCATTTTCCTAACAAAACAACCTCAATGATAAGACGCACGCTGTTTTCAATGCATTTCTAGCTAAAAGAGCTAAGATCGTGATTATCTCTTTTGCTGAATGAGCTAGGAGGCTATTCAACTCTAATCTAAGAGAGACTCACTAACTTCATGTAGGAACACCGTTACTTTGTCTCCTAACTCATTTTCCTAACAAGACAACCTCAATGATAAGACGCACACTGTTTTCTATGCATTTCTAGCTAAAAGAGCTAAGATCGTGATTATCTCTGTTGCTGAATGAGCTAGGAAGCTATTCAACTCCGATCTAAAAGAGACACACTAACTTCATGTACAAACACCGTTATTTTGTCTCCTAACTCATTTTCCTAACAAAACAACCTCAATGATAAGACGCACGCTGATTTCAATGCATTTCTAGCTAAAAGAGCTAAGATCGTGATTGTCTCTGTTGCTGAATGAGCTAGGACGCTATTCAACTCTAATCTAAGAGAGACTCACTAACTTAATGTAGGAACACCCTTACTTTGTCTCCTAACTCATTTTCCTAACAAGAAAACCTCAATGATAAGACGCACACTGTTTTTCATGCATTTCTAGCTGCTAAGATCGTGATTATCTCTGTTGCTGAATGAGCTAGGAGGCTATTCAACTCCGATCTAAAAGAGACGCACTAACTTCATGTACAAACACCGTTATTTTGTCTCCTAACTCATTTTCCTAACAAGACAACCTCAATGATAAGAAGCACACTGTTTTCCATGCATTTCTTGCTAAAAGAGCTAAGATCGTGATTGTCTCTGTTGCTGAATCAGCTAGGAAGCTATTCAACTCTAATCTAAGAGAGACTCACTACCTTCATGTAGGAACACCGTTTCTTTGTCTCCTAACTCATTTTCCTAACAAGACAACCTCAATGATAAGACGCACACTGTTTTTCATGCATTTCTAGCTAAAAGAGCTAAGATCGTGATTATCTCTGTTGCTGAATGAGCTAGGAGGCTATTCACCTCCGATCTAAAAGAGACACACTAACTTCATGTAGGTACACCGTTACTTTGTCTCCTAACTCATTTTCCTAACAAGACAATCTCAATGATAAGACGCACACTGTTTTCAATGCATTTCTTGCTAAAAGAGCTAAGATCGTGATTGTCTCTGTTGCTGAATGAGCTAGGACACTATTCAACTCTAATCTAAGAGAGACTCACTAGCTTTATGTAGGAACACCGTTACTTTGTCTCCTAACTCATTTTCCTAACAAGACAACCTCAATGATAAGACGCACACTGTTTTCTATGCATTTCTAGCTAAAAGAGCTAAGATCGTGATTGTCTCTGTTGCTGAATGAGCTAGGACGCTATTCAACTCTAATCTAAGAGAGACTCACTAACTTCATGTAGGAACACCGTTACTTTGTCTCCTAACTCATTTTCCTAACAAGACAACCTCAATGATAAGACGCACACTGTTTTCTATGCATTTCTAGCTAAAAGAGCTAAGATCGTGATTATCTCTGTTGCTGAATGAGCTAGGAAGCTATTCAACTCCGATCTAAAAGAGACACACTAACTTCATGTACAAACACCGTTTTTTTGTCTCCTAACTCATTTTCCTAACAAAACAACCTCAATGATAAGACGCACGCTGATTTCAATGCATTTCTAGCTAAAAGAGCTAAGATCGTGATTATCTCTTTTGCTGAATGAGCTAGGAGGCTATTCAACTCTAATCTAAGAGAGACTCACTAACTTCATGTAGGAACACCGTTACTTTGTCTCCTAACTCATTTTCCTAACACGACAACCTCAATGATAAGATGCACACTGTTTTTTATGCATTTCTAGCTAAAAGAGCTAAGATCGTGATTATCTCCGTTGCTGAATGAGCTAGAAAGCTATTCAACTCCGATCTAAAAGAGACACACTAACTTCATGTACAAACACCGTTATTTTGTCTCCTAACTCATTTTCCTAACAAAACAACCTCAATGATAAGACGCACGCTGTTTTCAATGCATTTCTAGCTAAAAGAGCTAAGATCGTGATTATCTCTTTTGCTGAATGAGCTAGGAGGCTATTCAACTCTAATCTAAGAGAGACTCACTAACTTCATGTAGGAACACCGTTACTTTGTCTCCTAACTCATTTTCCTAACACGACAACCTCAATGATAAGATGCACACTGTTTTTTATGCATTTCTAGCTAAAAGAGCTAAGATCGTGATTATCTCCGTTGCTGAATGAGCTAGAAAGCTATTCAACTCCGATCTAAAAGAGACACACTAACTTCATGTACAAACACCGTTATTTTGTCTCCTAACTCATTTTCCTAACAAAACAACCTCAATGATAAGACGCACGCTGTTTTCAATGCATTTCTAGCTAAAAGAGCTAAGATCGTGATTATCTCTTTTGCTGAATGAGCTAGGAGGCTATTCAACTCTAATCTAAGAGAGACTCACTAACTTCATGTACAAACACCGTTATTTTGTCTCCTAACTCATTTTCCTAACAAGACAACCTCAATGATAAGACGCACACTGTTTTCTATGCATTTCTAGCTAAAAGAGCTAAGATCGTGATTGTCTCTGTTGCTGAATGAGCTAGGAAGCTATTCAACTCCGATCTAAGAGAGACTCACTAACTTAATGTAGGAACACCCTTACTTTGTCTCCTAACTCATTTTCCTAACAAGAAAACCTCAATGATAAGACGCACACTGTTTTTCATGCATTTCTAGCTGCTAAGATCGTGATTATCTCTGTTGCTGAATGAGCTAGGAGGCTATTCAACTCCGATCTAAAAGAGACACACTAACTTCATGTACAAACACCGTTATTTTGTCTCCTAACTCATTTTCCTAACAAGACAACCTCAATGATAAGAAGCACACTGTTTTCCATGCATTTCTTGCTAAAAGAGCTAGGATCGTGATTGTCTCTGTTGCTGAATCAGCTAGGAAGCTATTCAACTCTAATCTAAGAGAGACTCACTACCTTCATGTAGGAACACCGTTTCTTTGTCTCCTAACTCATTTTCCTAACAAGACAACCTCAATGATAAGACGCACACTGTTTTTCATGCATTTCTAGCTAAAAGAGCTAAGATCGTGATTATCTCTGTTGCTGAATGAGCTAGGAGGCTATTCACCTCCGATCTAAAAGAGACACACTAACTTCATGTAGGTACACCGTTACTTTGTCTCCTAACTCATTTTCCTAACAAGACAATCTCAATGATAAGACGCACACTGTTTTCAATGCATTTCTTGCTAAAAGAGCTAAGATCGTGATTGTCTCTGTTGCTGAATGAGCTAGGACACTATTCAACTCTAATCTAAGAGAGACTCACTAGCTTCATGTAGGAACACCGTTACTTTGTCTCCTAACTCATTTTCCTAACAAGACAACCTCAATGATAAGACGCACACTGTTTTCTATGCATTTCTAGCTAAAAGAGCTAAGATCGTGATTGTCTCTGTTGCTGAATGAGCTAGGACGCTATTCAACTCTAATCTAAGAGAGACTCACTAACTTCATGTAGGAAGACCGTTACTTTGTCTCCTAACTCATTTTCCTAACAAGACAACCTCAATGATAAGACGCACACTGTTTTCTATGCATTTCTAGCTAAAAGAGCTAAGATCGTGATTATCTCTGTTGCTGAATGAGCTAGGAAGCTATTCAACTCCGATCTAAAAGAGACACACTAACTTCATGTACAAACACCGTTTTTTTGTCTCCTAACTCATTTTCCTAACAAAACAACCTCAATGATAAGACGCACGCTGATTTCAATGCATTTCTAGCTAAAAGAGCTAAGATCGTGATTGTCTCTGTTGCTGTATGAGCTAGGACACTATTCAACTCTAATCTAAGAGAGACTCACTAACTTCATGTAGGAACACCGTTACTTTGTCTCCTAACTCATTTTCCTAACAAGACAACCTCAATGATAAGACGCACACTGTTTTCTATGAATTTCTAGCTAAAAGAGCTAAGATCGTGATTATCTCTGTTGCTGAATGAGCTAGGAAGCTATTCAACTCCAATCTAAAAGAGACACACTAACTTCATGTACAAACACCGTTTTTTTGTCTCCTAACTCATTTTCCTAACAAAACAACCTCAATGATAAGACGCACGCTGTTTTCAATGCATTTCTAGCTAAAAGAGCTAAGATCGTGATTATCTCTTTTGCTGAATGAGCTAGGAGGCTATTCAACTCTAATCTAAGAGAGACTCACTAACTTCATGTAGGAACACCGTTACTTTGTCTCCTAACTCATTTTCCTAACACGACAACCTCAATGATAAGATGCACACTGTTTTTTATGCATTTCTAGCTAAAAGAGCTAAGATCGTGATTATCTCCGTTGCTGAATGAGCTAGGAAGCTATTCAACTCCGATCTAAAAGAGACACACTAACTTCATGTACAAACACCGTTATTTTGTCTCCTAACTCATTTTCCTAACAAAACAACCTCAATGATAAGACGCACGCTGTTTTCAATGCATTTCTAGCTAAAAGAGCTAAGATCGTGATTATCTCTTTTGCTGAATGAGCTAGGAGGCTATTCAACTCTAATCTAAGAGAGACTCACTAACTTCATGTAGAAACACCGTTATTTTGTCTCCTAACTAATTTTCCTAGCAAGACAACTTCAATGATAAGACGCACACTGTTTTCCATGCAATTCTTGTTAAAAGAGCTAAGATCGTGAATGTCTCTGTTGCTGAATGAGCTAGGACGCTATTCAACTCTAATCTAAGAGAGACTCACTAACTTCATGTAGGAACACCGTTACTTTGTCTCCTAACTCATTTTCCTAGCAAGACAACCTCAATGATAAGACGCACACTGTTTTTCATGCATTTCTTGCTAAAAGAGCTAAGATCGTGATTGTCTCTGTTGCTGAATGAGCTAGGAAGCTATTCAACTCTAATCTAAGAGAGACTCACTAACTTCATGTAGGAACACCGTTACTTTGTCTCCTAACTCATTTTCCTAACACGACAACCTCAATGATAAGACGCACACTGTTTTCAATGCATTTCTAACTAAAAGAGCTAAGATCGTGATTGTCTCTGTTGCTGAATGAGCTAGGACGCTATTCAACTCTAATCTAGGAGAGACTCACTAACTTCATGTAGGAACACCATTACTTTGTCTCCTAACTCATTTTCCTAACAAGACAACCTCAATGATAAGACGCACACTGTTTTCAATGCATTTCTAGCTAAAAGAGCTAAGATCGTGATTGTCTCTGTTGCTGAATGAGCTAGGACGCTATTCAACTCTAATCTAGGAGAGACTCACTAACTTCATGTAGGAACACCGTTACTTTGTCTCCTAACTCATTTTCCTAACAAGACAACCTCAATGATAAGACGCACACTGTTTTCAATGCATTTCTAGCTAAAAGAGCTAAGATCGTGATTGTCTCTGTTGCTGAATGAGCTAGGACGCTATTCAACTCTAATCTAGGAGAGACTCACTAACTTCATGTAGGAACACCGTTACTTTGTCTCCTAACTCATTTTCCTAACAAGACAACCTCAATGATAAGACGCACACTGTTTTCAATGCATTTCTAGCTAAAAGAGCTAAGATCGTGATTGTCTCTGTTGCTGAATGAGCTAGGACGCTATTCAACTCTAATCTAGGAGAGACTCACTAACTTCATGTAGGAACACCGTTACTTTGTCTCCTAACTCATTTTCCTAACAAGACAACCTCAATGATAAGACGCACACTGTTTTCAATGCATTTCTAGCTAAAAGAGCTAAGATCGTGATTGTCTCTGTTGCTGAATGAGCTAGGACGCTATTCAACTCTAATCTAGGAGAGACTCACTAACTTCATGTAGGAACACCGTTACTTTGTCTCCTAACTCATTTTCCTAACAAGACAACCTCAATGATAAGACGCACACTGTTTTCAATGCATTTCTAGCTAAAAGAGCTAAGATCGTGATTGTCTCTGTTGCTGAATGAGCTAGGACGCTATTCAACTCTAATCTAGGAGAGACTCACTAACTTCATGTAGGAACACCATTACTTTGTCTCCTAACTCATTTTCCTAACAAGACAACCTCAATGATAAGACGCACACTGTTTTCAATGCATTTCTAGCTAAAAGAGCTAAGATCGTGATTGTCTCTGTTGCTGAATGAGCTAGGACGCTATTCAACTCTAATCTAGGAGAGACTCACTAACTTCATGTAGGAACACCGTTACTTTGTCTCCTAACTCATTTTCCTAACAAGACAACCTCAATGATAAGACGCACACTGTTTTCAATGCATTTCTAGCTAAAAGAGCTAAGATCGTGATTGTCTCTGTTGCTGAATGAGCTAGGACGCTATTCAACTCTAATCTAGGAGAGACTCACTAACTTCATGTAGGAACACCGTTACTTTGTCTCCTAACTCATTTTCCTAACAAGACAACCTCAATGATAAGACGCACACTGTTTTCAATGCATTTCTAGCTAAAAGAGCTAAGATCGTGATTGTCTCTGTTGCTGAATGAGCTAGGACGCTATTCAACTCTAATCTAGGAGAGACTCACTAACTTCATGTAGGAACACCGTTACTTTGTCTCCTAACTCATTTTCCTAACAAGACAACCTCAATGATAAGACGCACACTGTTTTCAATGCATTTCTAGCTAAAAGAGCTAAGATCGTGATTGTCTCTGTTGCTGAATGAGCTAGGACGCTATTCAACTCTAATCTAGGAGAGACTCACTAACTTCATGTAGGAACACCGTTACTTTGTCTCCTAACTCATTTTCCTAACAAGACAACCTCAATGATAAGACGCACACTGTTTTCAATGCATTTCTAGCTAAAAGAGCTAAGATCGTGATTGTCTCTGTTGCTGAATGAGCTAGGACGCTATTCAACTCTAATCTAGGAGAGACTCACTAACTTCATGTAGGAACACCGTTACTTTGTCTCCTAACTCATTTTCCTAACAAGACAACCTCAATGATAAGACGCACACTGTTTTCAATGCATTTCTAGCTAAAAGAGCTAAGATCGTGATTGTCTCTGTTGCTGAATGAGCTAGGACGCTATTCAACTCTAATCTAGGAGAGACTCACTAACTTCATGTAGGAACACCGTTACTTTGTCTCCTAACTCATTTTCCTAACAAGACAACCTCAATGATAAGACGCACACTGTTTTCAATGCATTTCTAGCTAAAAGAGCTAAGATCGTGATTGTCTCTGTTGCTGAATGAGCTAGGACGCTATTCAACTCTAATCTAGGAGAGACTCACTAACTTCATGTAGGAACACCGTTACTTTGTCTCCTAACTCATTTTCCTAACAAGACAACCTCAATGATAAGACGCACACTGTTTTCAATGCATTTCTAGCTAAAAGAGCTAAGATCGTGATTGTCTCTGTTGCTGAATGAGCTAGGACGCTATTCAACTCTAATCTAGGAGAGACTCACTAACTTCATGTAGGAACACCGTTACTTTGTCTCCTAACTCATTTTCCTAACAAGACAACCTCAATGATAAGACGCACACTGTTTTCAATGCATTTCTAGCTAAAAGAGCTAAGATCGTGATTGTCTCTGTTGCTGAATGAGCTAGGACGCTATTCAACTCTAATCTAGGAGAGACTCACTAACTTCATGTAGGAACACCGTTACTTTGTCTCCTAACTCATTTTCCTAACAAGACAACCTCAATGATAAGACGCACACTGTTTTCAATGCATTTCTAGCTAAAAGAGCTAAGATCGTGATTGTCTCTGTTGCTGAATGAGCTAGGACGCTATTCAACTCTAATCTAGGAGAGACTCACTAACTTCATGTAGGAAACACCGTTACTTTGTCTCCTAACTCATTTTCCTAACAAGACAACCTCAATGATAAGACGCACACTGTTTTCAATGCATTTCTAACTAAAAAGAGCTAAGATTGGTGGGATGGTCCCTCTGTTGCTGAATGAGCTAGGACGCTATTTCAACTCTAATCTAGGAGAGACTCACTAACTTCATGTAGGAACACCGTTACTTTGTCTCCTAACTCATTTTCTAACAAGACAACCTCAATGATAAGACGCACACTGTTTTCAATGCATTTCTAGCTAAAAGAGCTAAGATCGTGATTGTCTCTGTTGCTGAATGAGCTAGGACGCTATTCAACTCTAATCTAGGAGAGACTCACTAACTTCATGTAGGAACACCGTTACTTTGTCTCCTAACTCATTTTCCTAACAAGACAACCTCAATGATAAGACGCACACTGTTTTCAATGCATTTCTAGCTAAAAGAGCTAAGATCGTGATTGTCTCTGTTGCTGAATGAGCTAGACGCTATTCAACTCTAATCTAGGAGAGACTCACTAACTTCATGTAGGAACACCGTTACTTTGTCTCCTAACTCATTTTCCTAACAAGACAACCTCAATGACTACACTGTTTTCAATGCATTTCTAGCTAAAAGAGCTAAGATCGTGATTGTCTCTGTTGCTGAATGAGCTAGGACGCTATTCAACTCTAATCTAGGAGAGACTCACTAACTTCATGTAGGAACACCGTTACTTTGTCTCCTAACTCATTTTCCTAACAAGACAACCTCAATGATAAGACGCACACTGTTTTCAATGCATTTCTAGCTAAAAGAGCTAAGATCGTGATTGTCTCTGTTGCTGAATGAGCTAGGACGCTATTCAACTCTAATCTAGGAGAGACTCACTAACTTCATGTAGGAACACCGTTACTTTGTCTCCTAACTCATTTTCCTAACAAGACAACCTCAATGATAAGACGCACACTGTTTTCAATGCATTTCTAGCTAAAAGAGCTAAGATCGTGATTGTCTCTGTTGCTGAATGAGCTAGGACGCTATTCAACTCTAATCTAGGAGAGACTCACTAACTTCATGTAGGAACACCGTTACTTTGTCTCCTAACTCATTTTCCTAACAAGACAACCTCAATGATAAGACGCACACTGTTTTCAATGCATTTCTAGCTAAAAGAGCTAAGATCGTGATTGTCTCTGTTGCTGAATGAGCTAGGACGCTATTCAACTCTAATCTAGGAGAGACTCACTAACTTCATGTAGGAACACCGTTACTTTGTCTCCTAACTCATTTTCCTAACAAGACAACCTCAATGATAAGACGCACACTGTTTTCAATGCATTTCTAGCTAAAAGAGCTAAGATCGTGATTGTCTCTGTTGCTGAATGAGCTAGGACGCTATTCAACTCTAATCTAGGAGAGACTCACTAACTTCATGTAGGAACACCGTTACTTTGTCTCCTAACTCATTTTCCTAACAAGACAACCTCAATGATAAGACGCACACTGTTTTCAATGCATTTCTAGCTAAAAGAGCTAAGATCGTGATTGTCTCTGTTGCTGAATGAGCTAGGACGCTATTCAACTCTAATCTAGGAGAGACTCACTAACTTCATGTAGGAACACCGTTACTTTGTCTCCTAACTCATTTTCCTAACAAGACAACCTCAATGATAAGACGCACACTGTTTTCAATGCATTTCTAGCTAAAAGAGCTAAGATCGTGATTGTCTCTGTTGCTGAATGAGCTAGGACGCTATTCAACTCTAATCTAGGAGAGACTCACTAACTTCATGTAGGAACACCGTTACTTTGTCTCCTAACTCATTTTCCTAACAAGACAACCTCAATGATAAGACGCACACTGTTTTCAATGCATTTCTAGCTAAAAGAGCTAAGATCGTGATTGTCTCTGTTGCTGAATGAGCTAGGACGCTATTCAACTCTAATCTAGGAGAGACTCACTAACTTCATGTAGGAACACCGTTACTTTGTCTCCTAACTCATTTTCCTAACAAGACAACCTCAATGATAAGACGCACACTGTTTTCAATGCATTTCTAGCTAAAAGAGCTAAGATCGTGATTGTCTCTGTTGCTGAATGAGCTAGGACGCTATTCAACTCTAATCTAGGAGAGACTCACTAACTTCATGTAGGAACACCGTTACTTTGTCTCCTAACTCATTTTCCTAACAAGACAACCTCAATGATAAGACGCACACTGTTTTCAATGCATTTCTAGCTAAAAGAGCTAAGATCGTGATTGTCTCTGTTGCTGAATGAGCTAGGACGCTATTCAACTCTAATCTAGGAGAGACTCACTAACTTCATGTAGGAACACCGTTACTTTGTCTCCTAACTCATTTTCCTAACAAGACAACCTCAATGATAAGACGCACACTGTTTTCAATGCATTTCTAGCTAAAAGAGCTAAGATCGTGATTGTCTCTGTTGCTGAATGAGCTAGGACGCTATTCAACTCTAATCTAGGAGAGACTCACTAACTTCATGTAGGAACACCGTTACTTTGTCTCCTAACTCATTTTCCTAACAAGACAACCTCAATGATAAGACGCACACTGTTTTCAATGCATTTCTAGCTAAAAGAGCTAAGATCGTGATTGTCTCTGTTGCTGAATGAGCTAGGACGCTATTCAACTCTAATCTAGGAGAGACTCACTAACTTCATGTAGGAACACCGTTACTTTGTCTCCTAACTCATTTTCCTAACAAGACAACCTCAATGATAAGACGCACACTGTTTTCAATGCATTTCTAGCTAAAAGAGCTAAGATCGTGATTGTCTCTGTTGCTGAATGAGCTAGGACGCTATTCAACTCTAATCTAGGAGAGACTCACTAACTTCATGTAGGAACACCGTTACTTTGTCTCCTAACTCATTTTCCTAACAAGACAACCTCAATGATAAGACGCACACTGTTTTCAATGCATTTCTAGCTAAAAGAGCTAAGATCGTGATTGTCTCTGTTGCTGAATGAGCTAGGACGCTATTCAACTCTAATCTAGGAGAGACTCACTAACTTCATGTAGGAACACCGTTACTTTGTCTCCTAACTCATTTTCCTAACAAGACAACCTCAATGATAAGACGCACACTGTTTTCAATGCATTTCTAGCTAAAAGAGCTAAGATCGTGATTGTCTCTGTTGCTGAATGAGCTAGGACGCTATTCAACTCTAATCTAGGAGAGACTCACTAACTTCATGTAGGAACACCGTTACTTTGTCTCCTAACTCATTTTCCTAACAAGACAACCTCAATGATAAGACGCACACTGTTTTCAATGCATTTCTAGCTAAAAGAGCTAAGATCGTGATTGTCTCTGTTGCTGAATGAGCTAGGACGCTATTCAACTCTAATCTAGGAGAGACTCACTAACTTCATGTAGGAACACCGTTACTTTGTCTCCTAACTCATTTTCCTAACAAGACAACCTCAATGATAAGACGCACACTGTTTTCAATGCATTTCTAGCTAAAAGAGCTAAGATCGTGATTGTCTCTGTTGCTGAATGAGCTAGGACGCTATTCAACTCTAATCTAGGAGAGACTCACTAACTTCATGTAGGAACACCGTTACTTTGTCTCCTAACTCATTTTCCTAACAAGACAACCTCAATGATAAGACGCACACTGTTTTCAATGCATTTCTAGCTAAAAGAGCTAAGATCGTGATTGTCTCTGTTGCTGAATGAGCTAGGACGCTATTCAACTCTAATCTAGGAGAGACTCACTAACTTCATGTAGGAACACCGTTACTTTGTCTCCTAACTCATTTTCCTAACAAGACAACCTCAATGATAAGACGCACACTGTTTTCAATGCATTTCTAGCTAAAAGAGCTAAGATCGTGATTGTCTCTGTTGCTGAATGAGCTAGGACGCTATTCAACTCTAATCTAGGAGAGACTCACTAACTTCATGTAGGAACACCGTTACTTTGTCTCCTAACTCATTTTCCTAACAAGACAACCTCAATGATAAGACGCACACTGTTTTCAATGCATTTCTAGCTAAAAGAGCTAAGATCGTGATTGTCTCTGTTGCTGAATGAGCTAGGACGCTATTCAACTCTAATCTAGGAGAGACTCACTAACTTCATGTAGGAACACCGTTACTTTGTCTCCTAACTCATTTTCCTAACAAGACAACCTCAATGATAAGACGCACACTGTTTTCAATGCATTTCTAGCTAAAAGAGCTAAGATCGTGATTGTCTCTGTTGCTGAATGAGCTAGGACGCTATTCAACTCTAATCTAGGAGAGACTCACTAACTTCATGTAGGAACACCGTTACTTTGTCTCCTAACTCATTTTCCTAACAAGACAACCTCAATGATAAGACGCACACTGTTTTCAATGCATTTCTAGCTAAAAGAGCTAAGATCGTGATTGTCTCTGTTGCTGAATGAGCTAGGACGCTATTCAACTCTAATCTAGGAGAGACTCACTAACTTCATGTAGGAACACCGTTACTTTGTCTCCTAACTCATTTTCCTAACAAGACAACCTCAATGATAAGACGCACACTGTTTTCAATGCATTTCTAGCTAAAAGAGCTAAGATCGTGATTGTCTCTGTTGCTGAATGAGCTAGGACGCTATTCAACTCTAATCTAGGAGAGACTCACTAACTTCATGTAGGAACACCGTTACTTTGTCTCCTAACTCATTTTCCTAACAAGACAACCTCAATGATAAGACGCACACTGTTTTCAATGCATTTCTAGCTAAAAGAGCTAAGATCGTGATTGTCTCTGTTGCTGAATGAGCTAGGACGCTATTCAACTCTAATCTAGGAGAGACTCACTAACTTCATGTAGGAACACCGTTACTTTGTCTCCTAACTCATTTTCCTAACAAGACAACCTCAATGATAAGACGCACACTGTTTTCAATGCATTTCTAGCTAAAAGAGCTAAGATCGTGATTGTCTCTGTTGCTGAATGAGCTAGGACGCTATTCAACTCTAATCTAGGAGAGACTCACTAACTTCATGTAGGAACACCGTTACTTTGTCTCCTAACTCATTTTCCTAACAAGACAACCTCAATGATAAGACGCACACTGTTTTCAATGCATTTCTAGCTAAAAGAGCTAAGATCGTGATTGTCTCTGTTGCTGAATGAGCTAGGACGCTATTCAACTCTAATCTAGGAGAGACTCACTAACTTCATGTAGGAACACCGTTACTTTGTCTCCTAACTCATTTTCCTAACAAGACAACCTCAATGATAAGACGCACACTGTTTTCAATGCATTTCTAGCTAAAAGAGCTAAGATCGTGATTGTCTCTGTTGCTGAATGAGCTAGGACGCTATTCAACTCTAATCTAGGAGAGACTCACTAACTTCATGTAGGAACACCGTTACTTTGTCTCCTAACTCATTTTCCTAACAAGACAACCTCAATGATAAGACGCACACTGTTTTCAATGCATTTCTAGCTAAAAGAGCTAAGATCGTGATTGTCTCTGTTGCTGAATGAGCTAGGACGCTATTCAACTCTAATCTAGGAGAGACTCACTAACTTCATGTAGGAACACCGTTACTTTGTCTCCTAACTCATTTTCCTAACAAGACAACCTCAATGATAAGACGCACACTGTTTTCAATGCATTTCTAGCTAAAAGAGCTAAGATCGTGATTGTCTCTGTTGCTGAATGAGCTAGGACGCTATTCAACTCTAATCTAGGAGAGACTCACTAACTTCATGTAGGAACACCGTTACTTTGTCTCCTAACTCATTTTCCTAACAAGACAACCTCAATGATAAGACGCACACTGTTTTCAATGCATTTCTAGCTAAAAGAGCTAAGATCGTGATTGTCTCTGTTGCTGAATGAGCTAGGACGCTATTCAACTCTAATCTAGGAGAGACTCACTAACTTCATGTAGGAACACCGTTACTTTGTCTCCTAACTCATTTTCCTAACAAGACAACCTCAATGATAAGACGCACACTGTTTTCAATGCATTTCTAGCTAAAAGAGCTAAGATCGTGATTGTCTCTGTTGCTGAATGAGCTAGGACGCTATTCAACTCTAATCTAGGAGAGACTCACTAACTTCATGTAGGAACACCGTTACTTTGTCTCCTAACTCATTTTCCTAACAAGACAACCTCAATGATAAGACGCACACTGTTTTCAATGCATTTCTAGCTAAAAGAGCTAAGATCGTGATTGTCTCTGTTGCTGAATGAGCTAGGACGCTATTCAACTCTAATCTAGGAGAGACTCACTAACTTCATGTAGGAACACCGTTACTTTGTCTCCTAACTCATTTTCCTAACAAGACAACCTCAATGATAAGACGCACACTGTTTTCAATGCATTTCTAGCTAAAAGAGCTAAGATCGTGATTGTCTCTGTTGCTGAATGAGCTAGGACGCTATTCAACTCTAATCTAGGAGAGACTCACTAACTTCATGTAGGAACACCGTTACTTTGTCTCCTAACTCATTTTCCTAACAAGACAACCTCAATGATAAGACGCACACTGTTTTCAATGCATTTCTAGCTAAAAGAGCTAAGATCGTGATTGTCTCTGTTGCTGAATGAGCTAGGACGCTATTCAACTCTAATCTAGGAGAGACTCACTAACTTCATGTAGGAACACCGTTACTTTGTCTCCTAACTCATTTTCCTAACAAGACAACCTCAATGATAAGACGCACACTGTTTTCAATGCATTTCTAGCTAAAAGAGCTAAGATCGTGATTGTCTCTGTTGCTGAATGAGCTAGGACGCTATTCAACTCTAATCTAGGAGAGACTCACTAACTTCATGTAGGAACACCGTTACTTTGTCTCCTAACTCATTTTCCTAACAAGACAACCTCAATGATAAGACGCACACTGTTTTCAATGCATTTCTAGCTAAAAGAGCTAAGATCGTGATTGTCTCTGTTGCTGAATGAGCTAGGACGCTATTCAACTCTAATCTAGGAGAGACTCACTAACTTCATGTAGGAACACCGTTACTTTGTCTCCTAACTCATTTTCCTAACAAGACAACCTCAATGATAAGACGCACACTGTTTTCAATGCATTTCTAGCTAAAAGAGCTAAGATCGTGATTGTCTCTGTTGCTGAATGAGCTAGGACGCTATTCAACTCTAATCTAGGAGAGACTCACTAACTTCATGTAGGAACACCGTTACTTTGTCTCCTAACTCATTTTCCTAACAAGACAACCTCAATGATAAGACGCACACTGTTTTCAATGCATTTCTAGCTAAAAGAGCTAAGATCGTGATTGTCTCTGTTGCTGAATGAGCTAGGACGCTATTCAACTCTAATCTAGGAGAGACTCACTAACTTCATGTAGGAACACCGTTACTTTGTCTCCTAACTCATTTTCCTAACAAGACAACCTCAATGATAAGACGCACACTGTTTTCAATGCATTTCTAGCTAAAAGAGCTAAGATCGTGATTGTCTCTGTTGCTGAATGAGCTAGGACGCTATTCAACTCTAATCTAGGAGAGACTCACTAACTTCATGTAGGAACACCGTTACTTTGTCTCCTAACTCATTTTCCTAACAAGACAACCTCAATGATAAGACGCACACTGTTTTCAATGCATTTCTAGCTAAAAGAGCTAAGATCGTGATTGTCTCTGTTGCTGAATGAGCTAGGACGCTATTCAACTCTAATCTAGGAGAGACTCACTAACTTCATGTAGGAACACCGTTACTTTGTCTCCTAACTCATTTTCCTAACAAGACAACCTCAATGATAAGACGCACACTGTTTTCAATGCATTTCTAGCTAAAAGAGCTAAGATCGTGATTGTCTCTGTTGCTGAATGAGCTAGGACGCTATTCAACTCTAATCTAGGAGAGACTCACTAACTTCATGTAGGAACACCGTTACTTTGTCTCCTAACTCATTTTCCTAACAAGACAACCTCAATGATAAGACGCACACTGTTTTCAATGCATTTCTAGCTAAAAGAGCTAAGATCGTGATTGTCTCTGTTGCTGAATGAGCTAGGACGCTATTCAACTCTAATCTAGGAGAGACTCACTAACTTCATGTAGGAACACCGTTACTTTGTCTCCTAACTCATTTTCCTAACAAGACAACCTCAATGATAAGACGCACACTGTTTTCAATGCATTTCTAGCTAAAAGAGCTAAGATCGTGATTGTCTCTGTTGCTGAATGAGCTAGGACGCTATTCAACTCTAATCTAGGAGAGACTCACTAACTTCATGTAGGAACACCGTTACTTTGTCTCCTAACTCATTTTCCTAACAAGACAACCTCAATGATAAGACGCACACTGTTTTCAATGCATTTCTAGCTAAAAGAGCTAAGATCGTGATTGTCTCTGTTGCTGAATGAGCTAGGACGCTATTCAACTCTAATCTAGGAGAGACTCACTAACTTCATGTAGGAACACCGTTACTTTGTCTCCTAACTCATTTTCCTAACAAGACAACCTCAATGATAAGACGCACACTGTTTTCAATGCATTTCTAGCTAAAAGAGCTAAGATCGTGATTGTCTCTGTTGCTGAATGAGCTAGGACGCTATTCAACTCTAATCTAGGAGAGACTCACTAACTTCATGTAGGAACACCGTTACTTTGTCTCCTAACTCATTTTCCTAACAAGACAACCTCAATGATAAGACGCACACTGTTTTCAATGCATTTCTAGCTAAAAGAGCTAAGATCGTGATTGTCTCTGTTGCTGAATGAGCTAGGACGCTATTCAACTCTAATCTAGGAGAGACTCACTAACTTCATGTAGGAACACCGTTACTTTGTCTCCTAACTCATTTTCCTAACAAGACAACCTCAATGATAAGACGCACACTGTTTTCAATGCATTTCTAGCTAAAAGAGCTAAGATCGTGATTGTCTCTGTTGCTGAATGAGCTAGGACGCTATTCAACTCTAATCTAGGAGAGACTCACTAACTTCATGTAGGAACACCGTTACTTTGTCTCCTAACTCATTTTCCTAACAAGACAACCTCAATGATAAGACGCACACTGTTTTCAATGCATTTCTAGCTAAAAGAGCTAAGATCGTGATTGTCTCTGTTGCTGAATGAGCTAGGACGCTATTCAACTCTAATCTAGGAGAGACTCACTAACTTCATGTAGGAACACCGTTACTTTGTCTCCTAACTCATTTTCCTAACAAGACAACCTCAATGATAAGCCGCACACTGTTTTCAATGCATTTCTAGCTAAAAGAGCTAAGATCGTGATTGTCTCTGTTGCTGAATGAGCTAGGACGCTATTCAACTCTAATCTAGGAGAGACTCACTAACTTCATGTAGGAACACCGTTACTTTGTCTCCTAACTCATTTTCCTAACAAGACAACCTCAATGATAAGACGCACACTGTTTTCAATGCATTTCTAGCTAAAAGAGCTAAGATCGTGATTGTCTCTGTTGCTGAATGAGCTAGGACGCTATTCAACTCTAATCTAGGAGAGACTCACTAACTTCTTAGGAACACCTTACTTTCATTTTCCTAACAAGCATCCGTGCTTGTCTCTGTTGCTGAATGAGCTAGGACGCTATTCAACTCTAATCTAGGAGGAGACTCACTAAACTTCATTGTAGGAACACCGTTACTTTGTCTCCTAACTCATTTTCCTAACAAGGACAACCCCTCACATGATAAAGACGCACACTGTTTTCAATAGTCTCCTAACTCATTTTCCTAACAAGACAACCTCAATGATAAGACGCACACTGTTTTCAAATGCATTTCTAGCTAAAAGAGCTAAGATCGTGATTGTCTCTGTTGCTGAATGAGCTAGGACGCTATTCAACTCTAATCTAGGAGAGACTCACTAACTTCATGTAGGAACACCGTTACTTTGTCTCCTAACTCATTTTCCTAACAAGACAACCTCAATGATAAGACGCACACTGTTTTCAATGCATTTCTAGCTAAAAGAGCTAAGATCGTGATTGTCTCTGTTGCTGAATGAGCTAGACGCTATTCAACTCTAATCTAGGAGAGACTCACTAACTTCATGTAGGAACACCGTTACTTTGTCTCCTAACTCATTTTCCTAACAAGACAACCTCAATGATAAGACGCACACTGTTTTCAATGCATTTCTAGCTAAAAGAGCTAAGATCGTGATTGTCTCTGTTGCTGAATGAGCTAGGACGCTATTCAACTCTAATCTAGGAGAGACTCACTAACTTCATGTAGGAACACCGTTACTTTGTCCTCTAACTCATTTTCCTAACAAGACAACCTCAATGATAAGACGCACACTGTTTTCAATGCATTTCTAGCTAAAAGAGCTAAGATCGTGATTGTCTCTGTTGCTGAATGAGCTAAGACGGAAGCTAGTCAACTCTAATCTAGGAGAGACTCACTAACTTCATGTAGGAACACCGTTACTTTGTCTCCTAACTCATTTTCCTAACAAGACAACCTCAATGATAAGACGCACACTGTTTTCAATGCATTTCTAGCTAAAAGAGCTAAGATCGTGATTGTCTCTGTTGCTGAATATATCACACTGAGTGAACTCTAATCTAGGAGAGATCACTACTTCATGTAGGAACACCGTCTACTTTGTCTCCAACTCATTTTCTGACAATTGTAAAAGAGCAAGATGTTGTCCTGCGTCTTGTACATTTCTAACAAGACAATGATAGGCACAGTTTTTTGGCTGAATATCAGATAAGACGCACAGCTGTTTTCAATGCATTTCTAGCTAAAAGAAGCTAAGATCGTGATTATCTCTGTTGCCTGAATCTAACTCATTTTCCTAACAAGACAACCTCAATGATAAGACGCACACTGTTTTCAATGCATTTCTAGCTAAAAGAGCTAAGATCGTGATTGTCTCTGTTGCTGAATGAGCTAGGACGCTATTCAACTCTAATCTAGGAGAGACTCACTAACTTCATGTAGGAACACCGTTACTTTGTCTCCTAACTCATTTTCCTAACAAGACAACCTCAATGATAAGACGCACACTGTTTTCAATGCATTTCTAGCTAAAAGAGCTAAGATCGTGATTGTCTCTGTTGCTGAATGAGCTAGGACGCTATTCAACTCTAATCTAGGAGAGACTCACTAACTTCATGTAGGAACACCGTTACTTTGTCTCCTAACTCATTTTCCTAACAAGACAACCTCAATGATAAGACGCACACTGTTTTCAATGCATTTCTAGCTAAAAGAGCTAAGATCGTGATTGTCTCTGTTGCTGAATGAGCTAGGACGCTATTCAACTCTAATCTAGGAGAGACTCACTAACTTCATGTAGGAACACCGTTACTTTGTCTCCTAACTCATTTTCCTAACAAGACAACCTCAATGATAAGACGCACACTGTTTTCAATGCATTTCTAGCTAAAAGAGCTAAGATCGTGATTGTCTCTGTTGCTGAATGAGCTAGGACGCTATTCAACTCTAATCTAGGAGAGACTCACTAACTTCATGTAGGAACACCGTTACTTTGTCTCCTAACTCATTTTCCTAACAAGACAACCTCAATGATAAGACGCACACTGTTTTCAATGCATTTCTAGCTAAAAGAGCTAAGATCGTGATTGTCTCTGTTGCTGAATGAGCTAGGACGCTATTCAACTCTAATCTAGGAGAGACTCACTAACTTCATGTAGGAACACCGTTACTTTGTCTCCTAACTCATTTTCCTAACAAGACAACCTCAATGATAAGACGCACACTGTTTTCAATGCATTTCTAGCTAAAAGAGCTAAGATCGTGATTGTCTCTGTTGCTGAATGAGCTAGGACGCTATTCAACTCTAATCTAGGAGAGACTCACTAACTTCATGTAGGAACACCGTTACTTTGTCTCCTAACTCATTTTCCTAACAAGACAACCTCAATGATAAGACGCACACTGTTTTCAATGCATTTCTAGCTAAAAGAGCTAAGATCGTGATTGTCTCTGTTGCTGAATGAGCTAGGACGCTATTCAACTCTAATCTAGGAGAGACTCACTAACTTCATGTAGGAACACCGTTACTTTGTCTCCTAACTCATTTTCCTAACAAGACAACCTCAATGATAAGACGCACACTGTTTTCAATGCATTTCTAGCTAAAAGAGCTAAGATCGTGATTGTCTCTGTTGCTGAATGAGCTAGGACGCTATTCAACTCTAATCTAGGAGAGACTCACTAACTTCATGTAGGAACACCGTTACTTTGTCTCCTAACTCATTTTCCTAACAAGACAACCTCAATGATAAGACGCACACTGTTTTCAATGCATTTCTAGCTAAAAGAGCTAAGATCGTGATTGTCTCTGTTGCTGAATGAGCTAGGACGCTATTCAACTCTAATCTAGGAGAGACTCACTAACTTCATGTAGGAACACCGTTACTTTGTCTCCTAACTCATTTTCCTAACAAGACAACCTCAATGATAAGACGCACACTGTTTTCAATGCATTTCTAGCTAAAAGAGCTAAGATCGTGATTGTCTCTGTTGCTGAATATCACACGATGAATAAACGCACCCTGTTTTTCAATTGCTTTTTCTAAGCTAAAGAGCTAAGATCGTATTGTCTCTGTTGCTGAATGTGCTAGGACGCTATCTAACTCTTAAGACGCACACTGTTTTCAATGCATTTCTAGCTAAAAGAGCTAAGATCGTGATTGTCTCTGTTGCTGAATGAGCTAGGACGCTATTCAACTCTAATCTAGGAGAGACTCACTAACTTCATGTAGGAACACCGTTACTTTGTCTCCTAACTCATTTTCCTAACAAGACAACCTCAATGATAAGACGCACACTGTTTTCAATGCATTTCTAGCTAAAAGAGCTAAGATCGTGATTGTCTCTGTTGCTGAATGAGCTAGGACGCTATTCAACTCTAATCTAGGAGAGACTCACTAACTTCATGTAGGAACACCGTTACTTTGTCTCCTAACTCATTTTCCTAACAAGACAACCTCAATGATAAGACGCACACTGTTTTCAATGCATTTCTAGCTAAAAGAGCTAAGATCGTGATTGTCTCTGTTGCTGAATGAGCTAGGACGCTATTCAACTCTAATCTAGGAGAGACTCACTAACTTCATGTAGGAACACCGTTACTTTGTCTCCTAACTCATTTTCCTAACAAGACAACCTCAATGATAAGACGCACACTGTTTTCAATGCATTTCTAGCTAAAAGAGCTAAGATCGTGATTGTCTCTGTTGCTGAATGAGCTAGGACGCTATTCAACTCTAATCTAGGAGAGACTCACTAACTTCATGTAGGAACACCGTTACTTTGTCTCCTAACTCATTTTCCTAACAAGACAACCTCAATGATAAGACGCACACTGTTTTCAATGCATTTCTAGCTAAAAGAGCTAAGATCGTGATTGTCTCTGTTGCTGAATGAGCTAGGACGCTATTCAACTCTAATCTAGGAGAGACTCACTAACTTCATGTAGGAACACCGTTACTTTGTCTCCTAACTCATTTTCCTAACAAGACAACCTCAATGATAAGACGCACACTGTTTTCAATGCATTTCTAGCTAAAAGAGCTAAGATCGTGATTGTCTCTGTTGCTGAATGAGCTAGGACGCTATTCAACTCTAATCTAGGAGAGACTCACTAACTTCATGTAGGAACACCGTTACTTTGTCTCCTAACTCATTTTCCTAACAAGACAACCTCAATGATAAGACGCACACTGTTTTCAATGCATTTCTAGCTAAAAGAGCTAAGATCGTGATTGTCTCTGTTGCTGAATGAGCTAGGACGCTATTCAACTCTAATCTAGGAGAGACTCACTAACTTCATGTAGGAACACCGTTACTTTGTCTCCTAACTCATTTTCCTAACAAGACAACCTCAATGATAAGACGCACACTGTTTTCAATGCATTTCTAGCTAAAAGAGCTAAGATCGTGATTGTCTCTGTTGCTGAATGAGCTAGGACGCTATTCAACTCTAATCTAGGAGAGACTCACTAACTTCATGTAGGAACACCGTTACTTTGTCTCCTAACTCATTTTCCTAACAAGACAACCTCAATGATAAGACGCACACTGTTTTCAATGCATTTCTAGCTAAAAGAGCTAAGATCGTGATTGTCTCTGTTGCTGAATGAGCTAGGACGCTATTCAACTCTAATCTAGGAGAGACTCACTAACTTCATGTAGGAACACCGTTACTTTGTCTCCTAACTCATTTTCCTAACAAGACAACCTCAATGATAAGACGCACACTGTTTTCAATGCATTTCTAGCTAAAAGAGCTAAGATCGTGATTGTCTCTGTTGCTGAATGAGCTAGGACGCTATTCAACTCTAATCTAGGAGAGACTCACTAACTTCATGTAGGAACACCGTTACTTTGTCTCCTAACTCATTTTCCTAACAAGACAACCTCAATGATAAGACGCACACTGTTTTCAATGCATTTCTAGCTAAAAGAGCTAAGATCGTGATTGTCTCTGTTGCTGAATGAGCTAGGACGCTATTCAACTCTAATCTAGGAGAGACTCACTAACTTCATGTAGGAACACCGTTACTTTGTCTCCTAACTCATTTTCCTAACAAGACAACCTCAATGATAAGACGCACACTGTTTTCAATGCATTTCTAGCTAAAAGAGCTAAGATCGTGATTGTCTCTGTTGCTGAATGAGCTAGGACGCTATTCAACTCTAATCTAGGAGAGACTCACTAACTTCATGTAGGAACACCGTTACTTTGTCTCCTAACTCATTTTCCTAACAAGACAACCTCAATGATAAGACGCACACTGTTTTCAATGCATTTCTAGCTAAAAGAGCTAAGATCGTGATTGTCTCTGTTGCTGAATGAGCTAGGACGCTATTCAACTCTAATCTAGGAGAGACTCACTAACTTCATGTAGGAACACCGTTACTTTGTCTCCTAACTCATTTTCCTAACAAGACAACCTCAATGATAAGACGCACACTGTTTTCAATGCATTTCTAGCTAAAAGAGCTAAGATCGTGATTGTCTCTGTTGCTGAATGAGCTAGGACGCTATTCAACTCTAATCTAGGAGAGACTCACTAACTTCATGTAGGAACACCGTTACTTTGTCTCCTAACTCATTTTCCTAACAAGACAACCTCAATGATAAGACGCACACTGTTTTCAATGCATTTCTAGCTAAAAGAGCTAAGATCGTGATTGTCTCTGTTGCTGAATGAGCTAGGACGCTATTCAACTCTAATCTAGGAGAGACTCACTAACTTCATGTAGGAACACCGTTACTTTGTCTCCTAACTCATTTTCCTAACAAGACAACCTCAATGATAAGACGCACACTGTTTTCAATGCATTTCTAGCTAAAAGAGCTAAGATCGTGATTGTCTCTGTTGCTGAATGAGCTAGGACGCTATTCAACTCTAATCTAGGAGAGACTCACTAACTTCATGTAGGAACACCGTTACTTTGTCTCCTAACTCATTTTCCTAACAAGACAACCTCAATGATAAGACGCACACTGTTTTCAATGCATTTCTAGCTAAAAGAGCTAAGATCGTGATTGTCTCTGTTGCTGAATGAGCTAGGACGCTATTCAACTCTAATCTAGGAGAGACTCACTAACTTCATGTAGGAACACCGTTACTTTGTCTCCTAACTCATTTTCCTAACAAGACAACCTCAATGATAAGACGCACACTGTTTTCAATGCATTTCTAGCTAAAAGAGCTAAGATCGTGATTGTCTCTGTTGCTGAATGAGCTAGGACGCTATTCAACTCTAATCTAGGAGAGACTCACTAACTTCATGTAGGAACACCGTTACTTTGTCTCCTAACTCATTTTCCTAACAAGACAACCTCAATGATAAGACGCACACTGTTTTCAATGCATTTCTAGCTAAAAGAGCTAAGATCGTGATTGTCTCTGTTGCTGAATGAGCTAGGACGCTATTCAACTCTAATCTAGGAGAGACTCACTAACTTCATGTAGGAACACCGTTACTTTGTCTCCTAACTCATTTTCCTAACAAGACAACCTCAATGATAAGACGCACACTGTTTTCAATGCATTTCTAGCTAAAAGAGCTAAGATCGTGATTGTCTCTGTTGCTGAATGAGCTAGGACGCTATTCAACTCTAATCTAGGAGAGACTCACTAACTTCATGTAGGAACACCGTTACTTTGTCTCCTAACTCATTTTCCTAACAAGACAACCTCAATGATAAGACGCACACTGTTTTCAATGCATTTCTAGCTAAAAGAGCTAAGATCGTGATTGTCTCTGTTGCTGAATGAGCTAGGACGCTATTCAACTCTAATCTAGGAGAGACTCACTAACTTCATGTAGGAACACCGTTACTTTGTCTCCTAACTCATTTTCCTAACAAGACAACCTCAATGATAAGACGCACACTGTTTTCAATGCATTTCTAGCTAAAAGAGCTAAGATCGTGATTGTCTCTGTTGCTGAATGAGCTAGGACGCTATTCAACTCTAATCTAGGAGAGACTCACTAACTTCATGTAGGAACACCGTTACTTTGTCTCCTAACTCATTTTCCTAACAAGACAACCTCAATGATAAGACGCACACTGTTTTCAATGCATTTCTAGCTAAAAGAGCTAAGATCGTGATTGTCTCTGTTGCTGAATGAGCTAGGACGCTATTCAACTCTAATCTAGGAGAGACTCACTAACTTCATGTAGGAACACCGTTACTTTGTCTCCTAACTCATTTTCCTAACAAGACAACCTCAATGATAAGACGCACACTGTTTTCAATGCATTTCTAGCTAAAAGAGCTAAGATCGTGATTGTCTCTGTTGCTGAATGAGCTAGGACGCTATTCAACTCTAATCTAGGAGAGACTCACTAACTTCATGTAGGAACACCGTTACTTTGTCTCCTAACTCATTTTCCTAACAAGACAACCTCAATGATAAGACGCACACTGTTTTCAATGCATTTCTAGCTAAAAGAGCTAAGATCGTGATTGTCTCTGTTGCTGAATGAGCTAGGACGCTATTCAACTCTAATCTAGGAGAGACTCACTAACTTCATGTAGGAACACCGTTACTTTGTCTCCTAACTCATTTTCCTAACAAGACAACCTCAATGATAAGACGCACACTGTTTTCAATGCATTTCTAGCTAAAAGAGCTAAGATCGTGATTGTCTCTGTTGCTGAATGAGCTAGGACGCTATTCAACTCTAATCTAGGAGAGACTCACTAACTTCATGTAGGAACACCGTTACTTTGTCTCCTAACTCATTTTCCTAACAAGACAACCTCAATGATAAGACGCACACTGTTTTCAATGCATTTCTAGCTAAAAGAGCTAAGATCGTGATTGTCTCTGTTGCTGAATGAGCTAGGACGCTATTCAACTCTAATCTAGGAGAGACTCACTAACTTCATGTAGGAACACCGTTACTTTGTCTCCTAACTCATTTTCCTAACAAGACAACCTCAATGATAAGACGCACACTGTTTTCAATGCATTTCTAGCTAAAAGAGCTAAGATCGTGATTGTCTCTGTTGCTGAATGAGCTAGGACGCTATTCAACTCTAATCTAGGAGAGACTCACTAACTTCATGTAGGAACACCGTTACTTTGTCTCCTAACTCATTTTCCTAACAAGACAACCTCAATGATAAGACGCACACTGTTTTCAATGCATTTCTAGCTAAAAGAGCTAAGATCGTGATTGTCTCTGTTGCTGAATGAGCTAGGACGCTATTCAACTCTAATCTAGGAGAGACTCACTAACTTCATGTAGGAACACCGTTACTTTGTCTCCTAACTCATTTTCCTAACAAGACAACCTCAATGATAAGACGCACACTGTTTTCAATGCATTTCTAGCTAAAAGAGCTAAGATCGTGATTGTCTCTGTTGCTGAATGAGCTAGGACGCTATTCAACTCTAATCTAGGAGAGACTCACTAACTTCATGTAGGAACACCGTTACTTTGTCTCCTAACTCATTTTCCTAACAAGACAACCTCAATGATAAGACGCACACTGTTTTCAATGCATTTCTAGCTAAAAGAGCTAAGATCGTGATTGTCTCTGTTGCTGAATGAGCTAGGACGCTATTCAACTCTAATCTAGGAGAGACTCACTAACTTCATGTAGGAACACCGTTACTTTGTCTCCTAACTCATTTTCCTAACAAGACAACCTCAATGATAAGACGCACACTGTTTTCAATGCATTTCTAGCTAAAAGAGCTAAGATCGTGATTGTCTCTGTTGCTGAATGAGCTAGGACGCTATTCAACTCTAATCTAGGAGAGACTCACTAACTTCATGTAGGAACACCGTTACTTTGTCTCCTAACTCATTTTCCTAACAAGACAACCTCAATGATAAGACGCACACTGTTTTCAATGCATTTCTAGCTAAAAGAGCTAAGATCGTGATTGTCTCTGTTGCTGAATGAGCTAGGACGCTATTCAACTCTAATCTAGGAGAGACTCACTAACTTCATGTAGGAACACCGTTACTTTGTCTCCTAACTCATTTTCCTAACAAGACAACCTCAATGATAAGACGCACACTGTTTTCAATGCATTTCTAGCTAAAAGAGCTAAGATCGTGATTGTCTCTGTTGCTGAATGAGCTAGGACGCTATTCAACTCTAATCTAGGAGAGACTCACTAACTTCATGTAGGAACACCGTTACTTTGTCTCCTAACTCATTTTCCTAACAAGACAACCTCAATGATAAGACGCACACTGTTTTCAATGCATTTCTAGCTAAAAGAGCTAAGATCGTGATTGTCTCTGTTGCTGAATGAGCTAGGACGCTATTCAACTCTAATCTAGGAGAGACTCACTAACTTCATGTAGGAACACCGTTACTTTGTCTCCTAACTCATTTTCCTAACAAGACAACCTCAATGATAAGACGCACACTGTTTTCAATGCATTTCTAGCTAAAAGAGCTAAGATCGTGATTGTCTCTGTTGCTGAATGAGCTAGGACGCTATTCAACTCTAATCTAGGAGAGACTCACTAACTTCATGTAGGAACACCGTTACTTTGTCTCCTAACTCATTTTCCTAACAAGACAACCTCAATGATAAGACGCACACTGTTTTCAATGCATTTCTAGCTAAAAGAGCTAAGATCGTGATTGTCTCTGTTGCTGAATGAGCTAGGACGCTATTCAACTCTAATCTAGGAGAGACTCACTAACTTCATGTAGGAACACCGTTACTTTGTCTCCTAACTCATTTTCCTAACAAGACAACCTCAATGATAAGACGCACACTGTTTTCAATGCATTTCTAGCTAAAAGAGCTAAGATCGTGATTGTCTCTGTTGCTGAATGAGCTAGGACGCTATTCAACTCTAATCTAGGAGAGACTCACTAACTTCATGTAGGAACACCGTTACTTTGTCTCCTAACTCATTTTCCTAACAAGACAACCTCAATGATAAGACGCACACTGTTTTCAATGCATTTCTAGCTAAAAGAGCTAAGATCGTGATTGTCTCTGTTGCTGAATGAGCTAGGACGCTATTCAACTCTAATCTAGGAGAGACTCACTAACTTCATGTAGGAACACCGTTACTTTGTCTCCTAACTCATTTTCCTAACAAGACAACCTCAATGATAAGACGCACACTGTTTTCAATGCATTTCTAGCTAAAAGAGCTAAGATCGTGATTGTCTCTGTTGCTGAATGAGCTAGGACGCTATTCAACTCTAATCTAGGAGAGACTCACTAACTTCATGTAGGAACACCGTTACTTTGTCTCCTAACTCATTTTCCTAACAAGACAACCTCAATGATAAGACGCACACTGTTTTCAATGCATTTCTAGCTAAAAGAGCTAAGATCGTGATTGTCTCTGTTGCTGAATGAGCTAGGACGCTATTCAACTCTAATCTAGGAGAGACTCACTAACTTCATGTAGGAACACCGTTACTTTGTCTCCTAACTCATTTTCCTAACAAGACAACCTCAATGATAAGACGCACACTGTTTTCAATGCATTTCTAGCTAAAAGAGCTAAGATCGTGATTGTCTCTGTTGCTGAATGAGCTAGGACGCTATTCAACTCTAATCTAGGAGAGACTCACTAACTTCATGTAGGAACACCGTTACTTTGTCTCCTAACTCATTTTCCTAACAAGACAACCTCAATGATAAGACGCACACTGTTTTCAATGCATTTCTAGCTAAAAGAGCTAAGATCGTGATTGTCTCTGTTGCTGAATGAGCTAGGACGCTATTCAACTCTAATCTAGGAGAGACTCACTAACTTCATGTAGGAACACCGTTACTTTGTCTCCTAACTCATTTTCCTAACAAGACAACCTCAATGATAAGACGCACACTGTTTTCAATGCATTTCTAGCTAAAAGAGCTAAGATCGTGATTGTCTCTGTTGCTGAATGAGCTAGGACGCTATTCAACTCTAATCTAGGAGAGACTCACTAACTTCATGTAGGAACACCGTTACTTTGTCTCCTAACTCATTTTCCTAACAAGACAACCTCAATGATAAGACGCACACTGTTTTCAATGCATTTCTAGCTAAAAGAGCTAAGATCGTGATTGTCTCTGTTGCTGAATGAGCTAGGACGCTATTCAACTCTAATCTAGGAGAGACTCACTAACTTCATGTAGGAACACCGTTACTTTGTCTCCTAACTCATTTTCCTAACAAGACAACCTCAATGATAAGACGCACACTGTTTTCAATGCATTTCTAGCTAAAAGAGCTAAGATCGTGATTGTCTCTGTTGCTGAATGAGCTAGGACGCTATTCAACTCTAATCTAGGAGAGACTCACTAACTTCATGTAGGAACACCGTTACTTTGTCTCCTAACTCATTTTCCTAACAAGACAACCTCAATGATAAGACGCACACTGTTTTCAATGCATTTCTAGCTAAAAGAGCTAAGATCGTGATTGTCTCTGTTGCTGAATGAGCTAGGACGCTATTCAACTCTAATCTAGGAGAGACTCACTAACTTCATGTAGGAACACCGTTACTTTGTCTCCTAACTCATTTTCCTAACAAGACAACCTCAATGATAAGACGCACACTGTTTTCAATGCATTTCTAGCTAAAAGAGCTAAGATCGTGATTGTCTCTGTTGCTGAATGAGCTAGGACGCTATTCAACTCTAATCTAGGAGAGACTCACTAACTTCATGTAGGAACACCGTTACTTTGTCTCCTAACTCATTTTCCTAACAAGACAACCTCAATGATAAGACGCACACTGTTTTCAATGCATTTCTAGCTAAAAGAGCTAAGATCGTGATTGTCTCTGTTGCTGAATGAGCTAGGACGCTATTCAACTCTAATCTAGGAGAGACTCACTAACTTCATGTAGGAACACCGTTACTTTGTCTCCTAACTCATTTTCCTAACAAGACAACCTCAATGATAAGACGCACACTGTTTTCAATGCATTTCTAGCTAAAAGAGCTAAGATCGTGATTGTCTCTGTTGCTGAATGAGCTAGGACGCTATTCAACTCTAATCTAGGAGAGACTCACTAACTTCATGTAGGAACACCGTTACTTTGTCTCCTAACTCATTTTCCTAACAAGACAACCTCAATGATAAGACGCACACTGTTTTCAATGCATTTCTAGCTAAAAGAGCTAAGATCGTGATTGTCTCTGTTGCTGAATGAGCTAGGACGCTATTCAACTCTAATCTAGGAGAGACTCACTAACTTCATGTAGGAACACCGTTACTTTGTCTCCTAACTCATTTTCCTAACAAGACAACCTCAATGATAAGACGCACACTGTTTTCAATGCATTTCTAGCTAAAAGAGCTAAGATCGTGATTGTCTCTGTTGCTGAATGAGCTAGGACGCTATTCAACTCTAATCTAGGAGAGACTCACTAACTTCATGTAGGAACACCGTTACTTTGTCTCCTAACTCATTTTCCTAACAAGACAACCTCAATGATAAGACGCACACTGTTTTCAATGCATTTCTAGCTAAAAGAGCTAAGATCGTGATTGTCTCTGTTGCTGAATGAGCTAGGACGCTATTCAACTCTAATCTAGGAGAGACTCACTAACTTCATGTAGGAACACCGTTACTTTGTCTCCTAACTCATTTTCCTAACAAGACAACCTCAATGATAAGACGCACACTGTTTTCAATGCATTTCTAGCTAAAAGAGCTAAGATCGTGATTGTCTCTGTTGCTGAATGAGCTAGGACGCTATTCAACTCTAATCTAGGAGAGACTCACTAACTTCATGTAGGAACACCGTTACTTTGTCTCCTAACTCATTTTCCTAACAAGACAACCTCAATGATAAGACGCACACTGTTTTCAATGCATTTCTAGCTAAAAGAGCTAAGATCGTGATTGTCTCTGTTGCTGAATGAGCTAGGACGCTATTCAACTCTAATCTAGGAGAGACTCACTAACTTCATGTAGGAACACCGTTACTTTGTCTCCTAACTCATTTTCCTAACAAGACAACCTCAATGATAAGACGCACACTGTTTTCAATGCATTTCTAGCTAAAAGAGCTAAGATCGTGATTGTCTCTGTTGCTGAATGAGCTAGGACGCTATTCAACTCTAATCTAGGAGAGACTCACTAACTTCATGTAGGAACACCGTTACTTTGTCTCCTAACTCATTTTCCTAACAAGACAACCTCAATGATAAGACGCACACTGTTTTCAATGCATTTCTAGCTAAAAGAGCTAAGATCGTGATTGTCTCTGTTGCTGAATGAGCTAGGACGCTATTCAACTCTAATCTAGGAGAGACTCACTAACTTCATGTAGGAACACCGTTACTTTGTCTCCTAACTCATTTTCCTAACAAGACAACCTCAATGATAAGACGCACACTGTTTTCAATGCATTTCTAGCTAAAAGAGCTAAGATCGTGATTGTCTCTGTTGCTGAATGAGCTAGGACGCTATTCAACTCTAATCTAGGAGAGACTCACTAACTTCATGTAGGAACACCGTTACTTTGTCTCCTAACTCATTTTCCTAACAAGACAACCTCAATGATAAGACGCACACTGTTTTCAATGCATTTCTAGCTAAAAGAGCTAAGATCGTGATTGTCTCTGTTGCTGAATGAGCTAGGACGCTATTCAACTCTAATCTAGGAGAGACTCACTAACTTCATGTAGGAACACCGTTACTTTGTCTCCTAACTCATTTTCCTAACAAGACAACCTCAATGATAAGACGCACACTGTTTTCAATGCATTTCTAGCTAAAAGAGCTAAGATCGTGATTGTCTCTGTTGCTGAATGAGCTAGGACGCTATTCAA